>NC_068947.1:38823670-39131077 GCF_026419915.1 Harpia harpyja
GAGAAGTGTCCAACAGGATTGTGTAATTAGTAACATCTGCAGGGTCTCACTTCCTCTCTGACTTATATCCCTTCTTCCTTCTCACATACTATTAGCAGCAAATTTGTGACAAGGGAAAAAAAAGGTGTCTTGGCAGGAGTTTCAGTGTACAGACATCTCAAGGACAGAGGTAGAATGGTTTAAACATTAACTCTTGCTCAGGGTTGTGCTTCAGGATGCAATTGAACCCTTTAATTGCACTAGAAATATTTTCAGATACTCTGTCTCTTAAAAAAGAGGGTAAGAAACCTGTCTTAGTTCCACATTTCATGATCTCTCTGCCATTTACCACTGTATCAATGCTAGTAGATCTTGTAAGTATTAGATGCTTTCACAGAGCAGGAAAAAACTCCGAACACTGTGATGAATTTTCTGTCCAGATGCTCAGCCTGTTCAAAAGGAACTTGATAAACCAATACTAACAGGCCTTAGAGGATAAATAAAGTTCTCTCATAAAATGAAATTTAGGAATTAGGGCATTTGATCTAGCTCTATTGTGAGGTCAAGGGACCCTATTCAATTAACTTCAATTTTGAAATATGTAGCTTTGAAACTGAGTGTTTGCTGATAGGTATGTATGTGCCTCCTGAGATGCATGAGATTCCATTGTATTGTATTTATGTTTAACTACATACAGTGTTATTGTCCCATACCTTATTTCTATGTTTTATTCATGACCTGTTTTGCAGACAGCTTCGCACACTTGCAAGACTGATGATACTTTCTTTGGCCATGAAATGAACCGGGTGCTGTCAGCTTCAGATCAAATAATCACTGGGTTTTTTTCTCCCTCACATCCTTGCTTTTCTAGGCTGTTTCAGAATAGACCTGTGTTATGCCTTGTTAAGTTGTGCTTAGAATATATACAGTTATACCCAGTCATTGTAAACTTAATTCAGACTAGCTGAAATAAGCATAGCCCATGTCAGAAGAAAACTTATATAAAGGTTTTATTAACCCAGTGTTTCACCAAATTCTGACAAAATGCAAATAATTTACCCAGATGAAGATAGAGCATAGCAACTTCGTGGTAATCATAACAGTCTGCCTCCTTAAAGGATCATCAAATATGTAGGACAAACATGCAAAACTACTGGAAGAGCTGAATTTGAAAGAAATTATGGTTGTACCTTTGCTGATATGTAAGGGCTGTTGCTGTGAGACTAGTACTGATGCTCATTAACATTGTCAGTATATACAGAAGGGCCTCTTCCATCCTCACAGAGCATCTGTTAGTGGTCCAGGGATGGAGGGCAGCTTGTTGCAACTGCCTTCTGCTCTACTCCTGTGAGCAAGAATGTCACAGTCCTGTGTTGGCTTAGCCGCCAGATCCACATCCGGCAGCTGCCTGATTTTAAAACACCTATCACTACGGAGATGCTAAAGAATATTGATAACAGACAATGATAATTTGAGAAAACATGCAAAATGAGCAAGGGGTGTAACTGGAAAGGATTTCTGATCTTGTTTGGACCCTCAGAACTGAAGACAAAAAAGGATTCTATTTAAAAGCCATTGTAATATACTCTTGCAAGGCTAGAGAAAAACACACTTTCATTGGTTTCTGTCCCTGCTGCTGAATACAATTCCCGCTTTATGACAGTAGAAAACAATGTTCATAAAATTGACTTTCCACAAAACCAAATCTACAATAGGTTTAGTTTATGGAGAAGGGAGAGGACACACAAAGCTCAAGCTGATTTTGTGAAATGTACTCCACTGAGTGTACTCCATGTCTTTTTTAAAAACAAAAAATCCACACCAAAATGTAGCTGATCTGCACTGCATTAAAACATATACTTCCTCACTCCCACGTGCAAGTGGCAGTTTCTGTCTTGCTTCTCAGAGAGTGTTTAGTAGTGCACTTTTTCCAGTGATGATACCAGTGCGCTACAAAATAGTCTCATAATTAAAAACTAAACTGGTGTCAGCAGCATAAAAATGAATGAATAACACACTGATTCAGAATATCTTTATTTTGAGTTTATTACCTTAGTAATTTATAAAACTATTAAAATGCTTATAGCTGTCTTTCTTAATATGTGAACTCACAAGGTGATTCTGTACTAACAACAGTAAATACCAATAAATATCAGGAAATTAATAACTAGAATGAGGAAAACAGCTTTTAAAGTCTGGGATGTTTTATCTTCCCAATCTTAAATAAATAATTAAAGAGAAGACCTGCCTATTTTTACTTTTGCATTTTATTTCTGTTAATTGTTGCACAAATTAAATTTAACATAGTGTAAGGAGAAATGGATAATTACTCAAAGGCAATTAAAGATTCTGAAGCCTGTATAGTAATTATGATTATTTTCTTTGGAAAATGAGAGTGCCATTTATCTCTAATGTATGCTATGTAATTAAGTCCACATGCAATTATCTTTCTCTTGCCATACAATTCCAATGGGAATTGTTTTTTAAAATGTCTGGCAAGAGAGAAAGTAATTGTATGCAGTGGGACACTCCTGTACATAAAGAATTTCTTAGGTTTTGTTCAGCATGACTTCAGTAAGTTTCCTAGTCTGTTTTTACTTGGCGACTTTTGACATGGCCTACCATTAAAGTAGAATGCTAGACACACGGCACAGTCACTTCTCTGGTTCTTGTGTCTGCCCCTCTATTCCTCTCTGAATTCTCCATAACTTACCATATTCCTCAGCTTTTGTAGAGCTATGTTGCTGCCCTGGCTATGTGTCTACTCATGGCTCTGTAAAGCTGGGCTCCATGTAGTCTTGCTTGCGAAAAGATTGAAAGATTGCTGTGCAACCCTCCATGCATTCGTTCCTGAGCTGCTTCAGTAGCCAGATAAGCAAAGGGGCAAGAGCAGCTATAGGGAAAGAAGAAAATTGCCTTTCAAAATAGGACTTGATGTTTTAGCTGACAAAGAACTTATCACTGCCTTCTACGCATGTTGCTTTTTCCCTTCTCTCCAGGGCTTTCCAGCCTAGTCCTTTCCTAGCTTATAAAAGGAGATCTATTGTGTGCAAAATTTAGTAGAGCTTGACTTCTGAAGGAGGTCACTATGGGATGTGCTCCGAGGCCTGTGGAAATCTGTCTTTGAAATGCAGTCTTAGTATCAGCATACTTTGGCTTGCACTGTACCATTTTATCACTCATTGAACCCTTTTATATGGTCAATGCACAGAATGACTCTTAACACTGCACTGGTTTTTCTTGTGGCTTTTATGCAGCCATGAAAGGGAAGGCCCAGTGATAACCAGGTTCTCTCCCAGTGGCACACAGCTCAGCCATTAGCAACAGGTTGATCCCATGCGATGTCCCAGCAGGTTCGTGTACTACCCAGGAAGCTCCATGGGCAGCACTTTCCAAAAGTGTTGGAAGATCAACAATGAGAAACCTAGCATCCAGCTGTGTTGCCCTGGAGGAAACCAGTAGGGTAAAAGGAAGGTTTTTCTCTGAGTGTGCTATGAGGGCACAAACCACACATACATATATATACATATATGTGCAGTGGGCGGCTGCAGCTGGTGCAGCTCTTTGTGTCAGTGGGCAAAGGCCACGCAGCCAGGAGTGGGATTCGCGTTCAGAAGCAGGTAATGACCTGGAAACAGTGAGTAGAGGCAGATTATGGGCATTTTGTGGCTTGTTGGGCTTTTATTTTCTAGACAACAAATACGAAGCCATAAAACAGAGGAATAAAGATGACTGGACACAAGTTAAATTAATGCTGCCTTCCATGATTTATTGTATTCTTAATGTTCGTTGTATTTACATATTTATTACTCTTAATGTCTAACTTCCTGAAGTGGGACTTTCTACCTACATAGTTCAGAAATGCCAGATGTGGCCAGATAGAAATGCTGTAATAAAGGCCATAGCATAGTCTTTCTCTATGAAATGTACAGTAACATGAACATTTCATGGCTAGAAATAAGACATTTATCATCCTGAGTGTCTAAGCCACTATTGAAATAAAATGCAAGGCTCTGCAGTATTTGTGCACCCTATACTAATGTCCTAAAGCAGTTATTAAATGGTTATATGCGTCTTTATTTATGTATCTCTTAAATACTGGTAAACCTCTACAAAAAACCTGCTTGTTAGTACTACTGATGCCTGTACAGTTTAACTAGATTTCTGGATTTCGTCACAATGATGTATTATGCAAATAGAATTTGATACATGTAAAGCTGATTGGAAACAAAAACTAGCTTCCTAAGGCAGTTAAATATGAACATAAAGAGTGTTGGTTTTATCCTTGTTTGTTCAGGATCTTAACAGATTGTCCTCAAAATACACGCACCTACCTTTAACTGATTGCCTAGTGTTTCACATCAAAGTTCAGCATTTTAAAATAATTTATTGGCCATGCCTTTCCAATTTAGACACCTATAGTTAAATAACTAAATCAATATTTAAGCTCCTAAACAAAAACAAAGTCAGCCTTATAGAGCTGCAGAGAGTTAGTGGCTCCCTTCAGAATTTGTTGGTCTCAGCAATTCTTGATAATCATACTCTCCTTGTTTGGATGCCTGAAGTCAGTCACTTTATTTATATACTCATTCAGAAATATGAAATGATGATTTGCCACAATGAAATTCTCAGTGAAGTTGGATTAATCAAGGACTAAATAGATTACCACTGTAAAAGGAAATTGCATTTTTTTCAAACATCTGAGGAGGAAATTTTAGCTAGCTTGCTCAAAGACTCTTCTTTAATCAGCTTGAATATTCTTATCAGCAAAACGTAAGAAAAAATAATGACTCTCTCTGTTTTGATCTCTAGATTCAGGTCAGTCTTGTCTCAGCCAGTATTTTGTGGGAGAAAATATCTGAGTTTGAATGGCATGCATTGTACAAATAACTGCATTTTAATAATGAGTTTAAATGGAATCTGAGAACTAATCTATCATTCATAAACGAAGGTTGAGGAAGACTCAGAAAGAATATATATCTTGCCTTGAAATTATAATGGTGCCAATTTTTGTCATTTTATCCCTAGTTAATCCATTCCATGATTAACCCCATATTATGCACAAAAGGCAATGAAAGATGCATATCCTTGTGAACTCGTTATTTGTCACACTGGCACAAGAAAATGGATTTCACCATTGATTATGTCAGTTAAGTATAGCCTATATTAATAATGCTACCTTCCAGGTGGAGCTAGTGGGGTTCCTCTGGGAAAGGGACAACCTTCTGATGTCTTAATTACTTCTGATTGCATGCTTGCTTTTTTGGTTGGAGCACTGCAGCTTTGCATCACAATGCCAATAAGTAATAAGGCAAAGTGGGAAAATATTCCTGATCTTACAAGCCACATCATAGCATTCTTCATGTGGCCATGAGCCATATATGGCACACAGACAGCAGATCATAGAGAGAAAAGAGTTCCTGGAAAAGTTGCTATGCTCCTCGGGGATCCCTCAGCTCTAATGTGGAGCTGAGCTGAGCCGAGCCAAAAAAGCAGCAAATGTAGCCATAGGTGTTCTGGTGGCACCCATACTGCTCATGAGTTGCAGGTTGGCCTCCTCTGTGTAGGGAATAGAAAGACAGCTCTTTACATTTATTCAAAGGTGCCACTTTCTGAAGTTCACAGAGGCTGTATATAGTGAGTAAGAACATGAAATAGTCTTGTGATTAATCAAAGAACATGGATATTTTACAACTTCTTTTCCAAGGCATAAAGTATATTTGACGTTGTGCAGGTCTAGTACTATTCAGGTCACATATGTAGGTTAACATACATTTTCCAGGGAAAAGGTGATTGTGTAAAATTGTTATATCACTGATCATGAAAGTTTGCCAGTGTTTTATTATACAATAAATGAAACCTTCCTGTAATTACTTAAAGGGAATAATACCCTCATGTTTATTGTAATAGTTTCTACGCCAGTGAGCAAGAACCTGATACTGTAGTCTATGGAGATACAGGCATATTATTGGCAATGATCCTGTCAGGACATACAAATGAAGTGTTAAAACTAAGCCAGATAGCCTTTGCCTAGCTTGAAGGACACCGCTGCACACAATGAAATCCAGTTCTTCTTTGAGAATCCTTAGATGAAGGTAGACAACATACTACTACCTTCAGTCTATTCTATTCTCTTCAGTGAAGGGACTGGTTTATCTTACCTGATTCAATCTTGATTTGATGAAAGGAAGATCAGTCTTGCAAAACTTTGCTCAAGTCATGCTGAAAAATAACATCGTTCTGCCCACTGGTTATTTGCTATCCCTAATTCCCTATCAAATTCATGTCAAAACCCCTTCTTTCCAACGATCGGCACTTCATGCTTAAAGTCACATTTGAAAACAAACTACTTCTTTCTGTTTCATAAATTACAGCAAACTGTCTGAATCGTATATACTGTTAGCTGCCTATTTTAGGAGTGATGATAGAAAGAAATAGGTTACTGGCTTTGACTGTGTCCTTTTGCTTATATCGTCAGAAATATGTGTAAAATACACAGAATTGACCAGTCTCTTCAAAAGTAGCAGATGGGTTCCCGTTTGCTTCTCCCACTGCCTCAGAACAAAGCAGAGGGAAAGAAATACTGAGAGTTATAGACCTGCATGAGAAAGGGGAAGTGGTTTTCCTCCACGATTGGTATGGCATAATGTTTGCTTTAGGCATAGGAATTACCTGAAGCTGTATTTAGCTTCTCTAACTGTACTAGAACTGCCTCCAACCTGGACTTTACAAATGTGCTCAGGTGCTTTTCTCACTGTTAGGAAGGTAATTATATTCTTAAACATTTGCTGAATTTGGGGTTGTGAGTATGATCTCTCACTTTGTTTTTAATATCACTGCTAACAGGTGAAAAAGTAGAAACTTTGTTTTGGAAGGAAAGAGTGGCCAGGAGTCATTAAATATCTCTGGGTTTGTTCAATCTATTCAGCTCCTTTACCTGAACGGAGTATAAGTGCTCCAACAGTGGAACAGGTTGTGTGAACTGCACAGAGTCAGTGCGCTCCTGACGGTTCCTGTGGAGATGCAGCCACCTTCTGAATTTAGATAAATATGTGGGAATCTGAAAAGGTGAAGGCTGCATTAGAAGGCTGAAAAGCTGTAAAATGTTCCATTGTTTAAACAAGGACTTTCCTTTATACTTAGTAAGTACGTTTTCACGTTAAAATTAGTTCAGAAACATTATCTTTCATCTGGTCACATATTTATAGGTGTTGGGGATTTTTTTATCTTGCAGGTGATGTTCCTAATCACAAAATGAGTTTTCAAAATCTACAGTAACTCTAACTGGCTGCCCTCTCCCATCTTTTACTCTTTGAATTTGTCCTCAAAAAGTAATTTTTTTCCTTCCTTTTCCTGTTTTAAGATTTTCCAGAAACATTTGAGTAATTTATCCATGCATGCAGTCTAACAAAACATGTACAAAATGTTATTACCTGCAATGATACTCTAATAATCACATTTACCTTACGCTATTTTAACGATGCGATACATTATGTGATTATATTTTTTAAAAGATGTGTGTGTATATGTGTAATGTATCAGCACAAATTACATGGTATTATTATTCTCCAAGCAGGCAACAATCCACCAAGTGTGACATTAGCCTACATTTAATGTTATCAGTGGCAGAGAGAAAGTTGGGCCTGGCATTTTTAAGAAGATACCATGGTTGTCATGTTCTGGTGCTAGCAATACGGAAAAGCTATCACTTATTTTCTTCTGCTCCTTTATTGGCTAAAGCCATGAGAAGGGTAATTAATTTCTAATCTGTTAAATCATGGGTGGTTTGCTCACTGCTTTCTTCTGAAACCTTCCTGAAGGGGAGATGGCCTTATTACCATGATGAAAAAATGGGGTTTGTTTTTCAATTATTCAAAACAAAACTTTATTCAAAAAGGAAAACAGGTTTTTCTTTTTCCTTAAACCTCTTCAGTGTGCATATACTGCAATGCTGGATATCTCTTGCCTTGAAACTTGCATGTGTTGGCTGAAAAGAAAGCTGAAAATTCCTGTAAGCTCTGTTTTCTTTCTCATTGCCGATCTTGCAGGTAAGCAGTTTCTGCCTACTGCCTGCCTGCACAGTAGAGATTTACTGCATTCACAGAGGAGAATGACATACAGGTGTCTTTTCTCCCTCTTGTACATGTTACTGCTCTGACCCTTCTATCAGGGCTTGGTTAATGTTTAAAGAGTTTAATACCCAAAACACTGATTCAACTTACCAGTGGGAAACCAGGAAAAATTATACTAATCTTTTATAGTGCTTGGGATTTAACTTTCTCTACTTGGAATCATGAGTCAACTGACTAACAAACCATATTTTTATGAGGGGAGGAAAGAAAATTGTGCAAAGCAAGCAAGCAGTAACAATTAATATTTTAAAGATTAATTAAAACAATTTTATGGTGTCTCCTTTCGTGAGACCAGCCATTTTTTGTTGGACTCCTGCAATAACTTACTTACAGTGCAAAGATTTTTAAGACTTGCTGGGTACCAAGGTCTGACTTAAACCGATCTGGTCTGTTAGTATGGCTTGTTTCTGTTAACCTAACTTCACCGGCTGCTCCCATTACCTGCTCCTGTAATGGGAGCACCTTGCAGGGCTCCTCGCTCTACTAGACGTTTTTCCATCCCATGCTTGCTCTGTCAGCCTCTCCTTGTTCAACCCTTGCCCTGCTAGACTTCTTCACTAGCCCTGCATCATGCTGCTCCTCATGCCTTGGCCATACCAAAGAGGTTTGCTGACAGCTATCCCATCTTGGCCCTTGGAAGAGTGGATGCGAGGGAGAGGTGAGGACAGTCTCTTTGCTCATAGGAGACTCTTAAGCAGTTCATTCTGTCTGGCACACACGCAAGATGCATGTGCAAAACTTTATGTCTTGCTCCCCCTGTGTAGCCTTTATAATGGTGAAGTCTTACCTGTTTAAGGCTAAAGCATCCACTCACCTGAGGCATAGTTAATTGGGTTGGCTTCGTACACCAGTTCAGGTACATACTTTACTTTGTTCTGCATGTAACTCCCTGCTTTCACAGATGTGGCTCTCTGTGACATACAAAACAAACTTTTAAGCCCTGCTAGTCCTTTAGTCCTGTCCATTTTTCTCCCCTTTGCTCCGTGAGGGAAATGACAATATTGTGGCCTTTTTCTTTGAGTTTCTTGCCCAAAGTGTATTAAAGAATGTGGAGGTTTTCCTTGAGCTTGTCCTCAACCAACAGCTTTATATTAGGAATTTGGCATGCATGGATTTGTGGGCATTTTGTGGCCCCTCTTTTACTCCCTCCCTGACTTCCTCCCCCCCCAAAATCCTTAGAAAAAACATTTTTATTTGCTTACTTTCACCTTTTCCATGTAAATGAAAACCCCACTGCTATTATCTCTAGATAAGAGAAGGTGTCTCCCAGTCCTGTGCCATTTAACATCAGAAAGACATAATGCTGCATTAACAAGAGAGATGAAGTTTGGGAGGTCACCTATTTGTGAGGCAGGGTACACAGCTGATGTTATTCCAGTATCTTTACATTTGAAAGACATTACAAATCCATCACGTCTGCCTAGATTAAATGCTACAGTATGGTTAATTGTGCTCAATCTTAAAAACTTATTACTGAATTGTTGCATTTGGTAGACTGGAAATAAAATTCCTTTTCATTGCAGAACACATACCATTCTGTGTCTTTAATGAGTTTACCTTACTGGGATGTCCAACCCAGTGAAATGGAGAGTTTGTGGCCTGTCATAGCTCCTAAGGCAAAGAAAGACACAGATTTAGCACATAGAATCCAAATATTGTTTTGGATAGGAGGAAGCCAGTTATAAACAAAGTTAATTTTGCTACTTTCCAGTGTTGGAATTTTTATTAAGTGTCATTTGACCTTTACATTCCTTACATCTGAGATTTGCTTTAGTTTGACCACAACCATATATTAAAGACTTCTCTCTTTAAGGTATTGATAGATACATAAAATCAAAGGCCAGATTTTTCTCCTGGGAATGTCATCTGTAGTAGATCTCCTGTTAAAGTATTTATTTGGCATTTCATAGATTTTAAGGGCAGGCAGGAGCATGCTGATTATTAAGTCTGACTTCCTGCATTAGCTACACTAAGTACCTCATCCAGTTAATTTATGCTGCAAGACCACAGCTTGCATTTAAAGCTACAGATACACTTTTTTTAATGACACAGATCTTGACGTAGACACTTTAGGTAACAGAAAATCCACTGAGTAAGTATGTTTGGTTAGTTGTTCCAATGTGTGTTATTGCACTTGGCATTAAAATGTGCAGGGCATTATGAGTCTTGGTTTTTTGTTTGTTTTTCTTTTTCTTTCCTAGATTAAGAGTCTGAATTCATTGGCACATTAAAACATACTTACTGGCTTCAAAGTTCAGCAATGGTTGGCTTGCAGTTTAAAAATTCATGGTAGTTGTTTTGGAGGCTATTGTCTTGCAGTCAGACGCAAATGGAAGTAAACTTAAGTTTTGCCCAAGCAAGCAAGCAAACTTTCACATTTCTCAGAGCTACAAAAAATACGCTCAGCATACATGTCTATAGGATATCTTTCTTTTTCTTCCTTTCATTCTTTCCAGGAATGTTTCCACTTCCCCACTCATTCTAATCTGGTTCTTCTTTTTTTCACATTTTCTCAGATTTGGAGGTGGGTATTTGAAAGATGACAAAAGCTGTCTCCGTCAGTTTAGTGAAAACTGGAAGAGAAACAGTGAGAGCAGCTGTAGAAATACTTCTGCAAATAACTTGTCTTGATTGCATCTGACAAATACACAGACTGTTTTTGCATTGGAAAAGTAGGAAAATTTCACATGCAAGTTCATTTCATGGGTCTGATGCAGCTGCAGATTGAGTGAGTCTTACAAGGGGAAATTTTCTGTTACAATATGTTGTCTCTCCTACCTCTAAGCAAGTATTGGTTCATCCCTTCTAGGCATTTTGCATATCTGCCTACAGGAGCAAAAAAGCAAGGAAGTCCTGCTACAAAAGCAGAAGTACTGATACAGTGGAATGTTTAAAGAAACAATGTAATGCAAAGGAAAAACAGAACAGTGAGAAGATTGAAATTTGGAAATCATCATGCAGAATATCCAAACTATGGATAATGACACAGCTCTCCTACATCCTGATTTAAGAGCCATAAGTCACAAGATCAGTTCAGTCCCATTGAGAGAGAGAAAGTTGATCCTTAAGTCTAACCTAGGCTTTACTCAGGCAAAATTTCATCATTAGCTTTTTCTTTAAGGGTTTTACTTGTTACTACCAATGTTCCTTTACTGTAGTAGGATTTAAAATAGTATTTCAAATTCAAGTAAATTACAGGAGACAATATTCTTTCTGGAAGGCATTCATCCAGCAGTTTGTGTGTTGTTCTAAAGAAATCACGGAGAACAGCTATACAACCACACTTTCTTACTCATCACTGGTGGTAGTATCTCAGTTAATCTAATATTGGCATAATTAAGCAAATCAGTGCTCTTCCCCCATGTTAATAAACTGGGTAACTTGGTGACAAAAACATTAAAGTGAGAGAATCAGAATACTTTCCACAGTTATATGCTTTTACCCTCTGTTGAAATCTGTCAGTATGTTAACCATAACAGTAGTATTTATACTGAATGAAGTTGACCCTTGTGGTATCGCTACATGATGATTAATGAGAAGTCAGTTTGTGCACTTATAACTACAGTAGGTCATGAACATATCAGTAGAAGTACAACAATCATTAAAGAACAAATTTGAGAGTCGGAGAGAAAAGTCCATCTTCCAGTTATGTTGGCAGTAAGGTGGTGCAAGCTGCATCTTCCAGAGATGCCATGTTTCAGCACAGGATTTAAAAGACCAGAGGTGGATGGTATTTACAATACATTTCTTTCTGACAGTTACCAGCAGGTCTCTTTTGGCTTGTGAATCCCATTTAACACCAATTCATTCCATTTGGTGGTATCTTGCATGCTGGATCGGTTGCAGCCTGTTCTGTTTCAGTGCCGTAAGCGTCATGCTGTAACATATGACTGATGCCATAAGTAAAGAAGTCTCAAACCCCCAGCAGGACTTCTTTTTGGAAACGAATGTGTCAGCTGGGTTCCAGTACTCTGATGTTTCCTTGTGTATTTACATGTATAATTTCTGAGGTTCTATTCTCTTTTTTTTTTTTTAATACTCAGTGACTGTTTTAACAGTATAGTAGGTTTTTTATTATGTTTTACTCACACTTACTCTCACTTTTTCTTAGCATTTGTCTACACGTTAGCAATTCATCTTTTCCTGTATCAATGGTATACTTTTATTTAGTTTTCTTATGTTCCATATGTATTTCTTCTTCCTGTCTTTGATCTGTTACCATAAATCTCTCAGTAACACCTCATGTTTGACGTCTTTTCATGCCAAAAATCCTCACTCTGTTCCTTACAGTGTTATGAACCTTATCAAGTTTTCTTCTCTTTGTACTGAAAAGAGTTTTCTTTTGTGTTTGTTGAGTGCCTTTGTGTTTGTTGAGTGCCTAGTGCAATGAGGCTGCTGTTTGTTACAGGGCAGTAAATAATTAGGAGCAAAAGCCACTAAGTATCTGAGATTTCTGTTTCTGTGGTAAATGAGGAAGATACATGTATGTGTGACACATTATCCAAGACTGGCATAAATTCAGGTCAATCATATATAATCAATGACTGAAGCAATAGGGATCTTTTAACTTCGTTGATCTAGCTTCTCTTCCATTGCATCCAAGAGCTGTAAACCACTTCTGATATTCTCATCTAATCTCAGCCTGAAAACCTTATTAAGGAAACTCTTTTGTTGTCCCTGTTGTCAGAAAATTTGTCCTCATTTACAGGCTGAATTTGCCCCTTAAGTTCTTTTGGTGGACCTATTTTTAAAAAAAATCTCCAAATTCCAGGATTTAGCCTCTAGAACCAAGGCAAATGTAGGATCATAATCATCTCTGATTCTTCCTTTTTCTGAACTAAGTGTGCAACTGTGTTTCTGAATAATCTTAGCCTGAGTGTTGTGCCTCTCCCTACAAAACCAGGTACAGGAACAATGTAAACCCACGTCTTGTCCTTCGCAAAATGTCAATTTGGAGAACTCATGTTGGGGACTAATTGAATGTAAAAGCTCATCCATGTTTACTTCTGATATGAATGTTCAGGGCTTAATTTGCAAGTTTCACTGCAAAGATGAGTTAATGGGTTAAAAGCTATGAAGCCATATTGGTCTAGATATACAACTTCAAAAATTTCTCTGTGATCCAGTATGTGCTCAGCACTTCATGACCTGCAGTGCCTTTTCATTTCAAATTACAGCATTAATGGGTATTATTTTCCCTGCTGTATTTACACACTGCATTGACATTTGCATGACAGCAAAAAGGACCTGAGTTGAAAGATTTCAGAAAAATGCTTTGGATTGCTTTTTTTTTTTCTTTTTCTTTCCTTTCCTTTTTTTTTTTTTTTTTTTTTTTTAATTAAGGGGAAGAAAGCTAATTATTTTGTTTGGAAATGCTGCTGGGGTGTCCTTTGGAAGCTGTTGTTTACATCTCCCCTGCCTCTCTCTCCCACAAAGGCAGGCAAGCGGGTGAGACTATACTCCTGTGTGTCTCACCTTGCAAGTGGCAAAGGTGTTATACCATTGAAATCCCTGACACATATGCTTTCTGGAAGTTGTTAACATCATGTGTCCAACCCACATGAGGCAGAACAGGAATGTGAAGAAATCAATGAAGTTCAGTGATAAATTATTTTAATTGAAACATTTATTTTATGGCTTTTAATAAAACACCTTTATATTTTGGGCTCTTTGACGAAAAGAGCAGAAGGCTACTCCTGTCCAGTAAAGTCTCCTTTCATAGTCACTTTCAACTACAGTTAGGAAGCACCTCACTGAGTATGAAAAGTCTGTTGTATTGAACCTGGTACAAAATCCACAAGAGAGTGGGAGAATGGGGTGGTTTTAAGAGAATCGGTCAGAAGGAAAGGTGAAAGGAGTAAATGTGCATTTCCCTTGGAATATGACATTTTTAGTTGCCCAACAAGCTCACAGGTATATTGACGGGAAATTTTATAGAGGTTTAAAGACCAAGTACAGCTATCTGCTAGTAAAATCACTGAAAAAACGAAGGTGGTCTCCAGAGGCCAAACCTGAACACCTGCCTAAATTATTTTCTCAAGGTGCTTTTCTGTCTCTGCAGGTTGCCTTACTACTTTTTGGGGGCATATGCACTGGTATCTCCCAAAGCAACCGACAGGAATTGGTTGCTGGATGTAGTGTGCTAACATAAACACCAGTGTGTCTTTATGCAAGACAGCTTCTTGAACTGAGGTTTTTAAAGCAATTCCCCAACCCTTGGAATTCAAGTAACAGACCAAGATAGAGGAGAAAAGACGTCACTTTCTCATTTTGCATTGAACTTGTACGTTCAGCTGCAGCTATGGTATTTTGGGAAATGGCAAAGCGACACATTATCAATCTGATACTTGCAGACAAGTTAGCCAAAATATTTTAAGTCTGGGAACAACACATGTACCCAAATCCATGAAGACATTTCTCATAGCACAAAGAAACTTAGGTCTGCTTCATCTGAAACAATCCTTCCCTAAACTGCATTCTTACTGAGAAAATCAAAGGCCCTGTGATTCTCCCTCATCCTCCTCTGTCTAAAAATTTTATCTTTACAGAACAGAAGCTCACACAAGAAAAACAGCCAGGTGGATTAGGGGACCAGTCAAATAGTTCAAACATTGAATTTCAGATATTCAGCTTCAGTAAATGGTTTTCAGACTATCATAAAGTGAAGCATTTTGCAAAACATAGTCAAAGGTCAAATTCAGAAGCACATTTGTTTACAAGGAGAGGTTGTTCTTTCTCTAATGACACTAAATGCTAAATTAAATTGCAGTGATAACTGGTGAAACACTATAATAGCATGACTGTGTTTTAGTATCTGAAATATCTAACGAGCATGTGATAGTTTTTAAATAATTACATTCTTAAAAAAAGCAATGAAATAAAAAACGAGTTCAGGACATTACAGTTAATATCAATTGCAAATGTGTTTCAAAATCATTAACTTCTCTTTTTTCCCCATTAGTCATTTTCTGTGTGTGCCTACTTACAGTACTCTCGTGTAATTCATTGTATGTGGTCAGAGATTTAGTGCCGTGCATTTGTGGAAGTAGAACCATAGTTAGCAAGATTCTGTAGAGTTTAAATAATAAAAACAAATTCCATTTTGCACTGCAAAACAGTGGGCTTCTTCCAGGGCCCATCAGACAAAAAAGAGTTTCAAAACCACGAACAAACCAGGCTACTGTCTTTAACAATTTTATTCTTTCTTCCACAGATCTCTTTCTACTGCTTTTACCCAACTGGTGATCTTTTTTCAAGTGTGATTCTTTTTCTTCCCTGACAATAACAAGTCAGAAGAAGATGTAGAGCAGTTCCCAGAAGGTGGAGAGCTGGCACAGTTAGATCCTATGCAATTTCCCTCAGCTCCTACAGTAGAGACAGGAAGGGACAGACCCCAGGATGGCCACATCCAGCTCTGTTCCAGCGCTGCTGAGCCGCTGGATGGTTGCCTGGGGGGCACCGTCTTTGTCCTGTGCCACTTTAAAGACTTGGGCAGCAGATGAGGAAGCCCCCACAGGTTTCTGTGACTGCCTCTCCCTTTCTTGTTTGCCAGATATCAACTTAATGAAGCAAGCAGCCTGGCCCACAGTGTGCTGCTTTGCATGGACGTAAGTAGTATGTGTAGTAGAGTTCAGAGAGCTGAATACCCAGTTGCCCAGTAGGAAGATGATTATATTATATACCTAGCATCTGTGAATAAATACACATTTTTCCCAGCATACCAAAGCTAGGTCATAACAAAACTGTTACGCTTTCTTAAACATCTCCACGACAACATTTACAGTCTGACTGTTCTTCATTATTCTGTGCCCTTTCTTCATTATACACCCAACTTCATCTTTCCATTGGAGGTGGCAAATGACCACCCAGCTTAGCTGCAGTGGCACTTTCCTCCTGGAAAGGTAGGGTCTTAACACACTCTAAAGCTTTTGATTTGCCCAGCACATTCAATTCTTAGGTTTTACTTTAAATGGTGACACACAGCTCACACATTTGTGAAGGGGTGATATGATTGTCTTAGTCCAAAATTAACAAATTATAACAGTTTACAGCATCAGGTTCAGCCCCGCAGAATTCTCATATCCAAGGCAAAAAATGCCTTTTAAAGCATATGTTTTTACTGCTGTTGTCAGCCTGTGAGTCAATGATGTACCTATTTCTCAGTGTGGAGTATTTTTTTCAAGAGTAACTTTAATGGCTGAAATCATGAAACACTGAACAAATATCATTAATGATTCCTTTTAGCAAAAGAGCTTTTAATGACTTCTTTGCTTGTGCTTTTTTTCTTTACTCCAAACATTATTTACTTTTCTGAACATTCATTCTACTGAATAAACACATAGCACAGTCGTCGTGATGCAGTGATATGTCTTGAACAAACATTTTTTAGTTAAAGAAAAATCTCAGTGCTTTCATTCCCATTTGCGTGATGATGAAGTTAAAATTGATGGTACCTCTCACTGACAGATGAAATAGACTACACAAAGACTTTAATCCCCCTTCCACCTATTGAATCTCAGAAATTTAAAGGTTGCTTAATCAGAAATCAAAATGCATTACAGTCTTGGAATGAACTGTTAAGATGACCAGTAGACTAATATATTTACAACTGTTCTTAGTTCGTAATGTGGTCCTTTTGAAATTTGGTAGCACAATCACAAACGACAGGGATGAAAGGACATCAAGAGGACATCTAATCCCTTTCCTTGCCCAACACCTGTCTAATTACTGATAGATATCTAATGTATTCTTAAAAAATCTCTAATGCTAGAGATTCCGCTGCCTCCCTAGGCAATCTATTCCAGTGTGCTTCATTATCCCAACATTAGAAAATTTATCATCATGTCTCACCTGAATCTCTTTTAATGCAGCTTAAGCTCATTACTATTTGTCCTATTGCCATGGACACAGAGAATTTTGCAGCACCTTTTTACTACTTGAAAGCTGTTATGTCTCAGCACTGTGTTCTCTTTCCTAGACAAAACATCTCTATCAAATCACATTTTCTCTTGTTGTTGCTCTCCCCTAGTGTCCAGTTGGCCCACATCTTTCATTCAGTACGGTCTTACCAATGCTGAGTGGAAGGGATTGTGCTGTAAATTTTGCAGGCTGTGTTTATACCTCCTAGTATACTTTTTCATAATGGCTAACACTGTTGACTCATGTTCAGTTTATGGTCCTTTAAAACCTGGAGATCTTTCCTGCAAAACTGCTACCTAGTCAGTGATTACTCATTTTGAATACATACAGCTTATTTTTTCTTCTTAAGAGGAGAACCTAATGTTTGTTTATTTCAATATTTGGCAGAGAATTTTTCCAGTTTTTCAAGATCGTTCCCTCATTTACTGAATGTAACACATTTGTGGTTTGTACTGACTAGTTTTTGTGTGATGTTAATAAGCATGCTCTCAGCTGGGCCGTTAAGAAAAATACTAATACTAGGTGAAGATGACTACATAACACATTTCTTTCATTTTGATACTGAAGGACAGTTTCTAATCATGTTTTCACTATTGCTGTAGATTTTATCTGGTGTGCACTTAGATTATGAGAATGTTGTGTGAGGGAAACCCTACTAAGGAGAAGATACATGAGAAAGATCTAATAGTTCTCTATGAACTAAAGTGATTTGACACTGTTTATTCTTGACAAATGCACGTTAGCTCTTACCAATCTTATTTTCTTCGAGGTGCTTATGAATCACTTGCGTGACGTATTCCAGTATTTTTGCAGGAACTAGAGATTACTTTGCCAGAAAGCGAACCCAGGGAGGGGGGAAAAAGAAAGAAAGAAAGCCCAGCATCCCTTTTACTGTATCAGTGAGTTAAATCAAACCTAAAAAGGTCCAACAAATACTAGAGACAGCTGTCTCTAACTTTCTCCATAGACTTCCCCTGCTCCCCTGAGGCTTCAGCTGAACAGAGAAAAGATTGCTGAGGGATTCAGGAAGAAAAAAACCAACCTGGAGAGGTGTAACATCTTACAGGAAAAAAACCCAGGGTGTCAGTGTGGTTGGTGGTGCAGATATGGTGGGAGATGGCAGCTCAGCAGTGTTATGGATTTTTCCCAGTGAGCATTACACATCAGCCTTTCCCTCCCTGACTGATGCCTGCCTCACTAGCCATGACTATTTCATTGTTTTGTCAGGATGGGTAATTAATGATTGTTATGTCCTAGATGTCTTCTGTGGGTTTACCAATAAATCATTACTTTATGCTTCCAAGTTGTGTGCATCCTGCTTCCAGTGGCTCTCTGTGCCCAGCCCAAGGTGCCTGAAGAAAGTACCTCAGGGGCGAGGGGAAGAGAGCGGCCGCGGAACTTCACGGCTGGGAGAAGTGGAGGGAGAGGGCTTGCAGGGGGCACTGGGAGAGAAAGATCCCCTCTTCTGGTGGCAGCAAGCCATGAGACTGCAGGCCTAACCTATATCCTCTGTAATCTGTTCTTTCCTGTTGCCTTTGTCACCGCCTTGATGCCTTTGCACAGCCGCTAACAGCCCGATTGCTTCCAATGAGCAGTGTAAAGTCAGGCAGGAAGCTGTTTGCCCTTCTGGCATTGTAAGCCAATGACTTACTTTCTCCTTATAATAACTGTATAATAGTTACTTACTCTCACTATTAGTATAACTGTAGTCGGTTCTCATGTTTTGGTGTCCTTCAGTTTCAAACTTGGCCTTAATCAGTAAGCTTGAAGTAAAACATGTTATACATTTATAGTGATCTAAGAATCTATGGTACTTTTCTTTCCCCCTCTTCTTTTCAATTTTTTAGATAAGGATGTACTGAAATGCTCTGTTTCTAATGCAGTTCCAAAGCAGAACAAAGGCATGAGACAGTACTGATAATAAAGCAGTGCTTATATCTGCTTTACATCACAGGCCTTTTCCTCCCTACCCCACTGCTTTCACGCCTTGAGATTTTTCTTCCATCCTGCCTTCCAATTTAAGCATAACTGGTAGCACCACATAATTATTACTTTTTTAAATCTTGTGGAAGTATATGACTCATAAATAACCTAAAAGAAGTATCCTCTTTCACACTTGCCGCATCATTTCTTCTAAATGGAAATAAAGCTCAATTGTCCTTGCAATGCAATGAAAATTCCCTTTGTTGATACAAGGTGGAAAAGTGTACTCACACACGTGTGCAGGGGCAAGAGAGTCTGACAGCCAGATTGTTGGCCATCTTTAGAGTCCATTTTCTACTACTACAGGACAAGTTGAGTTTTAATTCAGACTCTCTATCTGATACGTAATGCCTCATAAAGTTAATTCAATACTCAGATGAGTAGAATATGTTGTATTTTATGTAGCAAAAGTTAAAAGCTTGCCTACCATTGTGGTATAGAGGTGAACAGCTGCTGACACTGCAAATCTGCTAAATTGTTTTTTTCCTTCTCCCAAACCCCCTCCCTGTCCCTTTCTCAGTTCATGCTTTATCTATCGCATTCTCAGAAGAATCACTGAAATCAGTGTTGTACTTCATTTCAACAGGGTTAGATTGGGCACACATTACACTGTAATTACCCTAAATCAGCCCTAAATCAGCCCTAAATCAGGACTAAAATTTTACATGTTTACATACGCATACTTGTGTAATGTAAAAATTGAACCCTGTACTAGTGTAAGATAGTAATGCTAAGGAATATTATTTTCTATCTGCACCAAATCTTTATTTGTATTTGTTGACAAGATTTAAAAGGTTGTTAGAGTCTATAAATCGCATAAATAATTTTCTGCATTAAAGTATGATATACAAGAATTTGAGCCACAAAGGAAATAAGGAGAGACAAGCTCATTGTCAAGACACTAGGATAGCATTCCATTCTGATAATTTCAGTATAATATTGTTAGTGTAGCTGCTAAATTTGAACTAGATTCATATTAACAGTAAATGATTGCAGTCTGCATTTTTTATTATCTCATTACATATATATATATATAACGTAGGAATTTCTCGATTTACAATTCAATGGAAGCCAACAAGTCAAGTCACTCATAGAAATCATGTCCAGGATGTGATGAAAGAATGTTCTGTTAACCAACACAGCTGTAACAAAGTGTGAAAAGCAGTTTACAGAGTATTAATAAATGTGACAATCATCCTAAAGACATGATAACCATTAGTAGCTTTCAGAGTTGTTTAAAGTTATTCTTCAGTAAAGATAGCTTACAAATGGATCTTTCAGAAGGAAAACTTTTTAAGATATATATTTTCATACTTGGCTAATTTAATGTCTGCTACAGCAGTTGATGGCAGAAGACAGAATTTTAACTTTGGAAGGCTTATCTCTGAATATTTTTACTATGTAATCTTTACACCTTAAACTCCATGCAAAATCATGGCACCTGTTTGTTTTTACATTAGTGTTTGATGCCCAGTTGTTTTAAAAAATGCACTGAAAAAGTGCTTCTAAATCTCAGTTTATAAATATACCTACATAGTAAATAAATGTATGCAAATAAGTATTTTTTGGCTTGAAATTTACCAGTCCATCAAAATGTAAACATTTCAGGGGACAATGTGGAATTTGATGACAATCACCAGATTGTTCAAATGGAGCTGAGGAATTTGCCTTCCGAGCAGATTTCCAATCACCTCACCCACCCAGCTCCTTGGCAGTGTGCCTGGTGGGTTGCGGCCAAGTGTAGACTTCCAGGCTTGTGACTTCTTACCTTCCTAATTTCCCAGTATGTTCCAGCTCCTTCCTCCACATCCCCTCCAAGATTCTCCATAAAGGCTGGATAGAGACAGAAGCTGGTTTTCAAAAGTTGTGTAGTTTGTTCTTTTTCTGAATGATAGGATATTTTAAATATGTGCAATTCTTAACAAAACCGATTTGCTTTTCTCTGCTGTCCCTATCTTCACTACTTTTAATAGTGAAGCAGTTGTGAGGTCACCTACTGGACTTTAAACATTTAGCGTAGACAATATGAGAATCTAGCATCCAAGTTGGGAATGGCTGTGGCAGGTGGTACCATAAGGGGTTTTAATTTATAGATTACACACAAAAGATGATGCTCCATACCAGCAAACTACATAGGCAGCACCAGACCTTCCTCTGCAGTATGTTGACTAACTCCCCTGAAGAATGTCACATAGAAATTTAGTGACTCAAAGGAGAATAAGTGGTCCTAGATATAATTTCTTCAAAAGCTTTAATTGATATGTTTTCAGTGTACTATCTCCTTCGAAACTGTTTTAAAAGTGATTGTTAATATTAGGCAACAGTCTGATAAATATGCTTCTTTGTCAAAAATCATAGAAAAATATAGCTTTCCACTGAGGATGGGATTTTGTTCAAACGAAAAAAGATTATGCTAATTCTCTGTGCGGTCTACCTCATGAAACCATTGTGTCAAAGACCCTGTAAAACCTATTCTATAAAATCTCTACAAGAATCCTCACACAAATTATTATTCTTTGAATATCTGCAACAAAGCTTCTAATATGTCAGGGGATGCACACTGAGTCCTGAGTTTAATTAATCCCAACTATTATGCACTTCTGTCAATTTTTAGTATATTCATGTTCTGACTTCAGATGTGAATACCATGTGCAGTAGCAGTCACTTTTACATTGATCGATTTTAATGTGCATTTGTGTGTGTAGGCAGTCACTTGAATGCATTGACGTAGTTCTTCCTCCAGTCTTCCAACGTGCTTCTCTAAACAACCAGGTCTGTAGCTCACTTTAAATCCATGCAGTCATGCTCATACATCGGTAAGTATTCTGACCATACGGCTAGTTGTCCTCCAGATATACACTCTAATTTATCATCAGCTTGGTCAAGTAAGGGAGACCAAACTGTAGTGCTTCTATACTTGCAGCCTCCATTTGCTTGCCAGTGAATGACAATGTTCCCCGTTAGCATATTTTCACCCAACGATAGTTCACATGGCTTTATGAAAATAGTTCTTGTGAGATAAACATAATTTTGTTTGTTGATTAGATTATGAGTCTGGCTGAGAAAAATAACTTCTTACAGTTACTTTATTTAGATTTGACATTGGCAATAAAAATAATTTCTAAAGAACTGGCTAATTGGCTGATCTTAAAGTGCTTGACAATAAAGAAGCTTTATCAAAATGAGACAGATGTGGCAGAAGTCTTACAGAGCTGTATAGATCACTCGGTAAGATGGTTCCAGTTGTATAGAATACTGTCTTAATGTAGCCAGTTGCAAAGATGCACACATCCAGGAAAACAGGTATGGGCTGCAATGCAAAGGGAGTGTGCAGTGTTCTAGAAGGCAGCAGCTCAGCGAGAATTATTTTAATATAATGGTGAATAAAAACATCGATACAACAGAAGAGGACTAATGTGTTGGAGGTTTATGCAGAGGAGTTGGTGGATGACATTTCTCTCTTTGTGTTTCTCATTGGTAAGATGAATGTTGGAACACCCTGTCCGGTTTCAGTCTGCAAGGCCTCTTGAGGGGGAGGATGCTGGCCTCACCCAAGAGGGTGGCACCTGGATGTCTCTGACTGGAGGAGGTGTGGTGGCAGCCTGCTGCTGTCATGGACACCTGGCTCCCCACTGTGCTAAAGGAGCTGAAGATGCCTCCTGCTGGGTGTGATGTCCAAAAGGCTCTGGTCACATGGAACAGCTCTTTCATTTGCGTCAACTATAGCCAGCCTCAAAGCTGAGAGTAAAGTGGACACAAGGGAAAGTTAGTTTTTTGCCCCTGACTTTACTAACAGCATTTGGCCTTGGCTAGGAAGGAGCATGGCTAGATGTCAATGTGGCCAATGTGACAGTTCTGGCATCAGCTATGGCTTGAGCAGAGACAGCATTATGTAGGAGCCTTGGTGAACATGGTAATGGGGGTGTGGTAGGGTCTCCCTCCACCCAAGGGTGGGCCATAAGGAGACACCAGTACAGCCCTGAGGGAGTAACAGCATGCAAAACCCTTAGGTGGATAATGGCAAAATGCTGTTTGGAAGCACAAATCAAATTTGTGCACGTTTTTAGAAGTCTCTTGGACAATTGAAGATGGTACAGAGAAAAGTTGTAAAGGAGTCTTCTGGAAGGAGTAAATGTCTTTGTAATGAAAAGCACCGTCACTGGATTTCTTCAGGGGTGGGTGCCTTTCTGAAAAATGCATTAGTCAGAGACACATTACATTTTAATCACATGTTCTTTGTAAATGCGAGATCAATTGGATGATCAAGTGAACTTTCCTGCCTCTAAGATGTCTGAAAATGAAACTGATGAGTGAATAATATAAACAGTAGGCTTATGTTTGATTACATTCTTTTTTCTTTTGTTTTTCTGAATAAAGAGCATAAAAGCTTTGAGGAAAAACACAGTAAGCCACTCAAATTTTATGTGTAGATAAGACACAGGTATTTGCAGCACAGGTATCTGTGGCAGTACATCCGCCCCCCCCCATCCTGCCAGCAGGAAACGAAACTTCTCCAGGAAGGGAGAAGGGGAAGGAGACCCTGGAGGCTGCAGGTTGAAATTTGAACTGGCCAGTCGAGATGTGCCAGGTACACCGAGGTGACCCTCCTGGCCAATAGAATTAAATGACCACAGGTCAGATTCGACAGGGGTATAAACGGGGTCCCGCCGGAGGACACGTTGGCAGTCCTCCTCGGAGCAGCGGGTCTGCAGTCGGGGACTCCCCCTCGGGCCGGGGCACCGCCCCAGGTAACTCCTCGAGGGAGAGAGCCCTCAGCTTTTAGGTGAGTGATATGCGTGTTTTGAGCCATCACTTTAAATCTTGGGAATTCTTAAGTCGGCCGCGTAGTATTAATTCTCTTTACATCATTGAGCCTGTGGTTTTATTAAATGTTACCGGACTTCTAACTAACTTTTGCTGAAGAATAAATCTGAGTTTTAACACCTGTTGGATTTGGTTAGTCGTGCATCCGTAACAGTATCACTTAAGACATTGCACTTGATACAGAAGCAGTGTATTTCGCTTTCAGATGCATCACTGCTTTCACTATATTTCTTTCCTCAGCTGTGCGAAGTATCACTTCATCTTCAGGATGAGTCTTCCCAGTTAGATGTTTTCTATCTTGTTCTTAACTACAGTGTCAGTTCTTCTAATAACTTACTTAATTATTTTTTGATGTCTGAGATGTCATTAGCAAGATTGCTGATAAAGGTAGCCATAGTTGAAAAAGTGTCTATTCTATTATTAGCCTCAGAAAGAGGAAACATAACTGCTTGAAGGGAACCTGTCTCATGATTCATAAGAGCATATCAATGTCTAAGCATGTGAAATGTCAGAATTTAGAAATATACAGATTATAAGTAAGAAGAATAACTGTTACAGAGGGATAGCAGAAAGAGAAACATTATTTCAATGCCTTACTTGCATCTACCCACTACTTTTCCATGGCTGGATTTCAAATTTGCAAAGGCAGGTCTACAGTGGAATTTTTTTTTATAACTTTAAGTATGGTGTTGGACCAATACAGTTATGTCGGTAAAACCCATTGTAAAAGTTTTAAAAAATATGTATCTGCTTGGTTTTACTTTAAAAAAGATATTGAGCTAAGAGAATTGTCACAGAGGGTTTGTACCTGTACCATACTGCTATCATAACTAGTAAAATCTTTCCCTGCTGACAAAATTTAATGTCCAACTGGACCTTTTGGCTTTATTGTTCTTTTATGTGCTCCTTAATATTTTCATAATACAGTAATTCCTACTGGCAGAAGATCAGTATCTCTAAAGGCTTATCATGTAATTAAAAAAGGCACAAGATGGCAGAAAAGCAGTTTTATTTGGCAAACAGACAAAAAAAATACTGAATGGCTTGCTCAGAGATATCCATGAGTTCTGCCAGAATCTGTGATGTGAGTATTTATCCCTGAATGTCTGTGCCCGCAACTGGCAAGAATTCTACTTCCTCAATCTTCTTAAGTATTAATGACAAATTTACTGGTAGCCTAAAATTTGGTTGTTTTGGAAGAGCTATTTGTGGTCCTATAACATTTTTCTGTCCTTGTTGGAGATAGTAGAGCCTGCTTGCCGCCAGCTATCAAAGTAACAGTATTAACTGAGTTCAAGTCACAGAATTATTCAGTATTCCCAGTAAACAAATTGTGTTGGTAGTGCCAAAATATTTTTTTATTATTTTGGAAATTAATGAGGTCTAATGTAAGTTATAAAAAATAGAGTCCTAGTTTTCTGCCTAACTGAGGGTTCACTGAAATTAATAGAAATAAGGTAGGGGACAGACAGAAATCAGAATTTTAATGATGCTCATTAATTGCATGTATGAATTTGCTCCAAATCCACATATGTTGTGGCAAACTGTATGTAAGAAAGTGTTATTGGTGAAGAGGAAGATGACAAGAGATTTGAGGAAAGGCAAAGTCTACATTGGAAGAATACCTGAATCTGGCTTGTTTAGCATGGCATAACGCAGGGATGAAAGCTTTCTCTCTACAGATACACCAAAAAAGTAAATAGAAGGAAGAAAAGCTATTTAATTTGAAAGAAAAATGTGGACACAACTTAAAAAAATTAGTATGAACCAGTCATGAATAAATTCAGGTAGGAAATTAGAAGAAAGTAAAGAAAAACAAAGTCTTGCTTCAGACTGCTTGCCCATTTAGGCAAGGAAGGAAAATCAGTGTGTTATGGATTTAGGGGGTGAGTTCGGTGCAGTATTTAAGCAATACCTCATTCCATGCTTTAAAAATAATTCATTCTCTAATAGCACAATGTATAAATGTTGATTTTCTGTATTCATATTGACTTTGAATCTTTCTCTAACATTATTTATTTTCCTAATATCAAGTTATCAGCTTTAAAAGGATCATCTCTGCTGTCATACATAGTTTAGTATTTTGTATAAACCTCCAAATGGACCGAGCTCCTTTCTTCCCCAGCACGGCTGAAAGTAAAGAAGCTGAAATAAAATAAAGATATTGCTTTAAAAAACAACCAAAAAAACCCCCTCTTGATTTTCAGCCAATTAATGATTCTGGAGGGTTTGCTTTCTGAAAACATTTGGAATTGGTAGTACTTAAAGCAGCACAGAAGACTGTCTTGCCTGACCTCCTGTCTTCACCTTTCTGAATACTGCATGTAGTTTAGGTTGTGTTTGCAAGGTAAAGTGAAGAAAGAGCTGAAATGTAACCAGATGATGGATGTACTAAATTATAAGAAGGGTTTGCACATATTGTTTCCTTAGAGATCTTAATAAGTGAAATGCACTCCCTACTCTGGGACTAAAATGCTAGCAGCATGGTAACAGGAGCAAGACAGTAGAATAAGGAGACAGGTGAGTGTTAAAAATTATCAGGGCCCTGAGGGCACCTGTCTGTAGGCACTAGTTGCCCAGACCAGCCCCACCTGGGGTCCCAGCCAGGTACCTTCCACCCATGGGCCTGGGGGCTCCATCTGGGCTTGGGTCCTTGCCCAGGCTGGCTGTGAGGGAGCAGCAAGGGCAGGGGGCTCTGCAAAGGAAGAGGAGCCAAAGGTAGAAGACAGGCCATGCTTGTGCCCACGCAGGACCCAGGGCAAAAGAGCGGAGCAGGTCTGCTGACAGCAGCCGGGGTTGGGCAGCATCTGCCCTGTGACGGCCGGGCAAGCCCCTCCTGCCAAGGCACATCTGAGGTCAAGCCGGGCAGTTGTCAGCAGTAGCAGAGGGTCAAGGCTCGGGACAGGCTTACCTGCAGCCCAGCTCAGGCAAGGAAGAGGGTGAGGACCTGGGCTGAAGCATAGCTCCCATGCTGGGGGTGTGTGAGTGGAGCCCTCGGATGAAACTGGTCTGGGCAGGTAAGGGTTACTGGTGCACTCAGGGCTCTGAGAAAAATTACCCCAGAGATCCCAGATTTGCAGCACAGAGGCCTTTCTGAAAGGCAGCATTAAAAGCTAATTGATATTCCAGTAGTACGTACTCCTAGATCAGAACCTACTGTGCTAATTAAAATAAAATCATGACTCCAAGGTGCTTGCAGTCTACATAAATGAGATCGGTGAACAATGGGTAAAAGGATGTTCACTGTCCCAGTTTGATTGAAAAGAGATGCAGAGAAGACCCTTTCTTACCCCCATATAGGTTAATGCCAGACACAGAACTGCACACTAGGTTTTTAACCTCTTATTTATGAGGCTGTCCGATCGCTGAAGTTTCCACAGAGGCTGATGCTCAGGCTTGCCATCTGGGAGACACAGGAGCACAGAGCAGTAGAAGGGTAGCTCCTGGGTAGCATCTGCAGACTCTGCAGTCCCAGGAACAAGCATAAATCATTCCCATGCCCCTACAATAGTTAAAGGATTTTCTTCTGTAACTGGAAAGTCCTGAGATTTTTTCTTTTTTTTTTTACCTCTCCACACTAGAGACTTTGTTTTTGTAAAAAACAGAAGTACTTTTGTTGTTTGTTTTGAAAGGCAGCACTGTTGTACTTGGTCAGCCCACCTTCACCCAGCTGTGACTTGGCAATGTTAAGTTTTTCTATTATCTTCTGGGGAAGCAGTGCAGACCTCATGATCCCTAGTTGAGTGGTGACAAGAGTGAGCCAGGTTGATACTGGAGCCAGTACAAGCCATCAGAAATTACCTGCACTGCTTGCACACTTTGGGTTTGTTGGTTCAGTGTCTGGGATTCTGGGCAGTCTCCCAATCATAGGTGTTCAGGTAGCAGAAGTATGTGGCTACCTCAGCATTACCTTATTATGATGGTTAATTACTAGTATGAATCTAGCACTGGCACATCTGAACAGCACCTTCCTGCACACAAATTTAATGATGAAATAGGAGGGGTTTTTATTAAAAAGTAGCATTTCTTTTCAGCTGCAGCTCTATAAATGTCAACGTGAATGGCTTTTCCCACTCAACAGGTTGAGTTTTAAAATTGTGTGTGCATCATTGGTTTCAAATATTCCTTTTGTCCCAGTGTTTGAAAGAAATACTTCATAGTTCAAGTAATGGGAAAGTTTGGGTTTTTTTCAGAGAACAATGAGATGTCTGAAGAAAGCTGGTGCAAACTGTGGCAGATGAAGGAACACTATGTGCTTTTCTACTGTTCAGGCCTTTAGCGTATTAGAGAGGAGGTTCAAGCTTAGGTCATATGAAATGGCAGTTTCTTTGTAGGCAACTTATTCTAAAGCTCTGGACATGAAGGGGTCACATCTTCTGATGCAGCTCTAGCAAAGTCAATAGGCATCTATTTTGTACCAGCTGCACACCAGACCTGTAGAAGCTTCGTTAATTTTCATTGATTCTTCACTTTTTCTTCCTCAGTGGTAAGAGGTATTTGTTACGATTTAAGTCATATGCTACGGTGATGGGTACCTTAAAACATGATCTATGTATAATCTAGCATTCAGAAATGAGTAGAGGCCACAGATGACTTGGGTTTAGAAGTAACTTACCCATTGTATTTATAATGGCAAGAATAAATCTGTCGCCATCTAATTGCTTCATCCTATATATGCCAGGATTTTTCTCACTTTGTATCTCATAACACATCCCTGTTTCCATAAATAGAAATAATTTGCTTAAGCTCTTTCCTTTTGAATACTTCATTATTCAGCTCACTGTCTGCATTGGTTTTCATGAAGTCTTAATCAGATATATCAGTCTCTCTCTGGATTGCCTTTTTACTATTCCATATTTGTGCTTGTGTTGCATGTTTTTTTTTCCTCCCACAAGACTCATGGGATCTTTTCTAGTTAAGGATTTTATTCTTTAACTTTCAGGTTTTGTCAAATGTTATTTCTCTGAAAAAGAAGTGCAAATTGCTATATCTTATATATCAGGATACAGCAGCGATGAGCACAGCCATTGGCAAACTGTATCCCTGCTCCAAAAAGTGGGGTAAAGGATGAGGGTTGGCTTCACCGTTGGAGTATGAGGGTTTTAATTCTATTCTAACTTTTCAGAGCCAATGATAAGAAAAGCTCAGAATAATGGTCTGAGTGGAGAATAAGAGGTGCATCCCAAAAGCACCTCTCATTGCTAATCTCTTGCTAATCTTGTTCCTGTTGTAACTATTGAAACTAATGTAAAGTTATCCAAAAATAAAATTTCTGAGCTACTGTGTTGTGAAAGACAATTCTTTCAAACAGTGTTCGCAGTTAGGACTGGAAAATTAGGAGACTGGTGAACTGGTTCATTCAGAAGGAAGAGTCACTTTTTATGTTTGATCCTCAAGTGGATCATACACAGGGCTGGCCTTGTAGACTGTGCTCAACAGGGAAATGGCTTAAAAATGCTTGTGTGCTACACAAACATTAATAACAAAACAGAAAATGAAGGTGGGGGAGAGAAAAAAAAAGGGGGGGTGAGAGACTGAAAGAGTTAATGTCTCAAACATTGTGGTGGGGCAAGTTCTGCTTAAAGACAAACCCTGCACAGCAAGGAACCAAGGTGAAAAGCCCATCAGCTCAGACATCAGCAACAGGAGGGGGAGGGGGTGCTGGAGGGTGGGCAGCTCCCTGTTCTGATAAACTGTGCTGATACAAAGATCAAACAATGGCAGTGTCTGCAGGGAAGGAGAAGTTACTCCACAAAGGACCCCCAAGCCCAAAGGCTCACAAACTGCTCATTAACCTGATGAGTTCAGGTGCCCGCCCGAAGGAGGGGCAAGGATGATAAAAGGACACAAACCGAAGCCCCGGGTGCACAAGCCCACTGGGACTGGACCCCTCAGCTGACTAGACACCTTGGCTGACTGAACCAACGCTGGACCCAGGACCGGTGAAATCTTTCTCTCTTCCTTTTTCTCTCTCTGTCGTCTTCTTTCTTTCGTTTTTCTTTTCCACAATCCCTACACCTCATCCGTTTCAAGATATAAACCATTGACCAAGTCTGAGACTAAGACTAGATCCAGCCGCCCCTAGACCCTTCTCTGAGGAGGAGTCTGGAAAGCAAGGGGGTCTGCTCTGAACCTCGTGACTCAACGGGAGGGATCTCCTTATTCCCTGAATTGATGTATATGGTTACACAGTTTACAGAAGTAGTCTTAGGCCAATTCCTGTTGTGAGAAACCGCACCTCCCCAGTTCAGTTTGCTTCTGTCATGAATAAAATCTTTAACTGATTGTTTGGTGTTGTTTCACCTTAATTTAGCCAAGGGAATTTCAAATTAAACACGACTCTCTGGTCTGTCCAGTCTGGGTCGTGACGGGGGGGGGGCAAAAAAAGAACTTGGAAAAGACAGAGGGAGGAAGGGAAGGAAGGAGATGGAATGGTGGTTTCCAGTCAAGCTGCCGACATGTGCTGACCATCATTGTGCTCAACCAGAATTTTGTGGGAGATCTTAATTTCAGCTGTATCTTGTGGAATTCAGCTTCTTCACATGAAATAGTAACATAGCTATGCTAACTGTCTACGTCAAAGATCCTTTATTTAGATGGTCTCCAGGTATTGACAGTGGAAGTTTAAGGTATTCATTCAGAAATATTCAGCCACTAAAGAGAATTGCCCTTTAATGTGGTTTTGTGCTACAATTGATTAACAACAGTTTATTAGTTGTCCAGGGGGAATTGAGCACACACTCGGGCTGTGGGTACATCAACGACCAGCTGCTTGGTCAGATTGATCAATACTCTTTTGCTTCTTTGTACTCGTCTGTCTGTAGCTCTCTTGTTTTTTTCTCATCTCATTCATAGATTGTGAATGTTTTGGGATCGTTTCTGTGTGATGAAGATCTAGTTTATGGCTGGGACTGCTATCTACCACAGTAATAGAAAATGGCAATGGTAACAATAATAATATGCATAGAACTGGAGAGGGATCATATGTATTAAATCTGTCTGGGATTGCCTCTTGGTTTCATGCTGTATGACTAGGTCCATCTGTTCAAAATACAGCTATTGTATGGTGCTGTATTTTTTTTAAGCCAAGGACCAAGCTGACAACTTTCAAACTGCTACCTCATAATAAGGTGTCATATTATCCTCCTCCAGCTATTTCACACCTCTAGCTATTCCCTTAGGCAGGTTCTAAAATAAAATTAGTGTGAGGGTCAGTAAAGATTATGCACAGTAAAGAAGCAATGAAAAATGTTTGAAAGAATGTTAACCAGCACTTTGCACCTTTATTCCCAGAGGCAGTGGGGTGATCACATACAGAATGCATTAATATCAAATCAACACAAATCATTCATAATGGCCTGGGCATCATGTTGAGAAGAAGAATGGAAAATACATAACATACATAAAATTATAATAAACTATCATAATGTGGACAAAACTGAATCTATTAACCAAGACAGTCATTTTCACGTACTCTAGTGAGCTGTTCCTCCACTCCTCACTCAGAGATAAATGTCAGAACACTAGAGAGCTGTCATGTGCAATTTGCCTTAGGTAGCCCATTGTATCTACCATTGTGTCTCCCAATACAAGCATGTACTTCTGATGATATACAACTCCAGATCTGCAGACTATGCCAGCTGGTTCTCTGTTATCAAAATGACTGACATGATAGAATAAGCAAATCCATCCCTTATATCCATCTTTATTAAAGAGTCCTGATTTCCATAGTGAACTCATTTAGGCCTTGTTGTAAGGTGTTGCAAGATTTTCTGTAATCCTACAAATAATGTCCAGACCATCTCCTAGTGGACTTTTGCCATTCCTTTGCAATGATTCTACTGTTTGATTTCTGATGTGCCACTGAGCGCCATGGTTTTGAGAATCTCTGATAGTTAATATTTTAATTAACTATTTCTGCCACAGTAAAACTTTTTTCTGTTGAAGATACTGAATGCCATGTCACAGTGGGTGACAACTGAGTTACTGGATGATTTGATTTTCTAGGATATGTAACGTGCTGCTCCCCTCTCTGCCTTCCTCCCTCCCTTGGTGACTACTATTCTAGTCACTAAACTGGAGTAGTATCTGCAGTGATCTGATTCATTTGCACAACCAGGAAAGAAACCTACTCAGCTTCTGGTGACATGTTACCCAGAAGGCTCAACAGAGTCGCTGAATTTTGGCCAAGGATGAAGTCAAGTTAATACACGTGATAAACAGTGATTTCTTTCTCTGTAAATCTGAGAATTAACAAAGTTTTTCAACCAAAACAACTCCAGAAGACCACCATTGCCACCATGTCTTTTTTCCTTGACATTTATTATTTCTGTTAGGGTGCTTGACTTTTTTTTTTACATAGGTGATCAGAAATTTTGTCCCTCAGCTAATCATCAAGCCATTTTCTGCTGTGTATTCTGGAGGGAATGGAGGTTTTCAAATTTCATCCTGTTCCTCTAGAAACTGCATTCTGAATATTTAATGATACTATTTGTCAGAATTAAAATATGCTTAGAAAAGAAAGATGCAAGTTTAAAAAATGTGGCTATTAGCAAAAAGAAAAACAACTCAGCCCAAACCCCAAAATATTCCTGACAAGATCTAACTTTCACATATTCAAACCAGCTGCTGTGAGCTTGTAGGTCAGGGGAATTCCTTTATTATTCCTTGAGAGCCGTTGCAGTCCTTCAGTCATAAAATTAGGGTTGGGTTGTTTTAACTGATCGTGTTTCAGTAGTCTTGTAAATCTTACCAGATTTTGTTGGAAGGCTAATTCATTAGTCAAAATAGCAAAGTGGATTTTGTTTGTTTAACTATTTATTAGGCTCGGGTTCATTTATTTAGAAAACTTAAACACACAGGGAGAAAACTGTCAAAATAGCATGTAAGGATTTGGCCTATTGACTCCCATTAACTTCAACAGGAGTCATGCAGCCAAAGCCACAAATCCCACTTTAAATATATAATGGAGAGAGATTAGGCTTAATCTGGTCAATGAACCTTAAACCATAAAAATGTCAAGTCTTTGAAAAGTTTTGAGGTAATATATATACTTATAAGAAATTAGACAAAGGTATGATGTTGGTGCAGGCTATTTCCTTGTGACAAAAATCTCTTTTTAGTGTTATCTTTCCTATATCATTTAAAGCTTCCATAAGTCTGGTGGCTAAGTGAGGGTTTATAATCTCCTTTTCACAGCTGTCATGCGCAAATAGATACAAAACTCTGTCTTGTGTTCATCCTGTTGACAAGCTGCAGCTAGACTGCAGATCACAGCAGGTATTACAAGTAAGCAACGTGTTCATAGCTATATCTTACATCTTTAGAAAAAGGATTATGCAAGCCCTTAACTTCAGTTATACTGCTTTTTTATACATCAGAGTTTTGGAAGAGTCAGCAAACAAACTACGAGACTGGGAGTATTTAATACGAGAAAAAAAAAAAGTGAGATTGTGTCCTTCTCTTGACCCACTAGCCCACTTGACCCATCCTTTCCATTCCTGTATATAAACACCAAAATAAAATATGCTGTTTAATGGGGGGGGGGGGGGGGGAATCCAGGTAATTAAAATATTTACATGGGAAACTTTCAGACAGGATGTGAGACATTTTGGATATTTCTAAGGTCATTTGACTCTTTTCTTCTACAGTTTTTATACTGGTATCTAAATTCCTCCAAGTCTCCTTCTTTCACTGACCAAAGATGTGCACTACCTACTTTTAGTGTTACCTCCATTGTAGAGGCCTCAAAACAAATCTTGTTTATTTTTCTGCAGGTCTAACTCTTCTAACAGAAGTGTTACAGACATCCTAAGAGAATAGTTACAGCTCTTCAGTAGCTTGTGCTTTGATCAGATTCTGTAATGTTCCCCTCCAGGAATAGCAAGTCACTGTGGGTCTCTGTGTGGACACACCTGAAACCTGACTATATTCAGGCAAAGAGCAAAGAATTGAGACGCTTAGATCATTTTTATGTGAACTGCTCATTTCTGGACACATCCTAAATAGAGAAAGGACCAAATTAACTTAAAAGCTGTGTTTTCAAATAGGGTGAGAAACTGAGTCAAGGTGGCCAGTTGCCACTCTCTAGCAGTAGAGCTGTTCTATCTTCACCTTGAATGGAACCTCAACAAGGGTCCTCTTGGCATGCTTCGTCATAAGGAAAATTGGGAATATAAGTTAAAATATGCTAGTGATAAAAAGCTGAAAGCACCAAACAGTGGAAAACTCTACTTTCTTACTCACAAGCTAGCCCCCATATTTCTAGTTGAAGAGAACCCTTAAAGTTATAAAGGAAACTCAGCTGTCGTTAAGGGTGCCTTCAATGCCCTGTGTACTGGGAAGAGGTACGGAGCAACGCATTACCCAGCACCAGCAGGAGTTGCAGAATTGGGGCCTTTACTGAACAAATGAATATAAAATCCTAGACCTATCCAGTATAGCATATCACCCTGCATGTGTATGTTCGCCATGGCAAACAAGCCCATCATGCTAACTGTACAAATACTGTCTGGCATCACAAATGTTCTCAATATACATCCAGACTTTATACACTCAGTTCTATCATCTTGCATTTACTAACATGTCAAATGCTTATGGTTGCTTCCTTATATAATTACCTTGGATGCCACTATATGAATAAATGTCTGGTAATAACAGTCCTGGATAGAAATCTGCCAGAGTAATCTTACTGACAGTTAAATCTGAAAGTTTATAGTATAACGCATTATACTTGGTAAAGAATTAAATACAAAGAAAAGATAGTGAAGCAATAGAATTTTTCATTGCTAATGAATAATGTGCTTAGGCTATGTTTGACTTTCAATTCTCTACCCAAGAAACCATTTTAAGATTACATTCAAAAGTGCATTGGCATTCAAAGTGAAACCCATTTAGGTTATACTGACAAAGTTCTGAATAGTAATATACATCTGTGTGTACTTAGCAGACTACAGTCCCTGAAATTTGGCTCTTGTCTGCTGCGGCGACTGGACTGTGCCTTTCGTCCATGTCAAGTGCAGCACGTCAGCAGTTCCCTCAGAACTGCAGTCATTGTGAAGACTCTCCTTGTTTTAAGTTACTGGAAAGTGGGCGTATAGTCTTTCCAGAAGCTGTAAGAATGATCTTTATTTCAGAAGCTGCAGAAGTCACTCATTCCTGACCAATCTCCAGAAAACAATTTCATCATAGGAACTTTTTCAAATTTTTACTGGAAGAAATAACACTTTCAGACTTTTGGCCTCCCCAGAAATGTTTGTTTCTCTCAAGCTTAACACCAACTATTACTGGACCCTAAGAGACAGTTTGTCTTATGCTATTAATAATTAAAACAGGAGGTAAATAAACTGTGAAATATGACAGAGCAGCTGCCATGAAACATTTATTAAAATTCTTTGTTTATGGCTTTCTAACTAAGAAAATCCAGTTTCTGTTTTTTTGAGGTGCCTTAATTTATCAGAAAAGATTAGGGTGCAGGAGCAAGCACCTAATACTAGTAGTGGTGCTATCCTTCCAGCAGAGCTGCTGAGAAGAACAGTGTCAAGGCAAGGGGCTGAGCTCTTCATGGCCACCCATGGGGTTCCCCTCATCTTGCCAAATGGGTTTCAAGCCATCAGACTATCAGGATCATAATTTTATAGTTCTTTTTTTTTTTTTTAAATACCACTGGGAGATTTCCTCAGGAAAAGGAAATGTATCCTTACTTTTCTGAGCGGTAGCATAGATTTAGGGTAAATTAAATTAACGGGCTTTTAAAAATGAAAGTTTTCTACCCTTGGTATTTCAGTTACTGACATGTTATGGGACTCTTATTTAGCAGAGGAAATAAAAGGTTTAGTGCATCTTTAATACTCTTTCATCAATCCTCATTTGGTAAATATTCAGGAGACATTCTTTTTTTGATGGTTGAACAGCTCTAGAACAAACATCTGGTTCAAGCAAATCTTCCAGTTTTCACTTTGTCATCAGTTTATAATCAATAAGAGACAGGCTTTTACCCTTTTAAAGCCCCAGGGTCCTTATTTGGTTTTTATTTCATTATCAAAGAGCAATTTTTTCTGTAAACTTTTTTAGAGTTATTATATGAAAATATCAAAATGAGCATTAGCGTGATTAGGGATGCCAGTAAGCTTTAACGGAAATTCTTCAGAAGCAATAGTTGCATAGCTGCTGTATATAAGAAACTCCAAAGCAGCATTGTATCTTATTTATATTTAGTCAGGCATGGAGCATTTCTATGTTAAGCTTAAGGGATTTTTCTTTCCTGTAAAGACAAGAATCAGCTTAAGGTTGCAGATATGATTTTCCTTTTCACTTGGTCCTTTTTCCATAATATCCTACTGTTCAGGTTTCTTTCCTGCATATGAGGTATTTAGTTTAGCTAGCATTGTATTTTGACTGGGTGCAGCGTTTCTGAGCTTGAAGCCTACTCTCTTCAGTATCAAAGACCTTTGCTCAGCATTTTTGCTAGCGCTAAGCTCTCCCCTGCACATCACTGGTATGTGTAGCTGACTTGTGGAGTCTCCCAAGTTCTGTGGCTCCAACTTCCTTCAGGATCATTCCTTATGAAATTTGGTCAGGTGCCACAGAAAGTAGTAAAGCCAATCCTAGGAGTTTCTGTTGTTATCATGAGCATATGGCCGTATAAAACACAGGCAGCATGTATGTTAGCAACAGCAAAACCCAGGTGCCTTCAGCAAAAAGGAAAGTCAATTTATCATTCAAAGGAAAGGAATAGGAATACAGTCTGGGATTAATTAGTGGACATCAAATGGACTAGAATCTGCCAAAAGCAGAGGTCTGTATCTTGGCTTCAGTGAACAACCATTCACATGGAAAACAGAGGGATTCAAGTTTTCTGTCTAGATTTGTATTTGCTTTGCAGCTAAGTTTTGCTTGTAAAAATAGTGGTTAAAAATTCATGGCAAACACTAAGGAAATCCTGAATTGTGCCCACATTTTTGTTTTCCAAACATGAAAACATAGCCAGCTGTAGATGTGTAACTGAAAATTAATGAGGAAAGAAGTCATCGCAGTGATTTTATTTTTATTAATCGTGTCACTCATTTAAAACAGTGCAGGACCAGCATGAATTCAGTTACTCATGAAGACACATTTCTCATTACTCACCCTAAATTTGATTTTCAAAACTTCTGTTTTCTGAGGACAGAAAGTCTCTGATTTCTTATCAGTATTTAAACCTACTGTGCTATAATGAATTCTCCTTCAAACATAAGACTCAGATAGGATCAACAAACAGCCACAGTGGTTAAGAATATTGAGTATAGGTTACTGTAAAAAGGTAGGGTAACCTGCATATGTCAGTAAGTTTCTTTAGTATTTTTTAATTTAAGAACTAATTCTACCTGGAAGAAGCCTTAATGTGTTTTAGAGCATGCATGCATAGTCAATAGGATGCAGTCAAGTCAAGGTTAAATAAGACAAAAGAAATTTTTACTCTTCTGTTTTATATGAAGCAGTTTTAGCATTCTTGTGAGGTTTTATTCTATACTTTAGGCAGAATATAATGAATTAATATAAAATCCACTTCTATCTACGCAGGTAGACAACATCACAAGCATAAATAAGACCATATATCAGTATGAATTAGCTTATTCACCTTCAGATAAATGGCAGTGCTGAGATTCAACACGTACACACATATGCACGCACACGTGCGCACACACGTGAAGAAAAATAATACTGATGTGTGTTGATTTTGCTGCTGTCCCTGTAAGGCAGTCAGCATTTAATGAATACAATAAATCAAGAGCAAGACTGCTTTTTAAAGCAAATATTTATTTGATCATTTCAGTAAATAGCTGTGGTCCACTCAAATGTGGATGTATGAATATATAGAGAAACTTCTGAATAATGCAAATGAGTCTTAAAACTTTGAAAATTTTACCATCTCCATAGCAGCTGGACATGAGAATCAGCCCTCATTATTTGCATTTACACCAACAAGGAGATGGGCTATTATTCTCAGGCAGTTACTTCTGTGTTGAAGATGTGATTAAAAAATGAGTTTCTTTAGGATCCTAAATGTGGTGGAAATTCAGGGCTAGCATGTTCTGCCTCAGTTTAAATGTTGAGAAGAAAAAGCTTTTCCTCCCTAGAGTCTGACCCAAAACATACTGAGTTTGGGGGTGGGTTTTTTTCATTTGTGTCAGTCAGCTTTGTATTTGCTCCTTTATGAGATATTAGAACAGTTTAATACCCTGAAGTATACGGCACAAATTCTGGTACTGCCAGGCTTTCATTGGCATTCCTATGAGTTCTTCCTGATGACTGTGAGAAGGTGAGCTGGATACCTGGGGGGCCATTGCCTGGGGCTTTTGGCACCTTGCAAAAATCAAGACCTTGCTTTCCTGCCATCTGCTTACTATGGTCTATGGTGTCGTGCTGAATAGTTGGATCACATAGTTTTCAGTGCTGTTGTGGTGAAGAAAAAGCAAGATGTGCTGATTTGGCATTAAAATACTATGTGCTACAGGACTCGGAAGATAAAAATATTTAGTGTTTAGTGTTTTGTTTATTTGTTTGCTTGCTTTTTTCCTCATTTTTCCTGGTAAGACATAGCATTTATCATAACTGTTTATGGCAGCACACTGCCTTAGGGTATACTGCTGACTAGCCCAATATTTGAAACTGCCCTACCCCAGGAGTGATCGCATGCCATGGAATGATTTCTTCCACACATTTTACCATGTTTTCATGTGGCACTAGCAAAGTGACCAGCTCTGTTCTAAACAGATAAAGGAGGAGCTCCCATTTGCAGCTTCATCTGTTACCTTTTCTAACAACCTAATTCAGCTGGTGTGGACGGTAGGGGTGGGGGTAGAAGTAAGCCTACCTAAGCCTAAAGAGTACATTCTTGAGCCAGCCAGGAGCTTGCTGTTTTAGGAGGTACATAATGACTAGTCTGACAAGACATCATAGTCTGCCTTTGGTATAATAATCATTTGCTAAAGGTTTGGTGTTTCAAGCAATTCTGAATGCGTTTCTTTAAAAACAAGGCAAGACCTTTGTTCATCTTAAACTCCATAGCTACAGTGAAATGTACTTCAGGGCGCCATAATGTTAAAGCTTCATCAATGTTATCTGACAAGCACTATCATTATGGGAACAAAGTGCCCTGTGTTTCAGAATAATGTTTTATATGGACAATGGTTGAGTCCTGTCTCATTTCTCCAGTCCTCTGACAGTGGCTATGATAAATGGATTGTAGCCATCTTAAATTCATCATTATTATAGTGTCCTAATGCAAATAAAACCTTGTAAGGACCATGAGTCTCTGTGTAGGTGCCCTTCGACTGTTTTTTTGCTGGCAGTGCCAATGTATTGAAGACACTTAGAAAACCATCTTTTGAACTTGGTTTCTGGACGCCATCCTTTCTTGACATGAAGTAAAACTGGTTGAATCTGAATGATGCTGTGTTGTAACTACACATCACTGGTACTATCATTTTACAGATGGACTTGAACTACATCTCGAGCAAAGTTGAATCAGGCTAGAATCACACAACACAGAAGGTGGTACTTATAAACATGGTGTATTACATTTTTCTGTTTCACAAAAAAGGGCTCTAACTTGTTGTGAGGAGTTCAAGAGAATTTGGGGCTCAGATTTTGGAGAGAATAACAAAAATCATATCCTCTACTAGGTTGACTTTTTGCCATAAAATGTCACTTCTTTGAAGCTGCTCACAAGCTGTAGCCTGAGAATAAGTCCTGAGGGTATGAATTAATAAGCAGGTGGTATAAGTAGCACTCAGAGCACTGAGGGATACAGAGCAGAACTTAGTTCTGGCTGTCATTATTCCAGGAAAAGTTTACCTAAACCGTTAAGATTCTATTTTGGTTAATGTTTTTTGCTACTTTTACAAACAATTTATTTTTCTTTTTTAAGAGCAGACTCCATCAGCATTTAACAAGACAGGACTTGGCTTTATTTAATGTAAGGTTAATTTTGACTGTTGCCAATTTGCTATGGCTCTGTCAAGACTGTAGAACTTTGCAAAGATAAATATGTTGGTTTAGCAGATAGCAGTAATCCTGCTGCAAGCTCACAGGCAAAGCACATCAGCACATAAAGATCCATCTTCTGCTCACATCTTCCTTTACTGATTCCTCACTTTTTATGAAGCATTCCCAGTTGTATCTGTGGCTAGTCGTGCAGTTTCTGAAGACCACATACAGAACAGAGATTGTAAAAAATGCAAACAAATCCTTTTTAGATGCAACACTGCTGCCACCCACACAACCTTATACAATGGTATTAGCTGGCAACTAATTTTGATTTCTCCACTGTTTTGACCAGTTAGATTTAATCGTAGTGTTGTACCTAGATGCGCACATCCCATTTTTCTACATTTTATGTTATTGCACTGAGAAAGGTCCTTCACACCTGGATTCTTTTCCAGAGTTCCAGGTATTAGGAACTGCTTACATTTCAGTCTTTGATAGAAAAATCATCAAAAACAAATTATTGAGATTAATTTCTATTTTATTTGGTAGTTGTAGCCAGTGGATTATAGATTTTTCCACATTTTTAAGTATCTAGTATTTGCAGATGATCATTTGAATACTTTAACAGACCTTAGAGGATTGGTGAAAACAACAGAAGTATAAAATCATTAAATTAAAAGTTTGATGCATATTTGTGCATATCCCTGAATTATTCAAGGGAAAAGGTACATAAAAGTGTTAGAAAAACACCTGAAATGATTAATTTATTTAATTAAAGGGAATACACAGAAAGAGTTGAGGTATTACTGCAGCCATGATTAATATCTGACTATACCTATTTACTATTATTTGTAGTGCCACACTCCGCACTGTCTGCTGTTATTTTGAAATTATCTCTGAAACAAAATGTATCTGTCTTGTCTCCAAAAGTACAGAAATGATATTTCTTTATGTCAGGGTCCTGAACCTGTAACTCCCCACCGTGTGCAAAGTCACAGTTCCCTCCGCAAGGGCCTTTTCCCCACCTTCAGCAAATAGATACTAAGAATGATTACTGTTTGCAGCATTTTCATCCTTACAGCAATCATAGTCAGAACCTGCTTCCTGTTGGCAGGTTTTTTTAGCTAAATAGCAAGTATTTTAGATCATGTCAAGCCAATTTGCTTAACTGATAACAGCATTTATGCTATCAGAGGGTTACACATAATATACTTTCAACAGATATATACACATACATATAAAAGCTGTACATTCTGCATAGTAATTCTCTGTCTCTGGGAAACCTGTTCTGTTATGCTGTGCTGTGTATGAAAAACAATTCTTTCTAACATCACAGCCCAAAGTGTAAGACAGTCTTCCTTCCATTGTGCAGGCAGATATTGCTTCCAGTAAAGCAATAGTATCCAGCCTCTCTGGATCATCATGTTTTTCTACATCTCTGCTGCAGGAAAGGGGAGGGTAATCACATCAAAGTCTGGGCAATGAGTATCTGGACCTCGTTTGAAATGCAGAGAAATGTAGAAATTCATTGGAATATTTATCAGTGCATTTTTCCAGCTTCTTGATTTTAGAACTGGCTAGCTTCTAATGTATGCAAATTAATTCTTTGTTAAAAAGAAAATTTCAAATCCAATAACAATAACTTCAGTGGAAATGAAAGAGTGGTTTGCCCCCTTGAACCTCTGGGGGAATTTGACCAAATTAATTTTCTTAAGCAACATCATAAATCCAGAGAAAGAAAAACACATTTAGATAAATGAAAGTCTGTCAGAGGCCACAGTGCTAGTGGTGTTGAATTGGACAATTAATTATGTATTTTGTGCACATCATAAATAGTGAGCAGCTTAAAGGATGATGACTCAATAATATAGTAAGAAAGAAATCAGACAGAGTGAATCTTTTATCAATGCTTTTCCCCTGTGATCCATGTTTCACCTAATGCCGTTGTAATGATGTGATGAAAGGATCAGAGTGCTGAAATATCCAAACCTACCGCCCATTCGGACAGCTGTAGCTTTCTACCATCAGGAAAATTAAATAAGCAGATATGGTCAAATAGAGAAATGCAGGGGTAGCTCTTTAAGCTTATTAAGTCTCATTATGCACAAAACTTCATGCACAAGCTAGCTGTCCCATAATATCAATATGACAAAGCAATGTGTCTGTGGGAAAGCTTTGATCTCCTGATATCAAAGAAGGAAGATTCATACTGCTCTTGTCCATAGTATTTATGTATGCAAGGCTGAGAACTCACTCAGTAAACAGAGCCTTACTCATGTATGTGTCTGCCAGAAAGGGTCTGACACAGCTACAGGGCTGACTACACTTTCCGCTTTTTTCTCTGTATCTCTGCGTTGATGATGTTTTTCTTTTTCCTTTTCCCAGTCTAAGATGTCATTTAGATGTTATTCTCCAAGAGGATGTCTGTTCTGTCCTTTGAATACAGCCTGCATAGATCTAACTGAGCTAGCCTTAAATGAGACAGGTCAAGTACTGATTATGCTGTAATTGCAAACATGCAGTGCTCAGTGCAGGTTGCTCGGTCTGCCTCTGAGGAGCTGTGTGGATGTGCAAGTGCCCCAGCTGCACTGAGCTTTGCGCTGCACTGGCTAACTGAAAATTAGCCTGGGTACATGATCTTCAGTTGCACTTTTGTTTGTGGAATAGATGTATCTTAAGAGCTGCAGTATGTTAGGTACTAACTGCGCTTAAGTGACTGAGTCAGTGCATGTTCAGGTCCTCCCTTTGAGAGCCGTAGCCACGGGTTTAGACAGCCTCCTGCCTTAAACTAAAGTTTTGTTCATTTTAACAGTAGGAACAAAGAATATGGTTGAAAAGTCTTAAGACTAGTGTAAACAAAGTTTGCTGTTCCCGGATAGTAAGTCAAGCAACCCTGAGTTCATTAACATCCTCTATAGATGCCTATTTCATAGTCTAGCTCTCCCTAAAAAATCACTCTTGAAAGCATGATTATATTTTAATTACCCTTTTTTTCTGTTGTGTTCCTGGACATTATTATTTTCTGGACAAAATTTGGTCTGGTGTTTCTTCAGGAAATAAAAGAGTCAGAGCTAAAGTTTGAGCATTGTTCCTTAATGGGAACAAGGCTTGTTAAGTTTCACCTATCTTTTGCTTTGTGCTTGTTTTTATCTCTTAATGCTGCAAACCAAAAATGCACAGGGAAGACGTCCCAATAATTGCATCCTTCACTACTTTTATAAGTGATTATAAGGAAGTTTCCACCCTGTTGTGGTTTAACCCCAGCCAGCAACTAAGCACCAAGCAGCCACTCACTCACTTCCCCCCCACCCAGTGGGATGGGGGAGAAAATCGGGAAAAGAATTAAAACTCGTGGGTTGAGATAAGAACGGTTTAATAGAACAGAAAAGAAGAAACTAATAATGATAATGATAACACTAATAAAATGACAACAATAATAATAAAAGGATTGGAACGTACAAATGATGCGCAGTGCAATTGCTCACCACCCGCTGATTGACACCCAGTTAGTCCCCGAGCGGCGATTCCCCCCGTCCCCACCCCCCCAGTTTCTATACTAGATGTGGCGTCCCATGGTATGGAATACTCCATTGGCCAGTTTGGGTCAGCTGTCCTGGCTGTGTCCCCTCCCAACTTCTTGAGCCCCTCCAGCTTTCTCGCTGGCTGGGCATGAGAAGCTGAAAAATCCTTGACTTTAAACTAAACATTACTTAGCACCAACTGAAAACATCAGTGTGTGATCAACATTCTTCTCATACTGAACCCAAAACATAGCACTGTACCAGCTACTAGGAAGACAATTAACTCTATCCCAGCTGAAACCAGGACACACCCTCCAGCATGAGTTTAGCTGAAAAAGAGAACAGCAAAACTGAATATGAATATTGGCATTGAGTTTGAACAAAAGAAGAAGGTAATAACACTGCTAAATTGCCCTTGCCCTGTGGAGCATTGCAATATCCTAAAGACTTTCTATAAAAGGGCAGCAAGGGGAGGTAAATTTCAGCTCATATGTTAAAACTTGTACTTAGCAGCAATTTTTGTTTTGGACCCCTTAAGACATTCTGTACTTAAAAATGTTTCTGGGTTTGCTGTGGTTTTGCTCTTTCTTTGTTTTGTTGCCTAAAAGCTGTGGAGCCATACCACCTTTTGCACTTGCCATAGTCATAGGTGTGGTAACAAAATGGAGTGAAACTGCTGTCATTAGATGTTTGGTGGAACATCTGAGGCGATCTTATGATCCAGTGGCAACTATGGAGTCATCGGTGGGGGGGAGATCTTGCGCCATTGGGAAGAGCCATTTGAGATCATTCACTTCAGCCCCAGGGAAGGTCACCCGCCTGCAGTCAGAACTCTGTTGTTTAGGCTGCCTTCCCTATAATAAAAATGCCAACACATTTCTCTTGGGTTTCTCTTACTGAATAGTTACAGGGTAGCAGGTAATTATGGGACTCTGCACTTATAATAGTAGCTGTGCTGAGGCCACCTCGGCAGCTGATTAGCAATAGAGTGCAGCTCAGCACAGATCAGAAAAATATGTATTATTGGGATTGTATACAGCATCATTAAATGTTCCTCAGTAGAAGTCACAGGCAGGTTTGTTTTTACAAGCTGGGCTAGTATTCCACCGCTGAATTTGTGTGGTTGTTGCAGCAGCTGGTTGACTGAGGAGCAGGAACACACTGTGGCTGTCCTTGAGATGCTCACCAGGGGCCTGACTGTATCACATCACAGTGTCTTTCATGACACCACATGCCCAGGTTTCCTTCCTGAGTCATCATCACTCATGCTCCAGGATGGAGCCAGGAAGCAGCCAGAGCCAGACCTGAGGGGAAAGTGCTCTCATTCCCCTAGCTTGAATGCAGCTAATATTATCCATGAAACTCGCAACCTGGCAGAGGGGGTGAGTCACAGATGGCTTTCCTTCTGGCAGAAACCACGTTGCTACGTTAGCCAGGCATTGGTGGCATGTCAGATGTCAGTACTGCTTTGTGTAATGTTTGTGTTGGGTTTCTCCAAGTGTTGTGATGGTTACTTAAGGGAGCTGTCACAGGGCAGCTCAAGACAGGGTTGAGCAAAGGCTGTTAATCAGAACAGGTGAAAGTCTGTTTTGATGGTGTCGTAGTGGGCATAAGGGCACATGGGAAAATGAGTGATGGCAGAGAGCACTGACAGCTGCATCAGACTTCCGCTATGTGAAAGACTAAACTCATTGAATTTTTCGAGATTACAGGATATTTTGGGGAGTTACGGATGGTGACAACTTACCTTCTTGGAACTCCTTCCTACCTGCCAGCAGCCCAGCTCTCACCTCAGGGAACGGCTTTTGTCCAGTTGTCCCCTACAAGAAGCACCCTTTCTTTCAGTCCTCCTTTCCTGTCTTTCCAGAGGGTGTTATTTACCCGTTCTGTCAAGCCAGCACAAAAGGGGGGTTGTTGCTATGGGTAACAGACAAAAGCTTTTTAGAAAAGGTAGGTTCATCAGCCAGAGAGATTCCATTGACCATTGAGATGTGGCCAGAGCAGGCCATTTACAAACAGGTTGTGAAGGAAGACATTGCCAAACTATACTGTTAACTCTCTCTTTGTAATTTGAATCTGTTGTTTGCAGAAGATTGCCGTGGTTAGTGCATAACATAACTTGTAAGTGAATGAGGCTAGATGGGAGGTAAGGATAAGGTAAATATTTGAGTACCTTGTGGGTTATTACAGGACCTGTAAGATTTCATGTAGGACCTGTTCTTGAAGATTTTGATATCTTATGCCTGATGCAGCTTTGGGCATGTTGACTACATCTCTACTAGTAAATGGAGAAGACTAGGGCATTTGCCTGAGCGGTGCCCTATGGTTGCCCATTTTGTTTAATTGTTGACCCTTACGTGCCATAATTCTGCAGTTGCTCAGACAATCTATAAAACTAGGTCTAAGGGTAGTACAGACCAATGATTTTCCCAGTGGATAATGCAGATACATATTTTGAGAGGAAGAGAGGTCAGCCACGTGGATGCCATCTGTACAATGCTAATTGCACAGAGATGGAGGGTGGACTAGTGACAGTGGCAGTCATTGTGATAAGCAGTAAAGAAAGGACTAAACAAGTTCCCTTCCAGGCAGAAAAGAGATTTCATTATTATTATATTTAACATATTATAATTTATGGATCATCTTTGCTCTTACCTGTCTTCAATTCAAAGCTAATAACACAGTAAAGTTTGCTAAATTCCTCACTCATTGCACAATGCACATTAGTTTTGTTCCAAATTCTGCTCCCAGACACATTCTCAATGCAAATTCAATTTTATAAGACTTAAATGCCTGTTGCCCATGCACCTGTTAAGACCCTTTATTTTTAAAGACCCTAAGTTGACTGGCTTTGAAACAATAACTGTAAACAGTCATTAACTGCGTTTTTTGCCACATTATGTGCTTGCAGGGCACAGAAATAGAAATAAGAATTCAAAGAAATAGATGTGCTTCAAACCTAGACTTAAGCCATTGATGGTGTGGGAAGGTTCACTGAAGTGAGCTTTCCAAGGAGTTTTCTCATGATGCCAAGGGATAAGTTTTCCTGATATAAACATGAAATGGGGGTAACCACTTGTTTGTGCCCACTTGTGCTAAAGAAATTGTCTTCCTTTGTCTGATTATTTGCCCTCAAATTCCTAATTATGTGAAAATGACTGTTTGGAGCTTGGCTGTGTGTTGACTCATCAGCATTCACTGCCACTGCTGAGAAAGACTGTTGATAAAATCAGATAATCAAAAAAGAAGTAATTTGTTTCCTAATTCCAGTGCAAACTCTTTCCTAAATAGGCACTGACCAAAAATTGACATTAAAAAAAAAAAATCCCTATTATCTACTGCCAAAATGTCATTTATGCTTCCCAGAAAGTCATTCTTGTGTTTGCATTACCCAGCTGAAGATCAGCAAAATAGTATATATCATACTCTACCAGGACACTGGCCTGCTTTGGTGATTGTCTTGATTTGATTTGCATACTTAAATCCAAGGTATAGCTATAGAATAGGTGTCATATTGGCATTTCCTGGCTAGCTCTTTCAAAGGGGTTTATTTCCTGAAGCCTAAGGGTTTTAACAATTCATTACAGATTCAGTGCAGAAATAAACCTTGAACCTACTGAATAGAAATCTTGAACCAGCTTTTTTTCAGTGTAAGCAATATAAGGCAGCTAACATATGTGCCAGATGTATTACTTATGATCATATTTTTTCCCTTTTAAATTTAAAGTTGATTGGAAAAAAAAGCGAGATTTCTAAGGGTTATTTTTTTCCATATTGCAGATTTTTAAAAAGGCAACAATTTTTTTCACAGAGGTTCGATTTGCTTTAAAAAGTCACCTTTTTTTATCATCTCATCAATATCATCATCACCATCATCATCAATACCATCTCCATGTACAAAAAGCCAATCATATCCAAGTCAATACCATTGTCAATCCATATCAATCCATGGTCCATGCCATTTCACTCAGTATCAGAAAATACCATTTTTACTTTTCTTACTTGAAGTCTCAGAACTTCTTTACCTGAAGAAATGTAAGAGAGAAGAGAAGAGAAGAGAAGAGAAGAGAAGAGAAGAGAAGAGAAGAGAAGAGAAGAGAAGAGAAGAATCTTTCTCTGTTTTCCATTTTATCTAATGAAGAACATGAAAAAGTCAGGAGGGAGGGAAAAAATAATATACTGTAATGCTTAATACCCTTCTCATTTTCAGAAATCAAAATGAAACAAATGTCTTCAGTTTCAGGATTCTGTAATAATGGAATAACCAATGGCATTCATGAAAATAATCTGCTTTTGCTGAAATTCATTTCTAACTGGAAAAATAAAAATATACATTGTGGTGGCTAATACCTCCCCTCACCACCCCTCTACCCCCTCAGTCCTTGGTAAATCATGTTTCCAACACAAAAGCAACAGTTTTATTTCTGTTTACTAATCTGTTACTCTCACTATAAAGCAACAGTGTTATGCTGGAAAGCTAAATACATAAGGAAATAATTTGGAGAAAGTCAGAATTAGCATCTATCTTAATAGTGCAATAAAATGCTCAGATCTGATACTGAAGTGCCATTCTGAAGAGCATATTTATATTCAGAGTCCTTAAATGAGCGTATTAATGACCTTACACTGGGTAAGAGTCTATCATGAATTGCACCATCATCTCTTTTTTAGGGAAACTTTTACTCCATAGGTACTTCTGAAACAGAAAATAATTATATTCTGCCAAAACTATTCTCCTTTTTAACAAATCTGCTAATATCTCCTTTGTCTTGCCTCTTATCTCACAGGAGGTCATAAAATACTTTGTCAGTGATTCATGAGAAATACATATTATAAGTCGTCTCATTTCCGATTGTTAATTTTCTTGTCTGTGTGTGGAAGTGGGAACACATTATTCCATGTGCTGAAATCGGAAGCAGCTTCCTGCCATTTAGTATATCCATTACAAAGTGTCGTAGTGAAAGCAATAATGGATGAATATTGAAAAGTGCAGAAGTTTGGTATGGTTAATTACAGAAGATGAGGTGATAATTCACAATTCATCCATGCCACCCAGAGAAAGTAGACCGGCTGGAGGAAGCCTCTTGAAAATGAAATGTGAAGCCAGCTCTATCTAACAGCAGCCCATGTTTGCTACCTGGATCCAGGTTTTGTAGCCTTCCCATTAGTTCATCTTCCTTCTTCTTCACTCTCCAAACATCCCTATCTATGCAAATATCCCATTCACGGTGACAGGACCAATCACTGAAAAAATTAGCATCAGTATGTCCCTGCTGTTTACGTTAAACAAGAGGAGCAGGTCAAGCGGGGGCTTGGAATTGTCCTGGGACAGGGTGGTGCCACCTGAAGGCTGTCTTTTGCTGGTGTATGGAGTTGAAGGCTGGAGTTTTCTTCTGGAAAAGGCTATCCCATCCTCATTCCCTGTAATGGCCGCCTCATCTTCCTTCTCTCAGCAGTACCAGCAGCCTGAGCTTCCAGGCTGAGCTCTACACACAGGTGATGTTTTTGAGCAGAATTTGTGGCTGGAAAAACTGTTTTGAATTCTTCCTGAACAAGATGGTGTTGGTTTAGCCAACAGACCATCTGTTTGACTGTGCTGAATGCTCTAAGCTGACAACAGAAAGGATCACAGAAATAAGGAAGTACTATTTTATAAAACCTGGCCGAAAGTTTTGCTGGATTTCACATAGGAAGCATAGTAGAGTGGAGAACTGAAATGAGACTTCAGACATCTAAAACCACCACCCCTCTACCCCACTTTAGTGCACTGTCTCACTAATCTTCTGGGCTGTATTGGATCAGTTCCTACTTTGTGTGTAGGCCTGGCATTAGATAAAAACAGGAAAAAATTACAAGCTTATAAAAGGTTCTGATAACTTAGTGTGAGGTATCTCATACTGTTTTCCTTATTAGTGTTGTTCAAGTCTATCCAACTCTTGGAAACACACCTATGAATAAACTAGTGGTTTCTCCTTCCTTTTGAATCTAGCATTAGTTGCCACACATCTATGTGCAGCTTATTTCTTAATCCAATAGTTTCCTCTTATAAAAATATGTAAATTTCCCCCTGATGTATCCCTCACAATGTCACTCAAGGCTTCATTTTCTACAAGTCTCTTGATCCTCCTCAGTCCTGTTCAGCTAAAACACTTTTGGCTCTTATTGTTCCCTCTACTCTTACAATTAGACCCTTCAATAAACTGGGTCTCTTCCTTGAACTCATATTAACTTGTTGAAAAAGCATGAGGCAGGAGAAATCCATAGACTTGAAACTTGCCAACGACTGAGGTGACCTATCTTCTTCAGAAATGACCTTGCCGGCTCTCTGACATGGAAGACCTCTCTTCACCCCAGCAGGTCTCTCGGTGTCCCTGGTGACCCTGAGGCTGGTGTGAGAAGCACTGTGATCATTGTGCACAGGCTCAGGCTCCCTCATCGACCAGTATGTTCAGGTACGGCATGGAAAATGAATGCAAACAAATATTAACTTAGTGGACAAGATGTGCCAGAAATGAAGGAAGGTCAGAGTGGGGTTTGAGCTGTTTAATTTATATATTGTAATAGACTTTTACAGGAGCTTCTGTAGCTTTACTCCTGTCTTCGTAATTCCCTGGTATGAACATTAAGAAGGCTTACTCTCACTTAATCAAATTTTGACCTGATATGTAGGGGTTTGGCTCACATACTAGTAAGTGATTGACTCTAAAGTCTAGACGGAGACTATTTTGGTCCCTAATTCAGTTTAAAGTGCGCATTTCATAAGTTACCTCATCTTTGGTTCCCAGAAAGAATTGCTTGCTTATATATATTGACTTCTAAGTTTATCCACCTCTTATGGGATGTGATTAACTGCTCAATCCTCACAACAGGTATGTTATTTCACTTTTTGCTGTCTTTTGACCTGTTTTCATTTTCTGTCTGCTTCTGGAAGTTCAGACACCAAGATCAAAACATTGATTTGAAATACATATGACCTTGTTTTTCCTGTGAAGCTAAGGTCCAGAACATGCTTCCTTAGCACTCCGTTAACCCCTTCTGGAAACTGCAGTCCATTAAACTTTCCATTAAGTTTCAGTCAAATATTCATTGTACCCTTGAATAAGAAAGTGTGTGTGGGATTAGTCTTCCCCTTGGAAACATCCTTTATTTAAGCTTTTTGGTTGCTTTAGTGCATTGTTTTACTCCAGAAAGTCGTCCCTGATTTAGAAGTGAATATTACAGAGCAACATGATGTTATCCTGGGACATGTGTGTAGCAGCTATGAACCAAAAAGTGAGCTTACCTTCCTTCACAAGTTTGCTCACTAGAACAAAATAGTAAGTTTATATAAATAACAAATACAGATATTTATACATAATAAACATGTAAAATAAACATATAAAATCAATACAAATAATAATACAAAAATAAATAATTTATATAAAGAACATTTCTATCTGATGCCCTCTCACTCTTCTCCTATCTCCAGATCAGGTTGTACAGTGGTTTGTGTTCACATCGCTCACAGCTAGTCCTTCCCAGTGAACTGCAGCTGTGTTCCTCCTGCAGGATGCCTGGCCCAAGCTTTTCTGGGACTTCTGCAAGGTCCTTGTATCCTAAAATACTTTGGTTTGTGACTTTTCAATGTAAAATGACTGAAATAATGTGAAGACTGTATCAGACTCTTGCAGAGCAATTCTTTTTCTTAATAGCCCAGTAGGGAGAGGCATTGCATGCCTAGCGACATGGTATGAGGCCATGTGTGGGGTTGTTGCTGGCATCAGAAGACTATCTAGAATTTTGTTTTCTTTTGCTTTCCTGTTAAAAACTGTGCTGCTCATTCAGCCTTTTAAGTATTCCCAGAAAACATTCCCAGATTTCATTTTAGAGGGATGTCGTGGTTTAACCCCAGCCAGCAACTAAGCACCACGCAGCTGCACACTCACTTCCCCCCACCCAGTGGGATGGGGGAGAGAAAATTGGGAAAAAAAAGTAAAACTCATGGGATGAGATAAGAACAGTTTAATAGAACAGAAAGGAAGAAACTAATAATGACGATAACAACAATACTAAAATGACAATAATAATAAAAGGATTGGAATATACAAAACAAGTGATGCACACAATTGCTCACCACTTGCCAACTGATGCCCAGTTAGTTCCTGAGCAGTGATCTCCCCCCGAGGCCAACTCCCCCCAGTTTATATACTGGGCATGACATCACATGGTATGGAATACCCCGTTGGCCAGTTTGGGTCAGCTGCCCTGGCTGTGTCCCCTCCCAACTGCTTGTGCCCCTCCAGCCTTCTCGCTGGCTGGGCATCAGAGGCCGAAAAATCCTTGACTGAGTCTAAACACTACTTAGCAACAACTGAAAACATCAGTGTGTTATCAACATTCTTCTCATACTGAACCCAAAACATAGCACTATACCAGCTACTAGAAGGAAAATTAACTCTATCTCAGCCAAAACCAGGACAAGGAATCTGTTTGTTTAGCACCAAAAGAGAAGCTAGGAGTTACCATATATACTGTGTAGAAGGTCAGGGGGGGCAGAACGCAGCAGTGAAGCAAGGAGCTAAGTTGTTTGACAGTGTAGATGCACAGTGACGCTGAGCTGAGCTTTATTCAAGCTCAGGAGCTGGTTGAAGTGAACCTGCCCAGTTCAAGTCCTTGACCCAAACCCAAATGCAGTTGGTAATTGTTAATATTATTTGGGGCTGGATTAATCATATTATGAAAGAAATTTGTGACAGAATTGTAATTTAGTCATCATAAAGAGTGAGTACATAAAATGAGATTAAGGAAATCTACATGAGACTGTTTTTCTTAATTTTATTGAGAGAAGTGAATAAAAAGAGGCAAATCCCCAACTGCTATAACCTGATTTAGGTCCTGACACTTTATGATGCAGTGAAAGGATACAGTGAAAGAAGGTTTAACACTTTCACTGACCAATTAATAAACCTATGTGGATTTCTTACGTAGTTTACTTTCCTTCTAAGGTACTATCAAGAAAGATAAGATTCCTGGTTTAACTCAATGATATATAAAAGGCTGTGGAAATATTAATGAGTTCTGAGTCACAGAGAGCTGACATTTGCTTTTGTGCAATGTTCTCTCACAGTCCATGGCGATGAAGAATAGTCTTTGTTGAGGCATGTTAATTACAGAGAGTGAGTTTCCTTATACGCGTTAATGAATAACAGCTTCTGGAGTTTATGCAGCCTCAGTGGTGAAGCATTTAAATGTTGGCTGCCTTGGACTAAAATGTATTGTAAGCTTTGCATCTCAATTAAAAGGGCCTGTGTGATTTTTAGCTGTTAGAACTTAACTGCCATTAGACAAGTGCATCCAAAGATGAGTCCTGAATAATGCTTAGTTTATTTAGCATAGAGCTTCACAGTAATATAGAAGTCCGTTATTACAGACCTTTGCAAACACTGGACAAACGCCTTCTCTGTAGTCTTGACTGAGGTAAGAGAAAGAAAAATCCGTGGATTGCTTCTGCCAGGGGCCTCCTATTCACACCTAATGAGGAACATAGATATCACGTAGGCAGAAGGGGAGAAGGCTTGGCAGGGTTGCAGTTGAACTCCCCACGCCCTGGGACATCTGCAGAGTGCCTGCACGCCGCGCTGTCACACTGCGTCTACGGAGGGTCCCAGGGCATGAAATGTGTGCTCTGCGTGACGTTTCCACAGGCTGCAGAGCACTGAAGTGAGATCACGTGTGACACAGGCCACCTGGGTGTACAGTGTGGGCTGACTGGGGTTATATGGATGGGATGAAAAGGAGAAAGTCTCCCTTCTCCCTCTCATGTGTCATTCAACACATATGTGCTACAGTTTTGTCCCTTAGCGTTGCTCCTGTGTGCTGTTGTTGCAGACCTACTTTAGCAGTAGGATATAACTCTGAAAGGCAGCTCCGCTGCAGTCACAAACCAATTAAGGACTTATGACACTGTGTAACACGTTTCCTGCAGAAACCGTTACCTGCTTATCCAGACGATGATGAAGAAGGGATTCAGACAGGGGGAATTACTCAGTTGTAGTCTCTGGATGGTCCTCCTTTGTCCAACAATAACTGCAAATTTAATGTCTTTAGGAACATTGGATTTCAATCATTTCTGAAAGACATCTTCCTTAACCATGCTCCATCTTATAACATCCTGCTTATATTGTGGGTGACCTTCAGAGGGGAAGTAATATCACTTAGCAATCATCAAGACCAATTTCTAGTGCCCTGGAGGATTTTTGTCATTTTCAGTGCAATAACTATGGAAAAAACAACCCAAACCCAAAACCATGGTACTGAAGAAATATTTTCTGGTTCTTAGAGATCAGACACTAGTACCAAGTGCTCTACCATTGCATGCAGAGGGATGGTCCAACAGGAGAATATGTTTTATACAGAAAGGATGATCAGAAGGTGGGAAACAAAGCAAAGACACTAGCACTGAACAGACCTTTCCAAGAGCGCACAGCACTTCAGCACTAGATCTTAAGAGAAGAAAAATCTCCCAAATCTCACCATGGCCACTGAGTATATCATTCCTTATGTTATTCAGTCTGTATTACCTAGCACAAGCAGCTGTTACTTGGCCAGTTACTATGTTCTTTTATTTTGCACAAAAGGTTTTACAATATCCTAATAAATTTTCTGTAAAATATTCACCCACATGTATTTTAGCTGTTGTTATGAGTAAGTATTAAAGGTGTAGCTGTCATGCTGCAGTCTGATATTACCAAGATACTGGACAAAATTAACATTATACACGTGCAGCAAAAACCAAGGGAAAGAAAGAGAAAAAGAGCATGCATATGCACACTGATATATTTCATGTTTTTTTCTTTTGCAGGAACTGCCTTCTGAATAATCCTTTGTTGTAACCACAAGATTGCAGCAATATGAAATAAACCTGCTTTTATCTCATTTATGTTTTTTTATAGGCCTTATGAATTCTCTGATAAAAGAGATGGAAGGCTAAAGATTAAGATCTATATTAAAAAGCAAGATGTCACCATTTAACACTCTCTTCCAAGGTGTAACTTTCATCTCATTCCTTGGCCTTGAGTCTGCTTTTAATAATGAAAATCAGGAACATCACACAGGTCAGTGAAATTCTATCAGGGTAATGGCAAGGCAAGCCCTCAGCTCCCTAGTAAAGAGTTACCAATCCCTATCTTACATTTTATAATTTGAGGATTAAATAGAACACGCTTGTGTTTGAAATCAGTATGGAGAGAGCTGTGGATATGTCTATTAATTATTTACTACTTCTCTAAACTTACATAGCTAAAACTAATTTTAATGAGTTAGAGCTTTGTTAGCTCAGACTTCAAGAGCCTAAATTTTATCTGCGATGTTCCCTTGGTGTTCTCAGATTTATGCGTGTATTTATATTCACTTTAACTAAATCCAAACTGGGCAAAAGTCTGAATGATATAAGCATGTTCATTTGAAATATAATTGTCAGAAAGGAGAAAGCCTCAAGCCTTTAGGAAATATCTTTGATAGTCTGTATATTTTAATGGCAGTTAGGATGTCTATCCTAGGCGCATCTGGGTCATGGGAACGAGAGGTACTTTAAAACACAAGTGGAGTTCTGCATGTGAAGAGGAGCCCACTGTACTTTCCCTCCTGGGATAAGAAGAGACCAAAGGTAAGCTTTTAGCTCAACTTTTAAATACAGATTGCCTAGCACAGTTGATTTTGACCCATGACTAGTTGCGGTATAGATAAATACTGAAAATAATCTTATGAAGTGCAGAAACTCGAGTGTTGTCTACCCACTTACTCAGGTGTCCTGGTTTCAGCTGAGATAGATAGAGTTAATTGTCTTCCTAGTAGCTGGTACGATGCTATGTTTTGGGTTCAGTATGAGAAGAATGTTGATAACACACTGATGTTTTCAGTTGTTGCTAAGTAATGTTTAGTTTAAAGTCAAGGATTTTTCAGCTTCTCATGCCCAGCCAGCGAGAAAGCTGGAGGGGCTCAAGAAGTTGGGAGGGGACACAGCCAGGGCAGCTGACCCAAACTGGCCAACGGGGTATTCCATACCATGTGATGTCATGCCCAGTATATAAACTGGGGGGAGTTGGCCTCGGGGGGAGATCACTGCTCAGGAACTAACTGGGCATCAGTTGGCAAGTGGTGAGCAATTGCATTGTGCATCACTTGTTTTGTATATTACAATCCTTTTGTTATTATTGTTGTCATTTTATTAGTGTTATCATTATCATTATCATTATTAGTTTCTTCCTTTCTGTTCTATTAAACTGTTCTTATCTCATCCCACGAGTTTTACTTCTTTTCCCGATTTTCTCCCTCATCCCACTGGGTGGGGGGGGAGTGAGTGAGCGGCTGCGTGGTGCTTAGTTGCTGGCTGGGGTTAAACCACGACATCGGGCTTTTATATTTATTATTTCTGACAACAATAATAAAATGGTATTAATTTTTCAATTAATATTAGCATGAATATTGACTTATGCTATTATGTATATCAAGACACAAAGAAGAAAAGCTTTCCTGCTGCTTTACATAATTGAATAATGCTACTTTAACATTTGCAGAACCTTTAGGGAAGTATAATGAATTCTGCAAATACTCAGATTTACATAGTGGAAACAGAAACAACCAGAAATTTTTAAAAAGCATCTGTTGTATTTCTTGCAAAGTAATGTTGGCTTTCTAAAAGAAAAAATCCTAAAAAACTGTAAAGTGTCTTTGCCACAGAGCTGACAATGCCATACTTGCATTTAAGCATTAGGAAAGATTGAGATTTATACACAGAATGAAAGTCTGTCATTTCTGAGTCTGACAAGATATGCAGTCAGCACAAAGCACAATTTTGGGAGCACCCAGGAATGGCTTAGCAAAGAAGAAATTATTGACAGCCAGAAGTCACCAAAAACTCCAGGGCATTGAAAACAAGTGAAAACTAGGATAAATAATGTTGGTTTGAGTCACTACATGGTTGTGGCCTAAACAAAGCCTACCTTCACTGACTAGCCAGTCATAGCCGTGGACTTTGCTGCAAAAGGGAGCAGTGCTGCCCCAGCCTCCAGGTATGAAGGGTGAGTGTCCAGCACCCAGTGTCACCCTACAGTTACCCTTCCTGAACAGAATCCGAATCTGCATTCCTTTCCGTAAGAAAAAAAGAGGAGTCCAGATTATCTTGTGCCTAGACTGTTTTACAAACCACTAGTTTTCTTTGAAAGCTGCAACTCTGGTTTTCTAGCTGTGAGTTTTGTTGTAGGCAAGAAGAGGAATTAGGATCTACCAATATTTAGCTAACACCTGGCAAAATGAACTATAGTAACCTCTTTTCACCGTAGTATGTCTAGAACTGCATGAATAAATGCAGGTTAACATGCATCTTTTCTGCTGCTAGGTGTTGATGTTAGTATGCTGGATTCCATTCAAAAACAGAGCTTGGAAGACAGAGTCTAAGATAAAGATGCAACTGCAGCTCCATTTTCAAGTTGGAATTTTAATACATTTTTTGAAATCCAGGTTTTGATTCCTGTGCTTGCGCTTACCTCTCCCTCACCACTTGCAGTCTCTCAGTAATTCTTGGGAATGGGTAGCTGCAACTAGTTCTACGTTAGTGGAAAAAAGTCTTATTTTTATTTGAATGAAGATAACTATAATTCAAAGAATTTGACAAAGATACGGCTAGTGCTACATTGCTCCAGTTACAAATTGTTTGGCTTTCTGAAATACAGCACCTCATTCATGAGATTCTCACTGTTACTTTCTTAAATCCCCTTTAACAAATTCAAGTAGTCAAGGTCATCTCAGGGCTGGGTTTGCCCTTTCTCCCTGCTCAGGTTCAGACAAATCTCTGCTACCGGATTCTACTCCAAGCTGCCACCGCTGATCTTGTCCTGCAACATCTGCTTTGTGGAGCATTTGGCATCTCTGAGCAAAACAGGACCCCTGCAAGGAGCCCATCAGATGATCTGCTTATTGGCTTTGATTTCCCTACCTAAAGGTTTGCTCAGGGCAACCACTTTCCCTAGGCTATGTCTTCCCCAATCATTTCCCCCTTCTGCACGCTCACAAGCATCACACAGTACTCCTAGGCTCAGAATGCAGACTCTTACTACAGCCAAACGCTGAGTGAAAAAATGCACTGGTGCTGAATAATAATTTATGTAAATGAAGCCTTCCCATGCTACCTTTTTCCTTGTCCTAGAGGGGAAACACAGGGCTTTTCTTCTTAAGCCTTCTGGCTTACTGCATTAATAATTCATAACCAGTGTGTTTTATGTAGGCTGCGGCTCACTCAAAGCAAACTTACAGAAAGCCATTTTTCCACCAGTGTTCATCAGTGTGGATTTTCTTAAGAGCATATAGCTTTCCAAACCACAAATTCTTCATTTCTCTGGTGAAAATCTTGTAGTTCCATGAACTGTTTCAAATTGATTATTGACATGTTCCTTCTCTACAGAGCTGAAGGTGCACACAAGGCAAGGAAGGAGGGCTGTTGCAACAGATTCTGCAGCGTTAATAAAGGTAACAGATCTGCATCAGTAGGAAGCCACAGCGCTGTGATGCAGGGCTTGATTAAACATTTCACAATAACTTCATCATAAGGAGTTAGCAATCCACCTTTAGTATGTTACTAATAATAATGAATTGGCTTGGAAGACTGGGACCAACTTAACAAGTTATTCAGTTGTTTTAAGTCTATAACAAAAAAAGTCACGTTCTACATTTTCAAGTAGTAAAAAGCTAACAAACTCTTTAGTTCCCATTACTAAGTAATAGCTTCCTAATAATAAATTACTGGAGTTATGTTGTAGAAAAAACCAGATGGATAGGCTGAAAGTAAATTTGAAGTTAACATTTTCAAGGCAACCTTGTGAAATGTGTTAAGTAGATGAATGATCTGATATAAGCATATGGAGCAGGGAAAGGCTGATTAAATAACTTTATAAGGTATAAAGTAACATGAACAAATATTTCAGAAAACTGGAAATACTTGGTACAAAAAGATGGTTTAGCCTCATTGGATAACTTTGTAAAGAGATGTTTCCAAAAGAAACTCTAAAGAAATGCTTTGAAAACAAGACAGAACCCAGCAGGAGAAAGCAGGTTTTCCTAGGTTAGGACAGCAGCCACAGTAAATAAATCTGGATTATAGAGTTAGCTGTACTTAAATTTTTTTGTCATTTATGCATTACATTATTGATGTTAAGGAACACCTTGGGAGGCATCTTTAAGGGCCAAACTGTATAACAGAGATGAGGAGTCCTGGGAATGTCTTCTGCCTAGATTCCAGCTGGTTTTGTTGCAGAATGGCAAAATCACAAAAGAGAGTGGCTGAACGTTCATTCAAGGACGTCCAGCACAGAGGCCCCACAATGGGCAGCTCACATAGAGGCAAGCCCAGAGCAAAGAAGTGTTGAAGGAAACAAGCAGCCTCCAAAGACCAGACACAGCTAAAAATGAGGGGGAGAGGTAAAGAGGGGGGAAAAAAAATATCTCTGAGCCTTTGACAGAATATAACTCCTTTGTCAAGTTAATATTTGTATCAGGTAAACTTAATACTCAGAGACCTAGTCCTCAAGAAGTCCTCAAGAAACTGAAAACTGTCGGTTATCTAGAAAATTTCTTTTGTAATAGTAGCCATGTGGTAGCCAGTGTCTGTTTACTAACAAAGACAGTCCTACTTTTAGCTGAAGAACAGAAATTAGCCCATTAATCTACTTAGCCTGTACACTTTTCAAACCCTAGCCATCAGAGTTCTCAACTCTGAAAGCAAAATAAGCAGTACAGCTAAAGCACTGATACTAATGGTCTCAGAAGCACTTAAAACAGTTATAATATGACTTCTACTTAAGCTCTGCATCCCCTGGGTTCTGTTTGTTGTTGAAAAGCGATGAGGCAGCAGAGGCTGTCTCTTATCCGCTTATAGCAGGACTGCAGTTGCTTTTCTCATTAGGAAGTACAAACCTAAACAGCAAACTACACTCCATCAGGTTTGTTTCAAAATTCTTTCTTTCAGTTATAATTTTCCTAGAGAAATTTTATAATGCTTTGGCATCACCCAAATCCCACTTGAAAGCTGTAATAAAAGGAAAACAAATACTAAAACAATAATAAAAGAGTTAAGTTTTAAATCCCAGCCAACTCTGGCATGCTGCTGGAGAGAAGATAGATTAGAAAATAATTTTCAGCCACATTCTGACAGCAAGAAATTGTTTTTCACAAAAATTAAAATACTGTACCTTCTAATAAAGTTGCAGGAGATTATCTACAATCCACAGTAAGATAAATAGTAGGGATTTTTCCTGGTTGTTACTATTATATTAAATTGAAGGCTGCGAGTGAAATAGTGAGAAGTAATTCACACCCACATGAAACATGTCAAGAATGAAGACAAGTCTAGGTTACATCTTGGGTCAGGATCAGAAGCAATTTATTTTACAATGCTCTGTAGTCTGTAATTTTTGTAATTACAGGTAAATGTTCAGATTCTAGGTGTGTTATAATGATTTGGGGGTTAGGGGGGAAAATCACATTTTGTTAATTCAGTTATATAAAATAGTGCTATTTCAAATGTAAAATTAAGCCTGAACATTTTATGCAGAAGCATATGAGAAATATTAAGAAAGGAAACTAACACTATTGGAAGGTTTGTCTAAAGCTTTTTTGATAACCCAGTTCTTTCCATTTCTTATAACTTTTCAGGCTAAAAATCTGGAGGTCACACAAAGTGACGGTGGAGTGACACTCCAATGCAGGGACAGACTGAGAGAGAAAATGGAGACCTGGTCTATTTTGCAAAGAGTTATTGAAGACACAAAGAATTGTGGACCTCTGGCCCCACGGAAATGGGGTATGGATACATTGTCACTGTATCATCTGCCATCTTTGCAATAATACAGGTAGCTGCAAAAGCAGACCAGAAGATGAGGTTTGACATAGAATTGTTCCCTCCACCAGTTCATGGTCTCCCAGAAGGAACAATGAGGATGGGATGAATGGAAGTGCTCAGGCAGCCTGTTATCTCTCCCCATCCCCATTTATATGCCTAGTTAGCTATTGAAACTGAGAACAGGACAAGTGTAAGTTCTATTCTTGCCTAGTTCAAGCTCTTTCCTGCCTCTTTTCCCTGCTTTCCGGCTTGCAGCAAGGAATAATTTGGCAATCAGACCCTGATCTGTAACTATAGCAAGAGTAAACATCTACTCAAGGAATTTATTGCATGGGATGAAAGGAAGGGTGGCCACAGGTGCTGCTGTAGCTGTGCATCTTCCTGCATATAGCATGGTGTGGGTTGCAGCAGGTGTTCCAGGATGGTGCCCGCAGTAGAGTGACAACAAGGGCTTGCTTTACTCTGTTAGGAAATCCTGCCTCGGTGATGGTCAATAATAGCAGATAGTTACAACTATTGATCAATAGATCAATAGATATCAAACAGTTATTTTCTATCATTTCATTTACAGCTGTGATCACAGATACTTTGAAGTAGTGACAGGAAGGTGGAAATATATACATACGCAAAATGTACACGTTATAATCACTGAACAAGAAAACTCAAACCAGAAACATGAACAAAAACGTAGTAGAGGTGGTCATCAGTCTTAAACTTAGCAATGTTTTAGGGCTGAAGAGTTTCTCGTCAAATGCTCATCCCTTCTAATTACAGAGATTGAAGATGAATTGACAGTTGAAAATAAACAGCATTCTTTTATTTGAAAATGTATGATCAAGATTATAGCTGTGGGATAGTTTCTGATAAAATTGAATAAAAAAATAATAGGCTGTTTTTTGTGAACTTTGAGAACGTGGATGTGCATAGACAACCTCTGAAAGGCTGGTCTAGATGCTTCTTGTTCTTTAGCTTATGCCATTTCCTTTAAAGTTCTTAAGATCATTGGATAAACGTAGGTGTTTTTAAAATAGATATTGATAGGGAAATGTGGTAGCAGAATAACAGATTTGTTTTAGAAGCTCATCATGAGTTTCAGAAACTCTTTAACAAAAATAATAACAGTCCTCTGAAACTTGTCTGGTTTTCAGTTATTAGGAGGAAGTACTGTTCTTACTGGCACAAATTGCAAAACCCCATTTGTTTTCAGCTTAGCTCTGGGGGAGTTAGCAACATTACCATCCCATATGTATTACATAAAACACTTCAAATCACTTCAATAAAGCTTGCAAGTTTGAAATAAGATTCAAGACTGGAATGATTTAAAGGTCTTTAAAATGAGTGAACCGTGAGATTATTTTAATTGTTTTAAGTATAATCACCTTTAAAAATATTATTCCTAAAACATTCAATTTCAGCATCCAAAGAGATTAATTTGGCAGGCTCTTTTTATACTAGCTTAATGAAATCACTTAAATTCAGATTTTCAAAGTGACCAATGATTTGTAGCTGCCTAATTTGAGACATATTGGAATGCCATTATCATAAATCTTCCTAAATATGTGGGCCCCACAAAATTGTTGGTTTCCTGAGATACAGTACCATAGTTGTAATGTAAATCAGTTTCTAAATTACTTGGAAAAATGCTGTGAAAGCGGATCATTTAACACTTACCTAACTTTTGTAAAGCCTTTTGAGGACTTTAATGAAGCACTTAGGCAACAACTGTGTCATGGACTTCAAGACTATTAGATGACCAGGCTGTAAAGCTTAATTAGCATAATGCTATAATGTGTAGGAAGCTCTATGCTGCCACTAATCCAAGCCTTCTTATTGAGAATAGAGAAAAATATCTGGTAAAAAGTCAGCTTTAAAGTATTGCACAGAAACTCCTGAAGTAAAACCCCAAAAGTTTTGAAATAATGGATTAAGACAGAAGAAAATGAGAGTAATTGTCCACATGCATGTTAGCAGCTGTTTTGGATTGCTACATGCAGGGTAGAGCCTTTTAGCACAACAAATTGAATGCTAACCGTGGATTTCTTACTCTGGTGAGGAGGATGGAAGGGAGGAAAAAAGCCAACTCATTTCCCAAAAACTTAGCCTTAAATTTGGCTTCTATTCTGCCCTGAGGGATGGGGGATGAGAGGTAGAGAGATGGTGCAGGGTTCTTTCACATCTCAGTAAGAAAGGCCTGATAACAAATGGCATAATAAAATAGCTGTTTTAATAAGACAGAATAAAAAGAGGAATACAGATAGCAAGTAAATCTTACATCCCTTCAGATGCTGGGAACCCCACATTCATGCAGCATCAGGCAGACCCCAATAAATACAGTGGCAAAAAATGCAGAATTAGCAGAAGGGTCCTCATGACGTCATTGTGATGGCACAGGTGTACAGAAAGGACCATCACACCCCTATTCCTGCATGTGAACAGGTGGATGTATGGTCAAAAACAGGCGTGCTGTGCATCTGAAATGCACTTTCACTGCAGGAGGGCATGGAGCAAAGTTCTGACACAGCCTATACGTTTCAGTCCTCATATTTCTCCCTGGACATCACCCAAGCCCATGACAAATTACATGTCAACAAATTGCAGAACTCAAAGATGTATGGTTGAAAAAAGTCAGATTCTCTTAAATATAAACAGATCTCATTAAGGCTGTCTGTAAATTTTATGTCTGGCCAAAAAAGAGTAAGTAGTGTGTAGCCTCAAGATAAGCATAAAAATGTGAATGGAAAGGTCACATTTTTTTTTTCTGACAATAGCAAGAAATGGAACACTAGGTAATTTTAGAGCAGAAAAATTTAGTGCTGGAAAGTCCTTTTGAAATAGGCAGTAGAGCTTCCACAGTTCCACAAGACCAGAGGAGATCTATACCACTTCATTTTTCTTACCAGAAAAAAAAAAAAACAAACCAAAACCCAAACCAGAAAACCCTGTCAGATTATTCTGGATTTTCCCCAGCCATGACAAAACTCTGCAATGAAGACTACAGCCATTCCTAACCAGAAAATCAGCTGACTTTCATAATGAGGCTAGAAGCAAATTTTGCCAGTATTTTTGAGAAAAATGAAGTTTACCACATGCTGCAATAAGACTCATACAGCTACAAAAAAACCCCAAATATTTCTCTTTCTAAACCACAATTTGATGGTTTCAATATTTTAAAGTATTCACAAAAGTATTTCAAATATTATGTACTCAAATATAGCAGTATTTCTCTTATAACATGTTTAAGTAATGTTTAACTAACCTGTATGCTTTTCAGAAGCTGGGAATTGGGAGGAGCTTTCCTGAGAGTTTGCTGGTTAACGGGGGGGTTGCAAATTAATAGGAAGTGAATATGTCTTCAAGGCAGTGAGGTTTCAGATGACAGGAGGTATATATTGTGACTTGCAAAAAAAGGTTGAGAGCCAGTGCATCTTCTTGTTTTGTATACAGAGTGTGCTTGTGTCAGAGAGCATCTGATCGAATGCACATACCAGATTTACTGTACAGAACTATTAACTGGAGCATTGCCTGTAAAGGCATAACATGTTCAGAAACTGCAGCCTCTTCTTACTTTTCGTGCTATTTGAAAGTAATGGTAACTAAGGATTCAGTGGAAGATGTGTCATCGGGCAAATACTACCATAGCTTGGAAAGCCACATTTCTTGTACAGTGCTTACTTTTTTTTTTTCCCTAGAAAAGTACATAAGGTAGTCCACCTGTTGTTTGTCTAAACCAAATGAATTGCCCACTTTGACTTCCCATTTTTCACCTGATAACTGATCATCATTAAGTCACAGGGAGGATAAATTAAAGAGCCAGAATTCTACTTCCAAAAATACAATATAGGAAAAGCCATGTAAAAATGAAACAAAAGCCATGTAACAATGAAACAAATACATACGAAACCTTGAAGGCAAGAAAATATTATAGGGAGAAATTAAGACATTTAACTGGTTATAAGGTGAATGCATTCCTTTTTCTAAAATGAGTACTTTTCAGATCTTTGTCAAATCACACTGAGATATTTTAAAAAAGCAGATTTTTGGTCAAAAGAGCCAAACTGGGCAACTTGGTTAACTTCTCCTTTCAAAATATCTGTAGAAAGTCTCATTTAAGGTTAAGCATCTGTGATTTTAGTGGCATTAAAATGTACAAAGATGACACTTCTCTGTTACGCATTCATATCTACCAAGCATGAATGAGAAATAAAAGAGAAAGCACAGCTGTGGGAAGTAGTTTGCAATATGGTAGGTACCACAATAGCCAAGCAACATCATCTCTACTGGTGCAAAAAGGGAATTCCAGCAACCTACTTCCTGCCTCCAATCTGCCTTTAAAAATATTGCACAAATATATCAGACCTGACTGTGTTTAATTTACCAGTGAATTACAATACATTGTAGCAGAAGAGACTAAAGTAGCTAAACTTTTCTGAAATATAATCAATGTGTGGAAAGAAAATGATTATAGCAACAAATTTTGTCTGAGGTGAACAACTTACAAATAGTAGCATATAGACACACACACACACATCAGTATATCACATACAAAAAGCCATCTCAGGAAAACATATAGCCAGCATGCCAGTAACAAAGATCTGTTGTACTGAGAGTACAAAAAACTCTGACTTGTCCTATGTGTGAATTGTCATCACATTTTACAAAGAAGGTCTAACATCTAAAAATTCACACAGAGTGAGGGATGAAATGTACCACAGAAGAGTAAAAAGCTATCTATTCATGTTATATGGAATTTGAGAAAGAAAAGCTCTAACAGATTCAATCTCACAGCAAAGAACATTTTCATTACCCAGTTGTTAGTTGAAGGCAGCCTAGTCAAACAGCTACAGACTTATTCCAGTGACTGAGAGGCTTTTATTCCATGCGTGTATGTCATTTTATGTTAGATGATTCCATTGACTTCTGAAGGGTTACCTTGGATTACACTGATACCACTAAAATGAGGCAAACAATCCCCCCAAAAACCCAACAGTGCTACCACCAAGGTTAAAAAAAAGCTCATGACTTCAAGAAATTGATGTTGTGTTCACAGACATATTTTAGAAGCCTGGTCGCAGACCCTTGTACAAATAAAGCATAGAGTACTAGAAATGTCTCCTTCTTGGACTTTTTCAACAAGAAGAAATGTGGATCCAGAGATCAAAAAATGTGCCACTGATTGAGGAACAGATTCCAGCCAGGAAGCAGGGAAAACATGTCCCACTAAATGGGGCTGGTGACAGGGAGAGGTAAGGATGTATAGCACAGGCACATTTACTTGTCAGTAATAGCTAAAGTAGCAAGACAGGAGCCACCCGGTAAGGACCCTGGGAGTAGAGCATTGGATTGCAAAGAGAGTGTAAAAAAAAAGCAAGCTGCCAAAAGCTCTCCGAGTATAAAGTCATACAAGGCAGTTGTAGTTCACATGAGCCTTTTCTGGCAGAAATCAATCTTGTAATGTTTTAAAGAACTGCCTATTTTCCCATTATTGTCTGTTTTATAGACCAGATGCTTTTTTTGTTGGACCCTCTGGCTCAAAAAAAGGGTAAACTGCTTTTGTTTTCTATTGTAGCCAAGGCATACTGTAAAGGAGTCTCCACTGAAAACTATTTGTGAATAACAAGTAGGAATTGCACTCTAGCAGATCTTAACTTCAGTGATTCTAGGATAAAATGGGATTTCCTGGCTGATGCAATATTGACAAAAGTGTCACCAGCCAGAAGTATGCCCATGCTTACATAGAAGCAACAGTGAATTTTTAGTATCTCAGAAACATACACAGCAGCTTACATCTCCAGGAAGTTGTCATTTGCGAACACAGTACAGCAAAAGAGCTACTACCATGAAGGCAAACAACCCTGTAGGGGAAAAATTGCTCAGGTACTAATCTCTATGGTCTATAAATAGTTGCTGGCTTGTTCAAAGTCAGCCTTCTTTCTTTATAGCCAAAATACATAGCTTTTCTATATAACTTTTACAAATATCAAGTTACAAGCTTTCTTTTTGATGCCCATGTGTCACATCTGAGGTCCTGACTTTCATGGGTGAGGTACAGACATCTGTGCTGTCCTAGAGTCAACATAATGTGTCACAAATCACATGGTGCGAGAGGTGTGAACCTCGTAGTATATCCAGTGATGGAGATAGTGCATGTTTCTCAGTCAGCCTCTTCTGGCTGCTCCCTCAGCATCCTCTGCTGCTCTACCTGTCAGTGTGTATCATAGGTCTTGGGCTTTTGAGTTCTCAGAAGCAATGACTTAAGTTGCTAAGGATGCCAGGTAGGAGAGCAGTGCCATTCAGCCAGACCAGAATGAGAGAAATAATTATGCACAGTGACAGGTTTTTGTAGCCCTGTTTGCTAAGAAGGCAGGAGCCCAGTCCCTCACTCCATTATCCTGTGGGCTAGAGTTCACCTCCTGGGTTTCTTCCTACTAGATTGGAAAGCTGCGTGGTATTTAGAAAGGAAAGTTCAAAGCTACGTGAGTCAGAGCAAGTTCATCTTTTATTCTTTCACCGTGTCAGATACCATAGATTAGCAATTTCCCAAAGTGATATTTAATGCTAATTACTTCAGGGTCAATGAGCTGTAACCAAAAAATCTTTAATAAGGCTTTTCTCATGTAAAGTTTATAATGAGTATTTCTTCAGACCCATTTCAACTCTTCATGTGTATCTGTCCATACCTAGTCCACACTAACCTGTATGCTGATGTTCAGCTTCAGACTTTTGTTTTTCCAGTTAAATACGCCTCCTACTCATGCAGAGAGGCTTCGCAGGAGCCATGTGTAAGCCGGCTCTCTTCAACACACGACAGCCCTCTCTCTGTGCAGTGTGCTCCTCTCAGTGCCCTCCCTTTGTGCTGTCAGGTTAGAGCTTCCAAAACGACACCACAGACCTGTAATTTGAACTCAGCGGTCCAAATCTGTGGAAAGCAAAAACACATTCTCTAATCGCATTCACTTGCATTTCAAATTGCATGTATTGCAGGTAAGTTTGTGTCACCCCCTGCCTGTCTTGCCATAGGGGGGTAGGGTTTGTTTCATTTTTTCTTATAAACATAAAAAAAAAATGCGGGTTTTTTCTTTCTACATAGAAAACAGGAATTTGAGGCTTTTAGAACTGCAGTGAAACACAGGAGTTACTGAGTGGAATTGTACAACTCTTTCCTTGCAAAACCTAGACCAGATATTGTCTTTGTTTCTTTTGACCTTCAAGTCATCTCAGTAGTACCAGTCTTCAAATATGAGTCAGACCCATGGGAGAAGATAAAAGTAATAATTTTGAGTGGCTTTTTATTTATCTTTTAAGATCCTGAGGTTTAAGTTCTTAGTCTTGTGTCTGGTATCCTGAAGCTAGAAATTTGCTTTTTAAAGAAAAGCTGAAATTCTTATACAATTGTATGGCAAAAGGGCTCTCTGTGCTTTGCAAAAGTTTGACCCATTGGAAAATAATTCACCATTTTGCAAACACGAGTTTGTGATGACAGTATTACTTAAATGCGAGAAGAAGGAGCAGTCCTTTATTCTTTCCCTAGAATATTAACAAAATTGTTTACAAGATCAAGTGTCGTTACCAACTGTGATTAGAAATACACTGCTGGTGGTAAAAACAGTTAACATTTACACGATGCTTACTCAGAGGTACTGTAATACTTACCCAGAACAAAAACGGATGATTTAAAAAGAATTGTTAATAGTCTACTAAAATATACAGTGCTTTTCTTCCAGTTGGCCAAAAATCTACCAAATTATTTTGGTCAGTAAAAGAAGAGGATTAAACTAGACTTCTAAAACTCTGCTGCTATTTTTACCTCAGTCAATAGCTTTGGCAAATGTACTGCCGTAAGTTTATGGAAAACCAAACTTAGTTTCCTGCACAGTTTCTGAATGGTTTTAGAGCTGCCATTTGCTAAGGAAAACACTCTGTGTTGTGGAGTTCCTCCTGTTGACGTTTTCCCATTCTGAGCAGAATATTTTAGAGTGTCATTAAACAACAGAGATCAAAGGTGAGAATGGTTTTGTAAGCTAATACATAGTGTACTTCTCGTCCCGATGAAAGACCTGAGCTTCAGCCTCTGCTCCAGTGAGTATTTAAGTGTTCTGTGCAAAGTGGACAAGTACCAAGAGAAGGGATTTGGGAAATGCCACTACAGGAGGCCCTGCTCAACACCCTGGTGCTCAGAGAGCACTCAGGCAGAGGCGTGATGTGGGCACAGATCTCATAAACAGAAAGGGAAGTTGAGCAGGGACTACTAAGAAAAGTTGAAGCTACCTCATCTATAAATTTTGTTTGATTCTCCCTGCTTCATTCTATTTACTTTTTAGTTTGCTTTTACAATACACAAAATTGTTTCATTTTTCACCATTGCAAGGGAAAAAAAAGGAAAGTAGCATTAACAAAAAAATTCAAACAGGTTTAAAAACTCACTTAAATTTTCAAACAACTGGTGAATTAACTAATGGCAACCCATAGTAATAGCAAATAAAATCAGAAGAATATTATCACAGACTTTACAGTTTATGTCAATTTTTATTATGAATATTGAAAATTAATTTATGCTATTCTGTGTATTAAATTAACAGGAAATCTTACATCAAGTAAATTTTTGACAGCTAGTATGCACTGTGCTTTTGTGGCCTTGAAAGAGCACAATTAAAATTTTCATTATTTTATGATGCCATTTTTCTGCTCATGCTTCTTAATTATGGCTATGTGAGCATTCCATTCATACTGAAAACTTTCCAGTCTACAGTTTAAAAAAAAAATCATAACAAGCACTTGCTGTATTTCTAAATGAGAAAGGAACAAGACACAGTTACTACTTTTGTTGACTCCTCACTTCCATGAGTAGTCTAGTTCATCGACAAATTTGTTATATTGAAAAGGTTTGAAAGTTTCTGAAGGAAACCTTCATATATCTCTCAACTTCTGGAAAATCCTACCTATAAATACACTGAATCCTACAATGTCACGACCAGAAAAAAGTTTTGAACGAACTGCTAGGTCTGGTTCAATTTGGTTTAAAATCCAAACATCATTTGTTCAATTTTTTTTCTCAACATGAGAAAACAGAAGATAAATAAATGGGAGATTCAGTCCAGAAGAAGATCTTTTCTGCTGTCTTTTGAGGAGATGGAGTAGGGTGTTGGATTTTATATGCAGCTACTTTCTTCAGAGTTCTTTCTTTCAAGAAAAGCAAAGCTTCATTAATGGAAACCCAACTTGTCATCGGGCAGTGAATCCCAAAGGGGAAACCATAGGCTTGCATAGACAACCTTTGCTTTGACAGTGAGAAGATCAATGTGAAAACTGCAGGGTACAGTTCTGTATCTTATTTTATCAGCTGCAGAAAAGTGGCAAGGAAAGAGATGAGGAACTAATCTTCAGCTGAGAACATCTGTGAATAATTCTTAGCCTACTCACTTTGAAAACTTTTACAGTTCACAAAAGCATAATGAAATGAGGAAAGTCTATTAACCCTAAATAACTGCAGGCTTCATCAGAAATTACGTCTCTTAAGCAGAGTAAATGAACCAGCCACCCTCACAATAGTTGGAAAGCGTGGCCTATCATTACAGTTGTCTTTTGCAAACTGTACTGGCTTGGTTTTATTCTTTACTTTCAAAATGAGCAGCCAACTGATACACGATGCATTTAATTCATTATTATAATTATAATTATTATTATTATTATTACTTATTTTCTCCATGAGTTACAGTTTTATACTTAGTGAGCCAATGAAAAATACCTCTGTTCCATAATTCTCTTCTAATTCACGTTACTTTCTTGTTTGAGTTTGAACTATTTTCATTAAAATAATGAATACTGACATACACGTGGACTTAGCTTCCCCTTGCTATGTAAAATCAGTTAAAATTTGTTTTAAAAGAGTGCACATACATCCCCTGACTCAACTAAGCTCCTGCCAGAGTGGTAGTGTTAACTCTGAAATAGTTATTAAACCTGTTTATATATATATTTGTCTATACATATATATGTATGTACATATGTATTTATTTTATATATGTGTGTGTATACATGTACCCCCACATGAGTTCACATAGCTCAAGCTCTTATCTTTTGAATTATTTGGTCTGAAAATATTCAGATAAAATCCACACAGTTATGAAGATTTAGTTCATTATATGAGTCAGTTGCAGCTTTACAAGTCAGACTAACATCTGGTGTAGGTCCCTGCTTCTTAATGTGGTGTTTGCAGATCCATGATAGAGTACATACAGGTGAGAAGGAATTTGCTTTTCTTCTTGTTGCTGTTTCTAAAGGAGGCACCTAGGTGTCCTGTATCCCTCTTGTATTCCTATGAAAAGATACAAAAGACACATTTGACTCTGACATCTCTGTTTTCTTTCTTACTCTGGAAACGCCTGAATTGGGATCCAAAGTATTTTTACCTTTATCTGACTCAGGATCAGCCATTATCTTTTAGGATTTATTTGGTAATTTTTTTTCTTTATTTTAAAGACAAAACCTGTCTCTAAATCCCTTGTAACAGGCAGGAAGCTACCTGATCATGTCTACCATAGAAAGCTCTACACTGGCACAGGTTTTGTCCTGCCTGGTCTGAAGTTCACATATCCTTGATAAACCAGCATAATGAAATTCTTTTCTGTCTTGAGACAAGTCACATAGGTGCTAAATGAGGAAATCCTGTTATCTTCCATTGTAGAGATAACTGCTTTCTAAATAGGAGAAGATATTTGTAAGTATTTGAACTTGCAAGTGGTGCTATATAGGAAAGCATTCAATAAATGAAGAAGCCATGAACCAGAACAAGAAATGTTTGGTAAAATTGACAAAAAAGCAGGTGAGACAACAGCATACTGCTTTGAAAGAGGACTTGTCAGGCTGGGGGAAGGTTGCAATTTGAGTTTCTCAAGATCAAACTTGAAATTAATCTCTATTTATTTTCCTTTAAAACCTCCATTAAAAATTATTAATGGTTATGTTAGTTGATAAAACAAAGTTCAAAGGCACTGTTAGTGCACAGGACGATTGAAGTATCACACAGAAAGAATCTGAGGTCCCAGAGGACTGGAGGCTTGCCAATGTGACTCCCATTTATAAGAAGGGTCGGAGGGAGGATCCGGGGAACTACAGGCCTGTCAGCCTGACGTCGGTACCGGGAAAGATTATGGAACGGTTTGTCTTGAGAGCACTCACACGGCAGCTCCAGGATAAGAGGGGGATCAGGCCCAGTCAGCATGGGTTTACGAAAGGCAGGTCCTGCTTGACCAACCTGATCTCCTTCTATGACCAGGTGACCCGCCTAGTGGATGAGGGAAAGGCTGTCGATGTTATTTTCCTAGACTTCAGCAAGGCCTTTGACGCTGTCTCTCATGGCATACTCCTTGAGAAGCTGGCGTCTCATGGCCTGGATAAGTGCACTATTCACTGGGTGAAAAACTGGCTGGATGGCCGAGCCCAGAGGGTTGTGGTGAATGGGGTGAAATCCAGTTGGCGGCTGGTCACGAGTGGTGTTCCCCAGGGCTCGGTGTTGGGCCCTGTTCTGTTTAATATCTTTATCAATGATTTGGATGAGGGGATCGAGTGCACCCTCAGCAAGTTTGCAGACGACACCAAGTTGGGAGGCAGGGTCAATCTGCTTGAGGGTAGGGAGGCTCTACAAAGAGATCTGGACAGGCTGGATCGATGGGCTGAGGCCAGTCGTACGAAGTTCAACAAGGCCAAGTGCCGGGTCCTTCACTTCGGTCACAGCAACCCCATGCAGCGCTACAGGCTTGGGGAAGAGTGGCTGGAAAGCTGCCCGGCAGAGAAAGACCTGGGGGTGCTGGTTGACAGCCGGCTGAATATGAGCCAGCAGTGTGCCCAGGTGGCCAAGAAGACCAACGGCATCCTGGCCTGTATCAGAAATAGTGTGGCCAGCAGGAGCAGGGAAGTGATTGTTCCCCTGTACTCGGCACTGGTGAGGCCGCACCTCGAGTACCGCGTTCAGTTTTGGGCCCCTCACTACAGGAAAGACATGGAGGTGCTGGAGCGTGTCCAGAGAAGGGCAACCAAGCTGGTGAGGGGCCTTGAGCACAAGTCTTATGAGGAGCGGCTGAGGGATCTGGGGTTGTTCAGTCTAGAAAAGAGGAGGCTGAGGGGAGACCTTACAGCTCTCTACAACTACCTGAAAGGGGGTTGTAGTGAGGTGGGTGTTGGTCTCTTCTGTCAGGTGGCTGGAGATAGGACAAGAGGAAATGGCCTCAAGTTGAGGCAAGGGAGATTTAGGTTAGATATTAGGAAAAATTTTTTTACTGAGAGGGTTGTCAAACATTGGAATGGGTTGCCCAGGGAAGTGGTTGATTCACCATCCCTGGAGGTATTCAAAAAGCGAGTGGACAGGGTACTCCAGGGCATGGTTTAGGGGGCATGGTTAATGGTTGGACTTGATGATCTTGAAGGTGTTTTCCAACTGAAATGATTCTATGATTCTATGATTCTATGAGTGAAAAAATGGGATGAAATACAATAGTACAAAGACCAAGGTCTTGCACTTACAAAATGAAAGAGAGGGAAAAGAAGCTGAATGTATTGGTGAGTCACAAGATAACAATAAGCCTGCAATGTGGCACAGTCATGGCAAAGCCAAATGCACCCTTTGTAACAGGTGATCGTTTCCAGTACATGTAAAGCAATATTCATTCTGTTTCAGTTAGCACTATGGAAACAAAGGATTGCGGCCATTTATCTGCATCCAGAGCCTATGGCTAGCAGTCATTTTCATTGCCTTGTTTTGACCGAACCAGATTTGCTTATCAAACATCTGATGAATTTTCACTCCCACTTCCTGACAGCTGGCCCTGACCTCCCAGCACCACGCTCAGCAAATCCGATCCCTTCTCACTGGGGACATTGGCTGCTGGCTGCTTGGGTTTCACAGCCAAGGGCTGCTTGCTCAACATAGTCTAAGTCCAGGCTAGAAAAACAGTTACTTAACAGACATACTTCTTCTGAAAGTGCAGTGTTTTCTGTCTATAGACAGACATGGATGGTTTGGGACAGTTAAGCACTCGGAGTTCTTTTGCTACTGCTAGACTCAACACCAGATTGCTCTGCATCTTTGATTTCATCTTCCTGAAAGTCAAGGACCACTTCACTGGCACAAACATAATATCCTTGAATTCTTTCAGGAATTTCCCAAAGACTGTCAGGCAGCAATGTGAAACAATCGGGAGCAAAACCTTTTTTTTGCTGTGAGAGTGGTCGAACAATGAAACAGGTTGCTCAAAGAGACAGTGAGGTCTCCATTCCTGGACATATTCAAACCCCAACTGGACATGGCTAGAGCTACTACAGCAGCCTGCTCTAGCTGACCCTGCAGTCATTGTTTGATGAACATCTGTAGAACCAGTATTCATGTAGGAGGATAAATGGTCTCTGCTTTTCTGAAATCAGGACACAATCAAAAATATAAACCCTGACTTTCCTCAGTCTTCTGATGGTAAAGTTGAAACAGATTCTTTATCAGTTTTAGCTTACTGTAGAGAAATTAGCCCTTCATAGAATATATTTGAAAGTTAAAGACTTTCCTTTATATATTCATTAAATTGGAGCCTTCATTTTAATACAATTCTGTGTATTTTAAAAGATAATTTTTGTAACAGAGGAAGAACCAATTACATAATGTAGTACACTCTCCTTAATGACACAACTTTATTGGAATTTAAGTTAATCACCATAACTGTATGGTGTGCACTTTATTAATATTACAGCATACTGCATTAAATTACTATAATTTTATTAGACATTTCAGTACATGTTCCCTCTATCAGAAACACAGATATAGGTCATAAGGGTAAAAAGATGTTTGAAAAGCAAAGACTGATTTTGAACTATCTGTTTGTACTTTTATAAAAAACCAGGCATCTCTCCCTTACACATGTAACTGAATGACTGTTGCATGTTTACACTATTTCAGAGATTGTGCCATTAGAAAATTAGAAATTAAATCTATTCCATTTGTGATGTTCAGCTGTTATTCACGATAGACGAACCACACCAAATGCACATCCACAAGGAATATATTCCCCTTTCTTCCAGGGAAAATAGTAACCCAAGGGCATGAACAGCATGTGAACAGGGCTCAGCCCTTCACCTGTCTCCCTCTCTAGATGTATATTTTCTCCATGCATAGTGCTCCAGAAGATCTGCACAAGATTTTATGTGCCACTTGTTTGTAAAAGGAGACAAGAGCTGTAGAGAACCTCTCCCTTGAAAGACTGACATCATGAAGCATCATCATGACTTTTAAGCACTCAGTATAATCCTCACCAGAATCTCCTGACTCATTCCTGGAAGGCTACCTGTGTTGTTGGTGTACTTCAGTCTAATTTATTATGTAATTACATGCCTACACATAAAGTATACCTTTATTTAGCAGTGATTTAGCAGTGATGCGGGCTCTGTAGAGGCGATACCTGTAAAGTCATGGAAATATGAATTTTACTTAAGAAATACATGCCACTGTTACCGGTTGTCTGTTCAAGATCAACAGTATTGATTGTAAAAGCGTGTCCTCATTGCTTTCTGTGCTGTTTCTTATTTTTTGTAAGGAATAAAAATACGAACAGTGACTAACTGTTCACTAATGGAAAAACACTAATGAAAAACTCTCGCATTAGCAAGGTAACAAATATACTCTTTGGTTTTTTCATTATTCCCATGTATCTGCTTAACATTTTTAAAATGCATTTTAGCTAAAGGCTGCTCAGAAATGTTTCAAAGTAAGTATACTGTTAATCCTCACCGGTTTACATAGAATACCTAAACAAAAGACAAAACAGAAGAATACAAGGTTTTTGACTTCACATTATTACATTGTTAGCTACTTCTGTAAAATGAAAGTGACATATCAATGTCCAGTATCTAAGATGACAACTACACCTGAGTATGTGCTTTCCGCAAAGTTCATCTAGCAAAATTCAGTGCTATAGGAACACAGTTTACAGTGTATAAAAATAGACCAATAGTGGAAGAAAGAATTTAGAATGTAAAAATGGCATGTATAATTGGCTGCTTGAAAATAAATGTCTTAATCAAATCTTACACTTTTTAAAAGTAGAAGAAATGAAAAACCAATGATAATCTTGCTACAAAAAATGAAGATACACTTCCATGGATAATGGAAAGATACCTTGGGATTCTTCCTGAGTTTAAAAAGCAATGATAACAAAAGAATAACTTTATATGCAGTGTGTTCAGCTGTCAGAGACCAAGATGGGAGCACTAAAATTGACAGAGCTCACAGATACTATTTTATGAAAGAAAAAAGGTTATTTTTCTTTTCAAGTTCTGAGTCATTCAGTGCAAGCTAGAAAAATGAAATTCAGTGTTCTTAAAACCACGTTCCAGAAAATGTTGACATTGCATTGTTATTTTCCATCAAGCTTCAGATTAATTATGTCAAAATCAAATTTATATTCTATTACTTGAAATAAACCATGTGTTTATAAAATAAGATTCAAGGTTCAAACTCTGTCACTAATATAGTTAGTGAAGATTAATCTGATGGCTAAATTTGAGTGACCTTCTTGCTAGTGTTTTATTTTTACATATATTTATTCCAGGCATGTTGAAAGGAGTACAACATATCATTCTGACAAAGGCTGAAGCCTCATTTCTTCTCCTGCATTTCCATGGAAATCAAGAACTTGGTAAGAAAAGATCCATTTGACCAACCCCCAGCAGCTGCTCCCTTGATTTAAGTATAAATGCTCGAAAGGGAGTCTACCTTGGCATGAGATGCCTGGGGCTCTGCTACAAACCTCTCTTTGGCCTGAAGTTAGTCAAAATCTCTGTTTAAACTTGACTTTTTTTTAAACTACGTAGTGAAAAATGGGTTTTTTTGCAACCTTCAAAAACCTTGACCAAGTGGTTTCTAACCTTTTAAAGCCAAGAATTTGCATTGAATTCACATATGCTTTAGGCCATGCTGGGGACCTGGCAGTGCTCTGGCCTTGGGATAGTGTGTCAATATCCCAAGGGTGAGGGTAAGAGAAAGAAAGAACAAGTTCCCTGAAATGGGATCCAGATAGGGTGACCTACACTTTTCAAATAACAAGTCTCCAGTTTGTTTTGGGGTCCTTATTCCGTGACTGAATAAATGTTAGTCCAGTCTTTTCCCACCCAATCACCTCCAAGGTTTGAAGTGAAAGCAGAACCGGCACAATTTTTCCTCCACCAGCTGAGGAGATGAATTTAGAACAGTATTACTTAGCAGATTCCACTTTGCTATTCGTATAACATAGATGTGGTCCAGGTCCTTTCTGATCCAATGGACATTGATTCTACCTAATGAACCAAAATGGAGCCATTGCTTCTAAAATTGAATCTCTTCTTCTAAGCCAATATCATTATAACATCTGGCTGTGCCAGATAATTTCTCTTAACAAGAACTACTGGAAAGTTTAATCTTGCACTAACTGTGACAGTATGTTGCAAATGCCATATGTTTTCTGGAAGAAAGTTGGCAAAGTGCATACTGTGTTTCCTGTAAGGTTGCACCTTCCCTAATTTTACTAAAAAGTTGCATGGGAGCCCTGAAGGCAGACAGCTGCTGTTTGGTTGTACTTTTTGTTTGTTTGTTTTTATTGAACAATATGCAGCATACACAGAGTATCTCACTAGCTAAACTAAAAGTGTGGTGAAAGACAAGATAGTTTATTACTATTGAAAAGAGATACTAGGCTGGATCATCTACTTACAGCAGATGTTGTACCTACCAGACTCATTTATCTTGCAGGAAACACTCAACAAGGGTCTTGTATAATTTTTATCCCAGTATAGGGTGAGCTGAAGGTACAATTCTAAGAGGACACTGAAATTACAGCATAGAGAGTGACAGGCTCAAATAGGAAAAGCTTTCAGCACCTTAAAGCTTGTGTTTCTTGTCAAATTTTGAGAAGCAAATAATTTTCAATTTTAAATAATCAGCACAACGTTTAATGTGTTCATAGCGTTTTAGCCATTTTCTCAAAGTCTTTAAAATGGCTACCTTAAAGTTGAACATAAAACCTTTGACAAGAAGACTGCATGTTATAAAATGGATCTCAGCATTATTTTTGTAGTCTATGATACCCTCAAAAAATCACAACTTTTACTGAAAAATTGTATTGGTTTTGAATATGAGGTTGCTGATTTATTGAGGCATCATGCTGTTTGTATTTTATACTGAAATGTCATTTAAATCATGGTCAATATTAGCGAATTTATTTTCCAGCACATTCTGAACCTTAGGAAGTCAATTCCAACCGTTCGTCAAAGAGTAAGGGCATCCTATAATTTTTTTACAGTAGGAATCTACATGTCAGGCTGACCTGCCTGATTCTGATTCATATTTATTTTCTATGGTCTGGCAATAACCTGGCAATATTAGTTTGATCAGCATTTTAGCAAAATTGCTAAATTTACCTCATATTCTTCTGTGTGTGTTTTGATCCAATAGACAACCTAGTCATCTGGAGAGGCATTTCCAATCTTTCTTGAACTAAAACTAGCTGAACAGCATCTTCAGCACTTAATGTCCCTTCTCACAATTACAGCTATATTAGAAGAAGAATTAAGAAAGTGTCAGTAGAAAGCCCCCATTTTGTCAAGCATTAGAAACTCAGAATACAATTGCTGCCTGTTTTGTTTCACCCATAAATCTGGAAACTTTTATGGGAAAGAAATCCTAAGTATGAGCAAAAAAAATTACAGATACACTCAATACATGTACGTTTTCTTCTTTCCATTTAAAAGTTGATTTGCCATCCTTTCCCTTAGCACAAGGGGAGAGCTACAAACAATGAAAGTGGGATGTTGATTATTGTGGTTATAGACTTCTAAGGGCAGACACTGTTCAAACAAATGCAGGGAAGTTTTTTTGCCACATTAAGACCATGTCTTAAAAACAAATAAATAGTGATAGTAACAGTAACAACAACAACAACAATAATAATAATAATAATAAAACAACTAAAAAAGCTAAACACCCCTCCACAACCCTGCACTGCAGTTTTGTAGTAGAAGGGGATGTAGGAATCCTGATCTGGTAGTTCTGGGGGTTTCCTTTCAAATTTTAATCTTAAGGAGCATGCATTCTCTTTTCAATGTTGCTTTTCACATTGACAGTAGAAAAGGAATGACTTTTCAAAGAGGTGTAAATATTTTTATATGCATTTTTTTATTCAATAAGAAACATGCTTTTATTTGTTCTTTGATTAAATGGAATCAACACAGTGTCAGCATTGGGATTAAAAATATCACGTGAACTCTACCCTGATATGTAGAGATAATCAAGCTTGGGGACCTTGGCCTTCATTCCAAAAGCTAATTAGAGTAGAACAAATGTGTTTCCTGAGGGCCTCTAGTTTATGACAGAGTAGATCCACAAAAGAAATCGGGTGTCTAAATTTCAAGTTATAATGTTCAAAATTCCTGCTTTGCTACCACCTACTCCTGGACTCTGCACTACAGTCTTCAGGGTTTAATGTTACAGTTTCTAAGACACTAGGAAATCCATTTCTGGCCAGAAATGCTAAAAGTAGTGAGAGAAAAGAAAGTCCATGCTCCCATAAGTCCTGATGAGATTGGGAAGCTCACTACTGAGTTAATCTCTGAATCCATCAAGATCCATAAACTTGATGTCCCTTTTTCTGTCTGAAAGCTGATCAGATAGGGATCCTCCGGACCGCCCACTGGACTAGTCTTTGCACAAAAATCTGGTCTCCTGCTTCAAGTCCTATGCGGGTATCTGCAACATGTTGACATCCCCTTAGGCAGACCCACCAACTGAGCTCAACTCATCTGCACCCAGGATGAGAGCTGTAGTCACTGACTGATAGCTGCCTTCAGTTTGCTGTCATATCTTTTGGGGTGTGGGCTGGTAGGATTTCAAGAGCAGTTCCTCAGATGAGTGGGTCTTTTAACTTTTGAAGTATAAATGCTGTCTTTATATTGTAACACATCTCTGCATAAATTTCCCTTTTATAATTGAGTGACAGGTGCCAAATGATCTGGTTACATCACATAGGCAGCTGAATTAGGCTAAAAATAGCTACTAAAGGAGAAAATGGTATAAGGAGGGGAAAAAAGGTGAGAATTAGCCTCTCAAATGGAAATTGTGCTTTTAAATTAGATGCCTGATAGAGGATGACAGAAAAGTGACAGAAGCTGCAATCCTTGCTCACATTCCTGTGGACTTCAAAAGGAGTTTTCCCCATGTGAGAACTGCAGGATCAGACATCCTATCTGTACTTGTTTCTTTCAGCATTGGCTCTTACATGTGTTGTCAGGAGAGCTTTTCTCACCATACAGGACTTGTGAAACATATTTAAAGCCCTTGGTAATGTTCAGTCCATTGCCTACTTGGTTGGGCATTCCTTACACCTTTCTAAAAAGTGCCACTGCAGAGCAAAGTTTAATTTGCACTTTAACGTGGGAAAAGAAGTCTTCCTTTTATAGAACAGTTTTTTACAGCATTTGCCTCTTACTGCAGCTTTTAAAAAAGTAAAAACAAAAAAACTGGCACGCCCCACACTGCCTCAAGAGAACTAGAGCATGTCCTTCTCACTTACTACTGTTAGACTGAGGGTCTTCCTTTTCCAAACCTCGCTCAACAGCCTGAAGCTAAAATGGTCTTCTTTCGAAAGCCTGCAAAACTTTGTCCCTTTCGGGTCATGGGATGCCGAATGACTTTTGAGCTGCTCTTTCAAAGTGGGGAAAAGAGAAGATTTACCATTCTCTCTTTAGGTCTGGGGAAAGATGAATCAGACAGCTGACATTATTAAATATTTATACAGAAGACATAAAAGTTGCTGTATAAAAATGTATCTTATGTCGCTTCATAATGAGGACCTGATTTCATGTATGTCCTCATTACTCTGAATGCTTGTTTAGATTTTGTGCTGATGCACAGCCTGACTCAGAGGCCTTTGTTGTGTGTTTTCCAATGCTGCATTAACAGTGGAGAAGAGGACTGGTGAGTCCTGGGGAAGTTTATGTGACTGTTATCTGTAAGGCACTCGGATCACTTGCCCATTGCTGATTTCTCTCTACAGCTCTCAATTTCTATGTGATACTAAGAACGCTGCCTGTCAGGCTAGGGCACGTGGTAAGACCGGCATTCACAAATTCATCTGTGTGTCCTACATACAATGGGGTACACTACTGGTGACAAATTCCAGTGCATAATTTATATCTCTGGATTGGTAATCAGTCAAAACAGATTCAATACCTCATTTTGGACTCAAGGTCTTGGCTAACATTCTTGTCCCACTGATGTTTTTTTCAAAGCTTATGAACTCTGTACAAACTGTGCAGAATAACATTGAATATCACAAACTCCAGAGCAGGAAGAGCAGTGACTCCCTGAACCTGTTTGAAAACAACATACTCTAACTACTGAGATTATTTTTAGATGTATATAGTAATATATACACATGGTGAGAAAGGGAATATACAGTTTTCTTTGCTAATCGAAACATGCAGAATCATCTGTTAAGCCGCCCTTCTCCTTTCTGCATCTTGTAATTCTGGGAAGTGGTTAGAAGATGAAAAGTTTGTTTATTCTTCCATTCTTCTTGAATGGTCACTGTGTGCATGTAACAGGGTTATCTACAGGTGTGTTACTAGCTCAGGCTTAGCTTAGTGGAATATTTTTGAGGGAGGAGTCTTGAAAATTGTGAGGAATAGTTCCAGTAAAAAATGTTCTGATAGCTTTAGGCTATTCTGAACGAGCAAGAAGTATCCTTATGCAATACTAAATATTTTAATTCTGTTGCTGGTGATAGTTTAGCGGGTGGAGTTAACTACAGCAGATATGGCAAATATTTAAACGCTCTGTGCGTTTATTCCCTTGCTATAATGCGTGGTTTCCTTTAAAAGATAACATCAGTCATTGTCCGATGCACCTATTTTCTGAATATCTGTAAATAGAGTTATATTTATAGAACTACATTTTTTTATCACCAGACTCTCCTTGCAGACTAGAGCACTTAAGTTTCTCCAGTAACCTTTTCTTTCCATTTATCCTCTGGCATTCTACTGATCTAGTTTACATATTATTTCCTCTGCCCCAAGTAATTTGTGATACTGAGGTTGAAAATCATGACAGAAGACTCAAAAGAAATCATTTGGTTAAACCTCTGGGTGGCCATCAAAAAATCTTGTTTCAAATGCCTTTCTGCTGTGCAAAAATGAACAGAACTTCATTGTGACATTCAGCTTTGATTAAATGTCATATCTGGGATTCCTTCTGCACAGCAGTGTTTTTGTAATAAGAGCTATCATAATACTGCAGCTAACGCTTTAAACTAGCATTAAATGAAAGTCTGTGAGCTGGATGCATTTTACAGTGGATAGTGTATCTTGCCGTTCTCTGGAAGAGGGAAGTTTTAAGCTAACAGTATCTTCTTAGTGTTTTGGCACCATCTAGACATTAGTTCATTCTGACATAGACATCCTCTGTGGACTTGCATGAGTCACTTAAGCTCCCTTGATTTTTCTCTAGATTTGTTTATCTTTATGTGGTGGGTTGACCCTGGCTGGGTGCCAGGTGCCCACCAAAGCCGCTCTATCACTCCCCCTTCTCAGCTGGACAGGGGGGAGGAAATATAACAAAAGGCTCGTGGGTCAAGATAAGGACAGTTTAATAAAGTGAAAGCAAAGGTCATGCGCGACAGCAAAGAAAAACAGATGATGTTATTCTCTACTTCCCATCAGCAGGCGATGTCTAGCCACTTCCTGGGAAGCAGGGCTTCAGTACACGTAGTGGTTGCTCCGAAAGACAAAAATGCCCCCCTTCCGTCTCCCTTTACTTAGCTTTTATATCTGAGCTGACGTCGTATGGTATGGAATATCTGTTTGGTTAGTTTAGGTCAGCTGTCCTGGTTATGTCCCCTCCCAAGATCTTGCCCTGCCCCAGCCTGCCATTGAGGGGGGGGCAAAAATGTTGGAGAGACAGCCTTGATGCTGTGCCAGCACTGCTCAGCAGTAGCCAAAACACTGGTGTGTTATCAACACCTTTCTAGCTACTGATGCAGAGCACAGCGCTACAAGGGCTGCTATGGGGAGTATTAACTCCATCCCAGCCAGACCCAATACACTTTAAAATAGAGCTAATGATATTTTTCCCTCAAAGAGAATAGAGTTCAAATAAATCAGGATTATTTTTTTAAAACTTCAGAATCCGTGACTTCGACAACATGATACAAATTTATCTGTGATTTTGGACTTCTGTTAACTGAGAGTATGATATATTTTACTTCTGTGTCGTTTTTGTTAAATTATATAGTCTTGTTCATATTAATCATTCTTGCCCTGCTTCAAAGATAACAGAGGGCATCTGGTTTTTTTACAGGCAACCTCAGCATTGATGTCATATGTATAATTTACAAAAAATACTTATATATGATTTCTGACATGTACACAAATGCACACCTAATCAAAAACATAATGTGTAAAGTTTTATTCTTGCAAATATAACTATAGAATCAAGGAAACCAGCAAAAAAAGCAAAACTGTACATGTAACATAGTTAAGTGGGAAACTTCAGATGACGGTTTGGATGATGATTTGAATGGTTCGGCCTCATGAGTCTGCTACATTAATGCTCTACAGCCTTCAGTCTTCCTCCTCCTTCGGGTAGCTTTCTTCTGCAGTAAATCAATATTCAGTCCACCTGCTGCTGATTTCTCCAGGGTGAGAGACCCAGTTATTTGTTTGACATCAAATAACATCATATTAAAAGATGTAACTACTAGAAAAAGATAAGTATGACTTGGAATTCTACTGTCTGCTTAGGTGCTTGCTTGAATCATGTAAGTAGTCTCATCTCATTCTTCATCAGGACTATAAAAGTCAACCAAAGAAATGTCTTGCTGACTAGATCAGTATGGATGCCTTTCCTGTCTGATCTTTCATTTATTTTGATGCCAAAGGCATTGCTGTCCTCAACTATTAAAATCCCCAGTTTTAAGAAATTAAGTGTAACCTTTTGCTCACATATCAAAAACTGTATACATGATGAAAGCAAAGTCAGATAGAGATTAAATGTAGGGAGAAGGGAGGGGAGAGGAGGGGAAAGGAAGAAAAGCAAGGAGAAAGGCAAAGAGGCAGGAAAGGGAAGAAAGAGGGAGACTATTCTAAGTTTAGGACTCGGGTTAGAACGATAAATAAAAAAGCTTTACTGTTCAATATCAGCTCTGCTCTCCTCTTGATCTGTAGTCACCTTCATCCTGTATGCATCAAATTCAGAACCAGATATGAAGATCTGTATTTCTCTCAGTCGTCAGTCCTGGAAAAGGTTGTTTGTTTGGTTTTTTAAATACTTTATGTGGTATATATATGTATCCTGATGGGACTGATTATAGGCATAAGGTTTGGCACCTATATCAGAATTTGCAGGATTAGGAATTCTTTCTTTTTCTTTAAGGGCCATAATAAATTAGCAAAGTAACCTGCAAAGGGTCTCTAAATTATAAGTGAGTTAGTTTTGTTAAAACTCAAGATGTACGTACTTCTGTTTGAAGAAATAAAATGGAAAAGTATTGTCCTATTTTTATTAACTAGCAGCCTTTCAAACAGAAAGTGCATATGTTCAAAGTGGGCTTACCATTCTTCTAGTTCCTTATCAAAAGCACCACATCTGGGTTTCAGGATTCAGATATTTCCTTTTGAATAAGCCAGCAGTGGAGGAGAAGGGAGGAAACTCTTTTGAATATGGTTGTTTCTGCTGATGGACTTCAGGAATTAAACACAGATGAGGCTTACTGACAATCTTTACTTTTGGGTGACAGGAAGAGCCATTTGCTGAGAACAAATGTGATAAGAAAATGTTGGGTTTAGTGTGAAGCAGATGTTAGGGCCTGGAGGCCGGCAGGTTTCATGATGCTGTCTGTGGCACTTATGACAGAGACCATAAAACATAGGTTCTAGGGATAATTTCCATGCCAAAAGGAACGCTTGGATTTTAATTGTTTTCCTTATATCTTTTACTTATTTTCCTTACATCTCAGTCAATTATGAATTTCTGCAACTAGGCAATCATGTTGCTTCATTTCAAATGAGGGAAAAAAGGAAAACTGTCAAGGTAACTGCATGAAGATGCAATACTGGTAGCTGAGCACAGCTTATGAAATGAGGGAAATACGTTAAATGCATAGCAAGCAATGAGCAATATGTCATCAGGAGTGGTTCCTGAAGAGAATGATTGCATGTGAGTTTGTTTCACCAGAAAGGTTTAAGGCTTCTTTAAGGGAAGATATGCCTGCTGGTTTCCTGGGTTCGATAAGCCCATGTGCCCCTATCCTCTTTCCAAAGCTGCTTGTATTTCTTTCATGTTGCCATTTAGTCAGCTAAGTACTTTATTTCCCTTCGGTTCTCTTATCTCTTTCCCCTTTCTCCACCTATTTTCCACTCACTCTGTTAAATCACCTGGTTAAAATGAATCTTTATAAAACCCATTGAGATGCCATTATGTTCATATCTGATTTATTTTTCATGAAATAGGCTTTTCTCTTCCCTGGTGCTACTCAATCTATATAAACTGGCTATTTTAGTCAATGAAAGTTTTTATGACTCCAGCAAATCAGACTAAAGAAGAAAGCAACATACTGGTGAGGTGAGCCATGCAACATTATGAGATGCTTCCCTTAGGTTCCCAAATAGGAAGCAGACTGGGAGAGCTATCATATTTGATTGATACAGTCATATTTGAAGTGAAATCCAAAGATAAGCAAATTGATGGAGCATCAGATTAAAGGCTTTTCTTATGTAGGCTGAACATGATTTCTGTCAAAAAGCTGAATTTGCCTTTCACTGGAAGACTTTTTAAATCTGTGGCTGGCAGAGCTGACTTCACAATTAATAAATATCATACCTGTGTGCATATGCAGCTGCCTATAATAGTGTCGATTCCAGCAAAATCTTTAAAAGCCCTATTTTGTGTCAGTAAAGGCAGTGGGAAGTTCCATGGCACACTTCTGATGGCAATAGCAATGAAGTACAACTCCTTCACAATGCATGTCTTGAATATTTGATATGGTATTTTAGCCAAAGGAATTGCAATATGCAAACTGACATGGGAAAACTATATGAACTTTCTGAATGGTCCGGCATGTCATAAAACCCAGTAACAACTTTGTTTCAGGTATTCAAAAACTGAAGAGCTGAACACATGTGGACATCGTCTCCTAGGCATGCATAACCAAGCATTTAAAATATTATTTCATTTTATTGGTATTTACGTAGGGCAGTTTATTGACTAATTTTGAATAAATAGGTGCTCTTTTTTCTTTCTAAAGTTGTATTTTATTTACTTTCTAGTGCTTTGAGCATGCTGCCCCCTTTTCAGCACAGCCTGCTTTCTCTCTGCTTTCGGGTTTCTTTGGGTTTCTGTGGGTTTCAGGAGCAGCAGTCAGAAGCTCAGCAGCCTGATACTCTGAATTCTGCTTTACTCCACAGCTTATCTAGTGAAATACTAGGATCGACTACATTTTCCTTCTAAGGAATCAAGAGCCATCATGAGAGCTATGAACATAGAGATTTCGTAAGTCATCAAATTTAAGCATAAATTGTGATTCTGAGAAACACTGTGTTTAAAACTGCTTTGGAGTTATGATTGTCTTACAGCTCTGTTTTAAGAGAAGCTAAGTGACTTCACCAGCATTAAATCAGAATAGGTTCTCAAATAAAAGATTTGTGACAGTCAGGTATGCACACGTAGTGGTATAAAATCATGCAATGTCCACATGAAGGTTTTCTGTGAGATTAAAGATGAAGAGCATATTGTCAGATGATACCTGTTGGCAATGGAAGTGAGAGTTTTATGGGATGTAGGAGCATGTTGTTGTCAGAACAGGACATACAAAGCTGAAGATACAAACCATTTACTCTTTTTTTCTCCTATTGTTGGTTTATGGTTTGCAGTGTTGAGTTGTTTCTTCCTCCGGCTTTAAATAAATCTAAATTAGGTTACTGTTTGCTGACATATATATATATATACCTGTTCCACTGGAGTGTTGACTCTTGTGACATTAGACTAATGCCATGTTCTTACATATATTTCTTCGCATGCCTAACTTAAAGATTGCCAGTAGGTCATTCAAGCCAACTAATATTCCGTACAGACTTACGTTTTTTAAAACAAGAATTCCCAAAACATCTCATGCAAGTAGAAATACATGAGACAATTTGGAGTGGTGCATCTAGTCTCCATGGCCCTTTTATGCCATGGGTATGGAGATATTTATGGCCACCACATCCTCCTCAGGGGTATCTTTGGCCCTTGCACCAAAACATATTGTTTAGCACCCATAAAAAGCTGGAAATAACACGAAGGGCTGAAACTGCTACTGAATCCCTGGAAGAGGGGGATGTATGCTGGAGGTGTGACTCAGCACATGAGCAGATACTGTGCTGCTGCTGCCACCTAGAAACCTACTCATTACCAGCACCAAAGGTTTGGGTGCGGACAGCACAGCATGGGAACCTGTGACTTGGAAAGTATGTATTTGCAAAACCAGTGTCTTAGTGCTGTAAGGATGCCCATGAGAGGAAAGCATGTTTACCAATATGGATGTTGATTAATTTTTCTACCAAGGATGCTGATGTAATAGGACAGTTACCTGCAGCAGACTTAACAGATCCAACTTACTGCTAGCTTCTTGATCGAGCCCCTGTACATAACAAATATGAAAGCCAGGGCTGGAGGCAGACCACAAGAGGAGCTGTGTGATTCAGACATCCACACCACATCAGGTACTGCTACGGTTCCTGCCTCTTCTCATACTCTTCTTGAATTCCCCTTTGCTTATGCAGCTCCTTAATTTTAAAGCAGTTTGTTAAATCAGGGCCCTGAATATCCAGATTGCCCAGATTTACTAATTACACAGTATTATTTCTGATACATTTTAAAAATAAATATTTATAAAGGAACAAATATTGCACAGTTATAAGGGATTATTTACTTTAGAAAATAGTTTTTCCTTCTTCCGAAAAACTGCAATATATATTTAGTTCTCTTAGTAAGAAAGAAGTTATTAAACAAATATATAATGCTTCCCTTTTTGTTTCCCATGGGGTTAATCATGCATTTGGCATGCAAAGATTAATTTAGAAGTTTTATTGAACCTTATAAAACCAACTTATATTATTTCAGGAAAGAGTGATTGCAGCTTGTGGTATTAGTGGATATTCCTAAGAGATGCTGATTTGGAAATAGCAAAGATCCTCATGTATATTAAACCTACTGCTAGCAACCCTCTAGAGCAGCCTACAATGAATTAATAGTAGCTTCTGATGATCTGAAAATGTAAACATAGTTTACATTTTGTCATCTGGCTATTGGCAGCTCATAGTCTCTTAGATTTCCTGGAGTCATCTGTTTATTTGCTTCTTTCAGTTCTTCACAACATACTTGGTGGGGCAGGGGGGAGATGCTTTTATATTTGAGAAACTGAGAAGTAAAGGTGCTTAAAATTGCCCTGTCCTGGGAAGAGTGGGGTCACCGCCTGGCAGTACTGAGGCTAATTGGGCTGCTGTAGAGTTGAGTGTCCCATACACCCAAGGAGCTTCTCGCTGAGATGGACATTGTTCTTGCTGGTTTAGCTGCTGCCCCACATCACTAACTGGTAGCTGTGAAACCAGGCTTTGCGTTCACAGCTTTGAATCTCGTAAAAATCATCTCAGGTTTAGTAAACCTAAGTCTAGAAGCCTATGATGCATAATCTTGCTTTTGAAACACCATCTTACAGTATGTTTGAAATGAAACATCAAGAGACAGACGTCCCATAAAAACGGCTGTATAGGGTCAGATTAAAGGCCTAGCACTGGTTGTTGCAGAAGCCTGTGGAAGTACAGGACGAGTGTTAGTGTACTCTTTCTCAGAAACCCAGAAATATTTTCTGAAGCCTCAATAATTAGTCATTCAGGCACTTCTGAAAACACTGGAGTATCCTTTTATATTTAACAGCCTTCAATAGATTCTTTTTTCCTCCATCAACTTGCTCAGTTGCCTTTCAACCTCTAGAAACTTTAAGCATCCTGAACATCTTCTGACAAGGAATTCAATAGCTTAATTGTTCACAGTATGAAAAAGAGACTGGTTTTGTTTGTTTCGAACCTGTCACCTCCCAGTGTCTCTTGATGTTCCTTGGTTCTTTTATTGTAAAAGACAGTGAATAATTATTCCCTACTCATCAGAATCTCAAGTGCATGGATTTCAAGTAACAATTTGAAAAAGCAAATCATCTGTGTGATAGTTGTGATTGAGCTTGATCATGAACTCTTTCAATGCAGGTATTCATTCTTCGGTTTGGGTGACTTACTATAAACCTATAAATGTCAACTGCAGATACTCTGAAAATAATAGATTTGCATGGATTATTAAATATTTTCAAATACAAATTAGATTAATTGATAATATTCACAATATTTTCTTTGGTGAACATGATTCATCCAGATCACCACATTCCATTTTGTCTTTGTCTTTAATATGTGCATGCTTTATTAATGATGAATTAATGATGCTAAGATCTAAATCCTGGCTTTACTCTTCATCCATTTTTTGTAGCCTTTTCATGTTAGATTACCAAAACATTCTCTTTAAGGTACAAAGTAAATCAAGTGAGTAAATCTCTGAAAAAAATGGAAGAAAATGGGGGGGGAGGGGGGAGAAGTTAATGAGGTGTGAAGGTGTCATTTTGAAATTCAAAGTATTAAAACTGCCCCACCAGAAAATACTCTAAAATTTCACTGAGGAATGATTGCATAAATGATGGGGAGAGAGAATTTGAATCTTATGAATCTCACAGTTTCATTAGTATTTGTGGTCAGGTCATCAGATTTGTATACATCACGTTGTTTTTTTCTTACCTTTATTCTTTAGGCAGCATCTTGTTTCCTATTCAGTCGTACCAGAGTCAAAAATGCTCATGAGAGATCCATAGAATCCAACATATGTAGTATCAGGATTGGAACCATAGACTGATAACCTGTCAAACATCCAAATGCTTATTTTAAAAAACAGCTTAAATTAGGTATGACAAAGTTATATTTAGAAGAACTTCTCAATTACTTTATTAAACCTGAAGTCTCTCATAACTCCAGCTGTCATTTGTAGGAAGCAGATGCTCTTAAAAACTGTGGATATTATAGCCTTTTAAAAATACTCCTTTAAAAAAACCAATCAGGCTTTTTTACAACTGCAGTGGATTGACCCTGGCTGCACGCCAGGTGCCCACCAAAGCCACTCTATCACTCCGGTCCTCAGCTGGACAGGGGAGAGAAAATATAACAAAAGGCTCATGGGTCAAGATAAGGACGGGGAGAGATCACTCAATCAATTATCATCACAGGCAGAATGGACTCGACTTGGGGAAAATTAATTTAATTTATTACGAATCAAATCAGAGTAGGATAATGAGAAATAAAATCAAATCTTAAAATACCTTCCCCCTACCCCTCCCTTCTTCCTGGGCTTAACTCCACTCGCAATTTTCTCTACTTCCTCCCCGCCAGTGGTGCAGGGGGAGAGGGAATGGGGGTTGCGGTCAGTTCATCACATGTTGTCTCTGCTGCTTCATCCTCTTCAGGGGCAGGGCTCCTCACTCTTCCCCTGCTCCAGCGTTAGGTGCCTCTCACAGGAGACAGTTCTCCACGAACTTCTCCAATCTGAGTCCTTCCCATGGGCTGCAGTTCAAGAACTGCTCCAGCTTGGGTCCTTTCCATGGGCTGCAGTCCTTCAGGAGCACACTGCTCCAGCGTGGGTCCCTCGCGGGGTCACAGGTCCTGCCAGAAAACCTGCTCCAGCATTGGCTCCTCTCTCCATGGGTCCACAGGTCCTGCCAGGAGCCTGCTCCAGCATGGACTTCCCACGGGGTCACGGCCTCCTTCAGGCACCCACCTGCTCTGGCGTGGGGTCCTCCCCGGGCTGCAGGTGGATATCTGCTCCACCATGGACCTCCATGGACTGCAGGGGGACAGCCTGCCTCACCATGGTCTTCCCCATGGGCTGCAGGGGAATCTCTGGTCTGGCGCCTGGAGCATCTCCTCCCTCTCCTTCTTCACTGACCTGGGGGTCTGCAGGGTTGGTTCTCTCACACATTCTCACTCCTCCCTCCCAGCTGCAATTGCTGTTGTGCAGCAGGTTTTTTCCCCCTTCTTAAATATGTTATCCCAGAGGCATTATCACCACTGTTGCTGATGGGTTCAGCCTTGGCCAGTGGTGGTTCCGTCTTGGAGCTGGCTGGCACCGGCTCTATTGGACATAGGGGAAGCTTCTAGCAGCTTCTCACAGAAGTCACCCCTGTAGTCCCCCAGCTACCAAAACCTTGCCACACAAACCCAATGCAATACTATGCCCAAGTAGCTGAATGCCCAGTGAATGACCCCAAAGTCTCTCATATCTCTTTTTGCTATAAATGTGATGGGATTTATGTTGTTGTTTTAAATATACTTTTCTGGTAATGAAGATTTCTTTACAAAAGATGCATGGTTCTAGTTATCAATCTTAAGTGAAAAAAAGTGCTTTACCACATCCATCACACATGATCAATCCAGATGGTTAGAGCATATGGCAACAGTGAAGTTGTCACTGCAGCGCCTTTGAGTACCCAAGTCACAAGCCCAAACGAAGATGTTGCCGTCTTTACTGAACTGACCTTTGAGGAAACAAGCAGAATTTCCCTGTGGGTGTCATCTGCTAATTTGGCTCACTGTATGCCACCAACAAACTGGCTTCAAAGCCAAACATACACCAAGACAGGGCTTCCCCAAGGGGATTTATTAGATACATTATTTTAAATGCTTCTGGCCAGGAGAGGTCTGATGAAGACAGATGGCAAAATGGAGGAGGAAAGTAATTTTTTTTCTAGCTTTGCTGGAACGCCACTCCATTTCTGGGGAAGATTTAAGGACTGTGTCTGCACAGAAAAAAAGGTTCATAAATGTTGGTAAACTATCCCAAATCTTTATAACAGCAGTGTTTTTTCATAAGTATTATCTTTTTAAGAATGCTTTTATTGGGGTGTGTTTCTAGCAGGAGATATTAACCATACGGGGCTGCATTAATGTTGGAGTTGGGAATATTGCCTCCCTGTTATGTGTTAGAAGGAAAGCAGAGATAAAGCTCCTTGTATAACATGGTGCTTCAGCATGTGAGTCTCTTTAAATGGGTGAGATGCCAGAAGGAAAATTAATGAACACCAAATAATTTAATCTTAATGTTACTGAAAATGGGTAGTCAAAAGGAGCACAAAAGGTAAGGCAAATTGTAAAGCCTCTCTCTAAAGCCACTTCAGTGGCAGAACCACCACTGATTTAGCCACGTGCCTGAGGAGGACTGTGCAGGCTAATCGCAGTTCCTAAGCATATTTGTGTTACTGTGGCTACACCACTACAGTGTGATATTCCTCTCTCTAAGATGTTTGCATTATCAATGGTAAAATACAGAGTGTCTCTGTAGGGTGGCTGACTCTTTCTCCAGCATCTGAGGCTGATGTGGTGTGTCACCCATAAATGAAGCAATGATGAGCAGTAGCTGAAGCAGTCCAAAGATCTGCCTAAGGAATGCGCTGACAAACAAGAGGTGAGTTGTTACGTGGCTTTAAGGTTCCATCGGGACTCACACTACTGAAAGAAAAGACGAGGGACCTACCAGTCATAGCTCTTTTTCAGCTCTCAGTATGTTTCTGAGAGCATGAAAGTCTTCACACTGGATATCGCAGAACAGAGTTGTTCAGAAAACGGAAAAAAGGGTTTAAGCTTTGGTTGTTTCTTGAAAAGGGAGGGCAGACCAAGGCTAACTTCATGGTTTGGCATGCATTTCTGGTACCATCTCACGTTCTTCCCTTGGACCTGCAGAGGAAAACTTTAAGTTTGGACTCATTCCAGAAAATTTGTGTTCCATAAATACGTTTTCTCAGAATAAAATATTTTTTGGCATTAAAACAAATTCTTCTGCACACTGTGTCTTATTTGGAGGACACTCTGTTGTTGGCTGCTGATCAAATTCTTTCTGTCTTTACAATTTCTGTAGTGGGTTCACAGTTAAGAACTACTCCAAACCATAATGACTGCTACAAATTATTCTGGGTATTTTGAACCTCATTATCTCATGCTATATCTATTTTTTTTATTTTAATATTGAAATAGTATCATAAAGAACATTGCATAGAAAAGTTTCCTTGGAAAATACATTCAAAGTCTATCACAGGAATCATACTGAGATTTCATAAATCTTTTTGTTACTATCACCACTTTATTTATACTATATTTTTTTCTAGTTGGTGATAATTAATGTAGTTAGTAGTACTGGAGTATGGCAATCTGTAATTTAGAAATCAAAATTTATTTAGTTCTGTTTGTAAAAACTTTATTTGTGAAAGATTTTTAGCTGAAATTGAAATCATTATTAAAGTTTGGGGTTTTTTTCTGTTTTTCAATTGAAACAGCATTTTAGAGCTGTGTGTCTCAGGATTGTTTCTTGTAAGCTTTGGGACACAAGAAGGAATCATATCTGCACTCTTTTTTGCTGTAAACACATAATTTCCCTGTCCTGAATTTTGTAGTCTCTTCTAATTGCATGAAAATTATTAGGCTTCCTTTTTTATTTGTCGCGTGGGTATTGTAAAGTAATAATACCAGTTTGCCTGGTTGTGCTGTAACAAGGAGAATTTTGTAGCTGTGTGAGGCAAATCCAAATTAAAATAAAAAGTTGTCAGCTACATAATTATGTGTTAATATTTTCTGTGATTTCTTAAACCTCATGCATGCCAAGGAGCCTGTTTCTCAGGCAATAATATTAGGCCTGCATTTACATTTACAGTATTTCAAATCAGTCTGCTTAAGCACGAGGACCTCAATAGAGCATGCGGGTTTTCCTGAAGCCCCTTTTTTATGGGGTGCCAGGCTTGTGATGACACTGTAAAATGGTATTGGCCTTAGAGCTGACAGTGCTGGGCAGTCTGTGTGTGCCAGATGCACCCTGGCCCCGGCGCAGTGACTCTGAGCCCTGAAGGGGCCATCAGCCTGTGCTTTATACGTGCCCAGAAGCACTGCTCTGAATCAGGGCCACAAAACTTAAACATTAGAAGAAACATTTCTCTCTGTGGCCACAGAGTTTTCTGTCAAATCAGGCTGTCAGCCTGTGCTGAAGTATCTTTACTGTCACCGGGTAGACATTGACTTCCTAAGGTTAGTGTCAAAACAGCTGAAATAGGGACACAGTATTCCATTATTTGCTTTGTTTTGGGTTCTTTTATTCCATAACTCAAAAGCTTGGAAAGTAACTTATTTAATACCAAACTCAATAGCTCAGACACCTATATTCTTCCATCTTGGCTTTATGAACACAATTATTACTCAACAATTATGGTTGCTACTATTAGCGCATTGGATTGAAAAAAGGAGCTATTCATAAACAACTTAAAATATTATTTCTAATAAAAAGTAGACAATTGTCACGTTTTAAGCTTGTTGAATTCTGGTGAAAATCAGGCTGACAGAAATTTGTTAATCAGCAGGATTTAAACCCCTTTTTTATATATGTGGTAATGCCAGGCTGTATAAATGCAAGGTACCATGTCTCTGCCTCTAGTCAAACTCCCTGCAGCTAACTGCAGCTACTTTAGTGTCCTGGTTTCAGCTGGGATAGAGTTAACTGTCTTCCTAGTAGCTGGTACAGTGCTGTGTTTTGAGTTCAGTATGTGAAGAATGTTGATAACACTGATGTTTTCAGTTGTTGCTCAGTAGTGTTTAGACTAATGTCAAGGATTTTTCAGCTTCTCATGCCCAGCCAGTGAGAAAGCTGGAGGGGCACAAGAAGTTGGCACAGGACACAGCCAGGGCACCTGACCCAAACTGGCCAACGGTGTATTCCATACCATGTGACGTCCCATCTAGTATAGGAACGGGGAGGTGGGGGCAGGGATTCGCCGCTCGGGGACTGGCGGGGTGTCGGTCGGCGGGTGGTGAGCAATTGCACTGCGCATCATTTGTACATTCCAATCCTTTCATTATTTCTGTTGTCATTTTATGAGTGTTATCATTATCATTATTAGTTTCTTCTTTTCTGTTCTATTAAACCGTTCTTATCTCAACCCACGGGTTTTGCTTCTTTTCCTGATTTTCTCCCCCATCCCACTGGGTGAGGGGGAGTGAGTGAGCGGCTGCGTGGTGTTTAGTTGCTGGCTGGGGTTAAACCACGACATTTAGCTTTTCACTCAAGTTACTGTTCTTGGTCTTATATAACAGAAGTTTTGATCATTTAACTTACTACCTAATGCTTGTCCCAAACTACAGTTTTAGTTGCTTTTAGTTTTCCCACGTCTTATATATATATTACAAGGGCAAAAATATCCTCTAAATAAGATCTACTATATGTACATTAGCAACTTTTAAAATTATAACAGCAAACAAACAAACAAACCCTAATTTGTTGAAGAGATCTGGTGCTTTAGTTTTTATTTAGAGCACTTCTTTCACTGGGAGGCCACCTATTGCCTTGCCATGCAAATTTGACTGTGATGAATGTCCCGGAGAAGCACACTCAGCAGCAGTTTGCAGGTTTGGAACCTGAATTACCTGGAGTTTTGGCTTTATTTAGCATGTTTCATCCCGATTTGTGTGCTTCTGGGCTCTACCCAGGCGCCACCACCTCAGCAGGGCTAAATGTCCAGCTGTCCGTCGTGAAAATATCTATAGGGGAAGAATGCTACATCATTCAGTATTTGCGCCATAATGTGAACAGTCAGGGACTCATAGGCAAACTTAACTCTGACACACCCTGATTTCCAAAGCCTTGTATTTTTGACAATGATTTTCAGGTTTTTTATAACACAATGTTCATTTTGGCTACGTTACTTGGGGCTTAAACCTGGAAAGATAACAGCCCCAAAATTTAACTGCAGTCAGTAGGATTTGAGACTATTTCAGCAGTTCTAACAAGGTTTTTACTAGACATGGCATGGCTCATGTTGCAGGTTTTGTAATTCAAAGGTTAGCAGAAAAGGTCTGCTGCATCCATGATATCCGATAAAACTAGTAACAACAAATGATTTACCTTCCTGGATAAAGAGACTAGACAGACTACTCTAATGCATTTATTGCTTTAGCCTTCAGGTACTTAGCAGCTGCTAAGGAGCAAAAAGTTCATGTTTCTTTCTCACCTGGGCATTTTTTTTCCAAACTAATAAAGTAAATTTAAAAAATATTAATTTTATTATTTTTAATTGAGTAAATGAGATATGGAGACGAGTCATATCTCAGAGGCATGTATAAACATTTCCTCCCGTTTTGACCAGCTGATAATAAAGTATAAGGAAAAGAAATTCATCCTGCAGATGAAAAGCTCAACTATGTTGTCAATGAAAAACTAGGAAGCTTAATTCTGTGCTGGTTAGAACATTGCTACTGTTTACACTGCAATAGCTCCAAAGAGCACCTGTCTTGCATAGAGACTTTGTTATACTAGATACTGTACCAAGGCCTTGTCCCACAGCACTGGCAACCTGTATAGCAAAGACTAACAAAATGGTCAAAAGTAGCTGTATTCCCGCTTTCAGAAAAGAGAATAAACCACAGGAATCTGGATTTCTCAGGAAGCCTTCAGCAATTCTATATTGAGCTTGGCAGATGCGGCAGGAACAAGGATGTGCTTATTTTATCACCGAGTGCTTTGGTTGAGGAGATTCAGTTACAAAATACAACATTGATCAGCTATGTAATATTTTTCTTGGTGGAGCCTTCACCTACAAAAAGAGGTCTACACAAATGTTGAAGCATGCTTAGTCTGGGCCTGAATGATCTGCAAAAGGAAATCTTGCAAAATGCAAAGATGGATCTGGTCCAAAATTTAGGACAAAATGAATGTTCTCCACGTTCCCCACACTACTTCCCAGCTTCCTTTTTCTTTTAATGTTTTGTTTGCAAAGAAAGTGAGAGTCCCCATATTCTCCATTATCTTTAAATGATGAGCATCAATTAGGAACCATTTCAAGGTAGATAAATTCATGGTTCATGCTGTGCTATCATTGCCTCTCCACCAGCTTCACCAGTCTTGATTTTCTAAGGGGATGTCTTAAAACATTAATGTTACAATATACCCCAGTGTACAGACAACCAGCTTGTACTGTGGTATTAGGTGTCAGTACTGAACTGCTTAACAGTGCCTGCTTCAATGCTTTGTGCCTCCAGCTTTGTCTAACATATGAAAGTGTACAATCAGATCTATCTATTTCAGTAAAGAGCCATTAGGAAACACTGAGTAAATGCCTATTAGAAGCATTATGTATGCAGATGTGTCTAACAGTCTTTCTAGTAATGAACCGTGGATAAATGCCTACTGATGAACAGACTGCAGAATCGTAATGGTTTGAGATAGACTGAACGCTTCGACTTCTGCTTCCAATATTGGTGTAAGTTAGAGTAAAAATCTGATTTTGCAAAGAAAGTTGGCAGTACCCAAGTAATAAAGACCCTGCCAGCTGGGACTGGTTTTCAGCATATTCTACCTGCCTCAAAACTTTGATATGAAAATAGGGAAACAGAAGTATTAGGATTAAGCTGTGTTGTCCAGATAGGGAACTGAGGAGCCAAAAAAGACTAAGTGCTCTTGGTCAAGGTCACCCTGGAAACCAGTAGCAGAGCTGAAAATTGAATTGAGATGCCCAGTGTTTGACACAGATGCCTCAGCTCCGGCCCCCCTCCAGAAGAGACCAGTCCCTCTGTGCAAAAGGAGATCTCACCAGAGGTGCTCCCTGGTGCTGTTATATGATCACCAGAAGAAAAGGCAGGCACTGAGAGGGGCACAGTTGATGTGCAGCAGCTTTCAGGATCTCAAGTTTCATAACTGAAACCTTGTGATGCTAAAAATGTAAGGCAGTGTGGGATTGTAATGCTATTTAAGGGACCTAGGGTAAACTTCGGTCTAATTTTATATGTGCCCCACAGGATGAGAAGTGCTTTGGAGACATATTTGAGTCTTTTGTGTCTGCAGCAAACAATGTTACCCAATGTTAATTCAAATGGACAGTTGCACCTTATGAAAAAATCATCCCCAGCAATCTACTCCAAATTAAAAATCCAGTACTTTGTATCACAGAAGACACCACTCCCACTAAATATTTCATAGGACGGAAGGAGCTGCCACAGAGGAAATATTTTTTACAACAGAAATTTCCATGCCAAGGTGAATATGGGTGTTATATTCTGAGGGTGGGGAGAAGTAAAACAAAACAAAACGACAGAAAGGCAAAAATGGCAAGTCTCAGCAGTCAGCTAAATGTGTTTCTTTAAAGAGAAAAGAGATTTCTTGTGACACCATTCCCAAGAGCACCAACATGGCTTAAAAGCATTCTCCTGTTCGGTGGAAGTTTGTGTGCCTGTTTGATTGAGTGGAAGGAGTGCAGGGGAAAAATGAGAACACAAATATATGTTTTGGCTGCCATACAGTCAATACAGTAATAGGTCGGCAGAAACATCAAAACACAATCAAGAGCTGTCTTCAGGGCTGTGAGTGAGCAAAATTTGTTGGGCAATCAGCCAAGGGAAAGGAGAAGAGGTCTTCTGTTGTTCTTATAGCTCATCAAGAGGTGCTAAAGCAGCAAATTGAAATCTCTTTATATTGAAACTGGAATCTCTGTTGTAATCTGCATGTGCAGTTTCATTATGTGTAGCATAACACAGCTGCCACGTCCTTTCCCCTGAGGTGACTAAACTTTGGGGATGAGAAAGTTAATAGTGTGTATGTAAGTAGTGCACATACAGTTTGTAGCATGGTGCAAAAATTTTCATATAGTGAGTTTGGGGTGGATGCAATACTCAGCAGCATGAAAGTCAAGAGTCATTGCAAGCAAGTGGCTATAACTGGTTATGTATCTGCAACATTATAACTTTTGCAAATGCTGCTTTGCTCTAAAAACATAACAAACCAAACCAAACCAAACCAAACCAAACAGGAGCACCTGAGACTTTCAAGCCATTTTTTAGAACTTTCCTTTTTGAAAGACAAGGAAATAGTCACCAGTGTTCAGCTCTCAGAGGAACTGTAAAAGCTTGTATAAGCAGCTTGAAACATTATATCCACATGTGAAAGGGACACACCTACAAAGTTCCATAGGTGTGCACCTTCCAAGACTGGAAACAGCAAGCACTTTTGCAAAAGGAGTCTGTGGTAGCCCTTTAGTGTTGGATTCAAGATCATATTTCTTGTTCCGATACCTGGCTTTACACTCATTATCAGTACTGAGAAAACTTTAAATTGACAACATTCTGATAAAATTTAACAGAAAAAAGCAAATAACTTTCTCAATCAACAGAAGTTTTAAGGCACAAGTAATTTCTTGCTCTTCCTATCACACTTCTGACTGGCCTTGTGGCATGAATGTGTTGGACAAAGAGGTAAAAAACATACAAATTTAAAGAAAAGTGCTACCATTTCTGTGGCAGATCGATTTACATGAAAATCATAGATTGCTTGAAGCTTCATGAAGATTTGATCTCATACTGAAGGCAAACCATTAAAAAGACATTATCAAATCATCATGTGGCTCTGCAACTTTGTGGTGTATTCCTTTATATGTTTGCATGTGTAACAGAAACAGAGGGCTCAAAAGCATCTCTTGGGTTTGTGAAACCTGGCCCTTTGGTATGGAACCAAATGATTTTTCTGATTCCCTTCATTAGCTCAGTGGGCACCATTTCCAAGATGGTTAGGGAGTTTTGCTGCACTTAACCAGCTGGCAAAGTGAATATCCCTCCTTGCGTGATAATGATCACCTTCAAGTTTCCAAAATAACTTTATTCACAGGCAGTTCATACACAAGTATATTTATGACAACAAGTGATTTTTAGCTTTACTGAATCTCCTGGCCTCTTAACATGCAGCCAGATTTGGTATGGGAGCTCCTCTGCTGGTCTGAAGAGCTTTCCTCTTGCTCTTTTGCTGCATGCATGACTTGCATTCATATAGCAGGAAAAAAGCATGATGATCTGGAATGCATTTAAAGACTCTTTGTGGATGCTTGAGGAAAAAAATTTGATCTAAAATAAGACTTGCAGAGACATGCAATATTACAGAATCACAGAATGGTTGAGGTTGGAAGGGACTTCTGCAGGTCATCTTGTCCAACTCCCCTGCTCAAGCAGGGGCACCTGCAGGTTGCCCAGGACCAAGGGTGGGCACTCCACAACCTCTCTGGGCAACCTGTGCCAGTGTTTGACTATCCTCCCAGTAAAAAAGTAGTTTTGTCTTGTGTTTAAATGTAACTTTCTGTATTTCGGTTTGTGCCCGTTGCCTCTTGTCTGTTCCCTGGGCACCACTGAGGAGAGCCTGGCTCTCTTTTCTTCTCCTCAGGTGTTTGTGCGCATTGATAAGATCCCCCTGAGCCTTCTCATCTCCAGGTAGGACAGTCCCAACTCTCTCGGCCTCTCCTCATACAACAGATGCTCCAAACCCTTTATCATCTTAGTGGGCCTGGACTCACTGCAGTGTGCTCATGTCTCACCTGTACTGGGTAGTCCAGCGCTGGACCAGCACGCAGGGATGAGCGGAGGGGCAGGATCACCTTCTCAGACCTTGCTGGCAATGCTCTCCCTAGTGCAGCCCAGGAGGCTGGTGTCCTTCTTTGCTGCGAGGGTATGTTGCTGGCTCATGGTCAGCTTGGTGTGCACCAGGACCGCGAGTCCTCTTCTGCAGAGCTGCTGTCCAGCCTCTACTTGTGCCGGGGCTTATTCCTCCCCAGACACAGGATGTATGGGGTGTAGGTGGCAAAGTGTCAGTGCGGACCTCTCACTGTGGCTGGTGCTGGGGATGGTGCCCATGCCCCACAGTGGCAGAGCACCTCTGCGAGCTGAGAATTGTCATCCCCCATGCCTTCTGCCTCGATTGTCAGTACAGGAAGTATCATTGACAAATGAAACAATACCCATCTTCTGTAAAAGCTCTCCATGAAGGATTTTCTCTATATCGACTTATTAGTCTTGTTTTCATTCAAGCCATGGTTCTGCTAATCCCTGAGGGAAGAGCATTTAATTAGTTTTGGTGCACCAGTAACATAGGTAGGATGTTATAGCCCAACAAAACAGGGGTATTTGTGCACATGTGAAAAGAGATGGTATTCAAAGCCATAAGTAGGATTCCAGCTGCAAAACACCTGCCCAAAACCCATGGATGAAACACATTAAAAAATGCTTTGAAAATATGTCCCCATCACATACAAAGTGCCTTCACAGTGAAATATACCACAAGTGAAATGGTATTGTAAATTAATTACTGAGCAGTCCAAATGTTTGCAGACTTCACAGTAATGACCCTTTGGCATGTTTTTACCTCAGCAACAGACATAATCTAGCTACAAGTACTTGTCAGGCATGATGGGGCAGGATAAACCTGCCTGCAAAGCTCATAAGGTGCTGTAATGAAAAGGCTTTCACCTTCATGTCTGGTAAGTTTGAAACGTTGAGTACATGTCAGGAAAAACTGATGCTGAGGCAATACAGCCTTTTCAGCCAAGCACTGGGGGTATTCTTTTTCATTCTTATCACAGTCTTCTCACTGGGGGGCAGTGAGGAAGAATGCAAAATTCTTGGCTTGTAGTACAGCCAACAAAAGGTTTTCGTTTCCTCTGTTTCTGCGTATGCAATGTAAGCTGTACTGAAAAAGGTAACACAATAACTTCTGCTTTTATTCCTTTCACATGAATAAAGGCAGGTGATAACAGTTAATACCATCATTATCTGCGACCCTCCCATGTGCATACACTGTAACGGACAGGGCCAGATCTCTTCATATGCAACCCTTACTACGAAACTTGCTGGGTGCAGAGGCTGCATGGACTGGAATCTATAACTTAACTTGCATATCAAAGTTAAGTAATTTTATCTTCCTGAGCAAATGAGTCTGTTCTGCAGATCAAACTACCCACAAAAGGCTATAAAGTACGTGAGCATGGGGTGTATTAATCAGCACAACTGATCCATACTGGGTGATTTCTTCAAGGCAGTTCTGACAACCTGCACTCAAAAAAGAGCTATTTTCTGCAGCATAAATGAGTCAAAAGCCTTCAGGGCATTAGGATTCATCCTCCAGGTTTGCCACAAACCTGGGGGGGGGGGGTTTGACCAAAATATGAATATGGTATCTGAGGGGGTCTAATTTAGTACCACAATGAAAAGTGATCAGCAGTCTCACTATACTAGCAGGATGACCCACCTAGATTCCTCAACCCTTGCATGAAGCAGCGTATAACAGCCTGAGAAGACCCATAGTAGCCCCAGTTTCCTTCTAATATGTCCCATATCAATTTGCAGAGTACAGGTCACCAGGAATAACTGAGGAACACTCAGGACAGACCTGTTTTGACATTCATCTCCTAATGTGCTGCTGCAAATTCAACAAAAAGTTTGAAAATACATCTTTTCTCCAATATTTCCATATAAGTATCTTCTGTAGTTGCCATATTTAAAGTGTACTCTGAAAATATTTTCTGACACATGATTTTTTTACTGTTCATTTGTTTTACTATTTTTTTTTTACTTTCTAAGTAATGGGTCTTTAATGAATTGTGACATGTACTTTACTTTTACTCGTTATTAGCCTGACATGTGGCCTTTGTTTTCTTTAGCAACCTGTGGGTGGTCATGCACTCACCTGTGAGCTTTGTGTGAGCTAAGCTACCAGACATGCAAGATTGATTTTATTGAAAACCGAATGACTGTCCCAGAATTGCTTTATATAACTGGAAAAACCTCTGTTTCTCTAAAGCCAGCCATGCAGTGCACTGAAGCCATGAAAATGTCTCTCATCGACATCCCTGGGCTTTGGCTTGGGCCCCTTGCCAATGTTTTATTTAAATAGGCTTTTAACAGTTTCATATATTCAACTCCTACCAATTCTCAAGTTCAAAAAGAGTAAACGTTCTAGAGTTGATTTGTAATGTATCCTCTTCAAATCTGTGCTGCTAGTAAAAATATTCATTTGATTACAGTGGCCGGCTGCCACCGTAGTTTATTTTGAAAGTACAAGCTGGTGCTGTGCTCTTCTGAAATCCGGAACTGGAAATTAGACACAAGCATCATATGTACAAAAGAAAAACTATCAAAGATCTGAGACGTCTGGAGTGATGGGGAGGGGGAAAAGGAAAAGAAAGAAGAAACATCTGCAGCAAGTCCTGGAAAAGGGAGAAACAAGTAGGTGCAGCACCCACATGTGGGGGGAAGAGGAAAAGGGGAGAAAACTTTGAGAGACGATTCTGCCAGGCTGAGGCTCTGCAGATTTCCCCCTCGCCCACTTCAAAGATTTTCGTGCCGTCTCAGGGCTGCCACCAAGGGCTCCCCTCGATACCTCTCTGTATCTCATGGGGACCAGGGGGGCTGGGGCTGCCCCCAGGACCATACAAGGGCTGCTGAGTTTTGGCAGGAGAGCACAGCCTCCAGGGTACTGGAGACCCCAAGGCAATGTGGGGGATGCCGAAAGGAGTTGCCTTTCCCTGGCAATTGCATTGCCTCACCCTCTAATTTTGCCCAGCACAACAGCTCTGTAGTAAGGCACAGTTTGTTTTCTGGCATGGTATACTTAAAGCAAAGGTAAATCTGATTATCTCAGTTCAGTCCAAGAGTTTCAAGGTCCAGAAAACAAAGCAGGTTTTATTACTATTATGCGTGTATTGCCCTCAGTGTTGGCAAATTGTCTCTTTCTTTTCTGAAAATTGTATTTTATTATAAAGCCTGGTGAAAATGAAGTGGAGAATTGCGTTATATATAAAGAAATTCAGAAAGGTTTAAATACATAATATATTTATTAAAAAACACAATTTGAAGATGTTGAGATATTTAGGTCATTTTGTATTCATTATTATTTTATGCGTAGCTTGCTGTTACATAAAATACTGAAGTAGTCTGTGGGGAAGGAATTTAGGGCTTAAAGGCGCTAGAGGAAGACACACGCTTAGCACATGAGCTAGGATGCTTCGTTTGCTATTTGGAGATACCGTTATACTGGGGAGGCAAGCTCACAGCCATGCATACTGCACAGCCGCCATAGGACAGTGCTGGCCCTGCTGTTCCTAGGCATGGCAGGAGTTAACACTGAGTTTTCCTCTCCAAAGCTGGCCAATGCAGGTCAACACTCTTCTTCCACCTTTCTGTGTTACGACAAAGCCAGGTTATTCGCCTTGAAAATACAGTTTTTAACATTAGTCAGTGTTATGCACTGTGTCTAGTTTGCAGCTAGAAAAAAACCCTGAAGACTTTCTTCACCTCTAGCTTAACCCATCTTGAACTAAAACTGCAAGAGTGAATCGAGTCTTGCCGGCTTCCAAATGAAGTGCCGTAACCCCAGCAGCGTGGTGGCACCTACGTAGAGTTCACAAGCTGGACAGAAATTGAGCTGCATGGCTCAATCCTGCCAGGAGGTTTGAAAGCTTAGAGGTAAAATGGGAAGGAGGGTTGCTGGAGAAAAAAATAATTATCTAGCAATAACTGCTTGAGATGATGGTCATTTTCATGAACTATAATAATTTTCATTAGCATTATTGAACAAGAATTATAGACCTTATTTTCAAACTTCTATTTCCTTATAGGCAATTAATTTTACTTCTTATTTCCAATACATTACTAATTCTACCTTGCATCATATCTCGTTCTGTTTTATCTCTTTTGGATGCCCAGTTACTTTTGATTAAATATTAATAACCATTTTTTAATTTATCCTGTAATTTGGAAACATAAGAGCACTGGAGTGGTTCTTGACTTTCCAAGGGACAATATTTCTGTGCAGTGATGGAGGAATCCAAATGGCGATGCATCTATCTCAATGAATATCTGGCCCGGGCTGACAGCACACCGATTGTCCTGCCACTCTTATCCTGTGGAGGTAGAAGATAATTTGTGGAGCTGTGTGGAAATGTCAAAACAGATAAAAGGCTACCTTCCGCGTTTCGTACATCCAGGAGGGGTGTTCTTGTGGAAACCAGCATCTGTGAGATGAAAGGTCAGCTGCTTAAACACAACAAATGTATTTTGGCTTTGGAGAGGGGTCTCCCTTTCCAGGGCTTTTCCGAGACCTCTGTGCCAGGGTGTGAGCATCAGGTGTTCAGGTCACAGGCAATCTCTGCTTAGCATTGTCTGAAAATCAGGAATCTCTGCAGCATGTTGAGCTGAGCATTCACAATCCCTTTTATTGTAGGATTTTGGTGCTCTGGCAGCATTACTAGAAGCCCTAACTGTAGATGAGCCACTGTTTACTGAGAATACCCTGGTGACTCAAACAGTGGGCGGGTGACTGCTGTGTCTCAAAATTTTTGGGGTGGGGTTTGGGGTGTTTCCTGGCCTCCGATCATTGATTTGCTTTTTAGGCAAGAGGAGAGTAGATGTCCTCCCCAGCTCAATGATAAAAGAAACGTTTCATACTGGCTTTCCCCCTTGGTACTCTTTTCGAATTTAGACCATGGCTACTCAGAGTACCCTCAAGCAGTGATGTATGTGTGCAGTCAAGGATATTGTCACCTTATCAATAGAATGAGGAGGGACATTAAACACGATAACATGTCACTCTGAATCAACCTTAAAAATCTCTTGTTTCAGGACAAGTTGTAAAGTGATTATTCATTTTAGATAGAAGTTGGCGTAGATTTATTCTTGTCTTCTTTTACCTAAAAATGATCAATAATAAGATTTTTTTAAGCTGCCTGAGGGATTGAGAATCTTTATCCTTTGTGTGAGGTTGATACCTCTGACCAAGTCTGTGAAGTTTGTTAATGTGTGCAGTGTACTAAATCAGGTTTGCCTTAGGCCTCACTCTGCTTTGCAAATTAAAAACAAACAAACAACCCCCTCCATGTTCTCGGACTAATACATTTCAGTATTTTTCCCTGTAATTAAAAAAATGCTTGATTCGAATGGAAGCTTTGTACTCATAACTTGAGAATGTGATGTTGTATGATGACTATGCAGGGAAAATGCTTTTTGTTCAAAAATAGACATGATTCTGCCATCTGCCACTCAGAGTTGTCCTTAAAAAAAGGGCAGGCAACACTCAGAAGATAAAGATTTTTCCTATTGCATACATACCCAGACAGACATGCCTTTTAGTTCTGGACATAGGTTCCCAGTGCTGTGCCTTAATAAATTAACCACCTGTTTCAGAAAGATTTAAAAGACTTCACTGACTTTTATTTAAATGAATCTTGCCTATGTAGAATTTATCTATTTTTACTTTATCTACAACAGTTCTGAAGGTGCTAAAGGACAAGAAGAGGTCAGAATTTATAAGAATTCAAGGAGGAAATTTGGTGAAATAAAATATTGTAATTACTGATGGAATAGAGGATTCATCATTTGCTTTCAGAGTAATTGGTTCAAATCCAACCTAAGATGCTCAATTGCAGATACATACGTGTGTGTGTGTGTGTATATATATGGGTACTAGTTTTTATTCAGCTGAGTAACCCTGGTGTCTGTAACTATTCATGTGCAGAGAACTACTCAAGTAAGTGTATGTTGGGAAATTAAGGGCCCGAGTCTGTATTTTGTGGAAATTTTTACTATTTGATTTATAATGCAGCATACTAGTATACAGGTACTTACCGAAAATGGCAGAGCTAAAATATTGGTGCCAGTAGGGCAGCTGTTAACACAGATGGAATTAAACAAGGATTTCCCCTGTTTTCCCAAACAAACATGGAAAGCAATCTCTGATCAGCTTGTGTTCATCGGAAAGCTGGCAGGCTATTGACTACTGTCCCTTGCGCTGCCGCATCCTGCCTTGTTACCTTTTCTTCTCTCGTCTGTAGCTACCTCTTGTCCCTCTACCTTTCTGTACACTGTAATTTCTTTACAGCAGACATCGTCTTTCTCTTATACACTTGTGCATAATCCCAGTCCATTAACAGTCCTGAAACACACATTAAGTAACATTCAATATCAGGAGAGATCTAGGATCACAAGCTAATACTATCTATGCTATTGGTAATCCTATAATTAAATGAGTCACAGATTTAATGTGGTTTGCTTTTTTTTTTATATTTATTACAATTTTACTAATATTATTGGTAATAAAATTATGGATATAAGGAATTTTCATTCAAGTATAGCCATCAAAACTGTTTACAGTTCAATCTCTGTTGAAGTGGCTGATTTCTTTCCTCTTTTTTTTTATTTCAAAGTGTTTTAGGTACTGTCTGAGATTAAAGAGAAAGAATTTTTAAAAAGAAAAAAAGAAGGAAAAGCAGAAATTGAAACTCCTTAAAGAAATAGGTTTTTCAGAAAAATAACTCCCGTTTCTGGGTTAAACATTTAAACCTTTGGGTGATTATTTTACCTGAATCTCTGAACTACCCGCTAATGAGAAAGTGGGGGTCAGCCATTTTCTACCCTCAACCAGAACAAGCAAACCTGAGATTTCTACTTAAAGTAGGTAATCTCTGACTTATTAAGGAGCATGGACTGATGATACATTTTGAGAGAACATTTCAAACATTACTTGTTCAGTAGTTCTGGCTGATTTATAAAGCCACTGTATTTTGCTAGTTTAGAAAACTAGTATTTCAATTATGGATTATTTTTTCCTTTCTTGGTTGCTATGGATACACTGAAACAAAAATGTATCCACAGCTAAAATAGATGTAGGTACAGAAAATATTTTGCTTTTTAGTAGCAAGGGGGTGGCCTGATGGTTTCTTCATTGTAGAGACATGATTTTTAAAAGATTGGAATTTTGAGACATTCTTTTCACCTCAAGCTTCAAGAGATTTTTTTAACACCAAAAATTGGTAATAAAAAGTTATCTGAACAGGAATCGATTGTCAACATTTCATCAATGGAAATATTTTCTGTTTGGAAAGTGACACCCAGCATTGTCATAATATTTATGGGGTGGCAACATTTGAAAATCACATAAAAGAGAAGACTGAGTAGGATTTCAAAAAACTCCCGCAAAAACAGGTGATTGGATAATATAATATCCAATATATGAGATATCTATATATATCTGTATCATATTTTAATGGTACTGTAGATCTTGTGATACAGAGTGCACTTCTGGTCATGTCCCTTTAGGATGGATATGGGAGGTTTAGATTACAGGAACAATTAGACTTCTATACAAAATGTTGATATTTATTTTCCATTAAAAAACAATGAAAAGACATATAATCAAGCCACCAATCAAAAGAACAACAAAAAAAAAAGCAAAGGAATTACTGACAGTAAATGCCATTTTACTTCTGTTTTATAATAATACTAGATAAGCACATATAATTAAATTGAAAGCAATTAATTTAAAATTAGCAAAAGAAATTATTCTTTTACATAACAAACAATTAGCTTGTAAAAGCCTTTGTCAGAAGCTATGATTGAAGTTAGAGCATAAACCAGCCTCTGTGGATTAAGTTTTTTAACACTTCACAAGTGAATTAGGTGGGCATTTTTGCACTATGGGAATGAGGACAGAATAATTTCCCAAGATGAAAAAAATGCTTGAAATATAGTGTTTCTTATATCTTCCCTTGAAGACATTTTCCATGTCATATTTTAGATGCTGTTTCATCCATTCAAGTATCCACCTGAATTCTGAGACAATTTTGACCCATTTGGTAAACCAGTTTTTGGGGAGGGCGATTTTTAAGAAGCTTTGGGAGGCCTAATAATCTTTAAACAGACAAATATCATGCCAGGCCTTTGCTCTGAACCAATTTTCTCAAGCTAAAAAGCTAATTAGGACTAGTTTGCCTATCCAAGTAGTGCTTGGGAGTATCATCAAAGTAATGCTCAAACAACTCCGAAGAAACATACTGCTTTCCACAGCTATGGAGGACGAAAACCTAAAATGGCTGAAAGATTACTACAGATAAGGAAACAAATCCAGCTGCTGAGAAAACCAGAGAGATAAAAATATTTGCAAATTCTTCCTTATAATATATACTTGTTGTGACACTGAATAAGATGCTGACTCATCTGCGCAAAGCCTACTTTTACTGGAGGTGCCATCCATTTCACGAGTCTCTGCTTGCCTTCAGAGGGCAATGGGGTAGGAATGCCTTGGTCAGATACCGCGGGTAGCAGAGCAGAGTCCCTCTCACACAAACAGCAACTTGCTGCAGCTCTTCTTGCTTCAAAGCAGTATTTCATCTCTTTCGAAATCGTATTCCATCGGGTATAGGAAATACCACGCTGACACTGTCAGCAACATTCCTCACTGCTCAAGTAGCTACCTTTGAACAGCTGTTAAGATACCATTTTAGCTTTGCAGTTGCTCTGAAGGGACAGCAAATAATGAGTGTAAGCTGGAAAAGAAACATTTGAATTCCTAGGCAGACACCTTTTTTGTATTGCACTTATGGTCGGCCAGCAGCAGTGTCCATTTATTCTTAACTGACACTTGGATCCCGTGTCCTACTGTGTGAGATGAAACACAGCGAGGGAGTAATCGCTCGTCTCTCTTACCTTAGGGCAAAATGGCTGGTGTTGCTGCAGACTGAGTCTCGGGGGGGACCAAACCGATCAGCACATTTTGCTGTGCATGTGTGGCTAAAATACAATGGAAACCGAGGGTACGATCCAAACCTCCTATGAGTATTCCTGGAAAAGTCTTATATCCCTTCTAGCATCACTTCCCAGGGCAGGGAAGTGCTAATGGTGGGCCGACTGCAGTAGCACTTCTTCCATTGTCTCATCCTAAAACAGGGAGCGGAAAATCCTCAAGGGATGGATGCAGGGAATGGCTTTAGCTTTTCAGCTCTGCGGGGAAGCGGGAGAAAAACAGTGCAAAGGCTCATCACGCTCGTGTGCCTGCTTCGGCTACAGCCGGTGACACAGCAGAAACCCTCCCCACCTCCCTAAAACCAGCAACGGGACGTAGCGCAGACAGAAAAGGCACACTGAACACTGCTATTACAGCAAAGAATGCAAAGGGAGAAAAGTGGTTTATGAATTATTTGATGCGTGTGAGGTCTTGAAGCACAGTAAAAGTTTAAGAAAGATGTTACATAGCAGTAAGCTCAACAATTTTGTTGCCAATAACTCTATGAAAATTTACATTGTTTATTGTTAACACTTTTTCTGGAGTTGAACAAAATGCAACAACTACTTCCCTTTATGTATCCTAAGGGCATAATATGGCAGTGCTTGTTGTTTGTAGAATAATGGTAGAACAGCTTTGCATAACCAGTTACAGTTAAAAATCATTTGCAAGATTTGTATCAACTACTTCCATGGAACATTTTTGGCTTCTACATGCTTGCAAGAGTTTTGGCTGAGTTTCAAGACAACTTTTAAAGCTGATGATTTGAACCAACATTACATCAACTGAAGCTAAAGAAGAGCTTTGCATGAGCAAAAAAATGAAAGAGGTACTTTGGATTCTTACATGGCCCATAGAGCTGTTTTGCTTTTTCCTTAAAGATGTGTGTAAAAAGATAATTCAAAAAATTTCAATCATCACATATATCATTTGCCTTCAATCACAGAATTTCTCACAATTTCAATGCTGTATGAAATATAACAGAAAAGCAACCAAGCCCATATTGTTGTTCAGTGTTAAGGTTTGCGATAGATTGAATTCTCTCATTTAAATTTACAAAAGTTACACTCTATTATTTTTGCAGGATAGTACTTTTTTCCTAGTTCTTGTATCATACTAGAATTGAGATTATCTCATGCTTATTTTGAATAATAACTCATTCCACAATTAAATGAGTCACTGTGGGGTAATCTACATAGGCAATACTGATACCATGCTCCAGGCTGAATCCAGCCCCGATTCTGCCATTATCATCCAAACGGAACTGTATGAAATAAAGTGGGATTATCCGTATGCTAATCCAGTAAAATCAAGATGGAAAAATGTGTGTCTTAGACATCAGTGTAGATGTATAGGTCATAAAAGATAAGCAATGTCTAGAGTTTGGGAGGTTACTTCCACAGTTGTATAGATTATTATTTGAAGGAGAGCTGTAGCAGTGTACTCTTTGCTGACACTTGAAAAATACAGTAAATATTTTGCAGAATGTGTCACCTGCTCTCAGCTTTGTGTGTAACACTGAACTTTTATGAAGTGTGTTATTATTAAGGATTAACTACAACATTACCTTTTAATAGGATCATAAATCTTTAATTACAGTTCAGTATGGTACCAACTAAAATTGCTTTTGGAATGAAACATTTTTATTAAATGATATGAATAGGAAATTTCTTTCAGAGGTAAAGAAATCATAACTTCTCAGGGAGAAGTTAAGGCGTGCAAAACTCTCACTGACTTCAAAGGATACCAGTATCTGCCCACTGATTAACATGGAATTTACCCAGTCAGCCACTACTATTTTTACTACTTTCAATGCCTATTAAAAATTCAGGTCCCTCTGTGATTGTTATATTTATAATTGTTCTTTACATTCACAATGGTGTCAGCTCTAACTATGTAAGAGATCTCATCCCAGGGAAGTGGCTCAGCAAGACATCTTTTTCCGCTGTCAAAGATGAAGGCAGTGGAGAAACAGGAGGTCAATGGAGAGATGGTTTTCTTCAAGAAGAAAGTGTTCATTGAAACTTTATTAAAAGTACAACTGGAATTTCTTGCCAGTTGAAACATGCATATCCATTACTGTCATTGCAGCTGCAGTTTCAGCTCCAGCTTAGCTTCCCTGCAATGACTTTTCCAAACACTTTTCTCCTCCAGCTCTGAGGCTGCCTGTGGTAGCGGGGCTGTGACTTTGTGCCTCAGTGATGGGGCTTAAAAGCTGTAGTGATGCGACAGTTTTTAAAATGTGCAAAACTGCGTATTATTGCTTGGAGGGATTTTTCAGGCCCCTCCCAAAGGGATAATTCCTAGGGCCAAAGCTTTAATTCCCATTGTGTTCAGTTCAGAGGGCAGCCAGGAGGAGTCCCACAGAGCAGGAGACGCGGGGCAGATAGGATATGTGCTCCTGAGAGTAGAATGCAGTTAAACACTTTGCTGTCAGTTCAGTCTTCAACATTTTATTTTGCTTTGTTTTTCAGACAGCAGCTGACTTCTACATAGGAATGTTTTTTTGGACCGTACCCTTGGATTACACCCATGAGTGGAAAGGCAATATATCCTACCCACTCCTAAATTTTCATTCAAGGCAAAGAGGAAATCTGTGCCAAAGAAAGCAAGCTGCACTAGGAAAATGTTCTTTGCAGCTGTGTCCTGAATGGATGTGTAAAGAGGTAACGCTTCAATTGGAAGGCAAGGGAAAAAGGGGAGACTGTTTTCACAGCAAATATTTTCCAGCCCACTGATGTAAAACCCAATGTTTCCTTATTAGAGTACCTGACACGGAATTCTTTTGCATTTGCAGATACACTGGGCAAAGCAAATGTTCACGTGCATTTGGTGAAGCTGCATCACAACAGCTGCTGGTTTAAGCAGTCCGTTCCGCTCTTTATAAATATAAAAGATCATTGGCAAGCAAGGTTAGTATTGGTCCCAAGGCTGTTCCACAGCCTGTCAATTAAAAAATAAAATTAAGGTGATTTTGCAAGTGAAACCAAATTAGCATTCTTTGTATGCAAATTTGCCTAACTGACATGTGCTTATTACAAAGATTAAAACACCGAGAAAGCTACCTCTGTATCATTCCCCTTATCCTTCTCTTGACTGGCATTACTGTCCTAGTGCCTTTTTTTTTTTTTAAACTGTCTCTTCTTTCCTCTCAGATCTGGGCGTACCAGCATAGTGTTTCAAAGGTAAGAGTGCAATGTGTTAGCTTTTACTAACTAACTCGAAAAACCATAGAACATGAAGTGGCAGTAGCATAGGTATCAGTCTGGCTAGACTGCATACCCGAGAGCTCTGGCAGGTGGAAACAGTTTGCGTCAGAATTCATGACGGCACATCCGTGCTGGCATTGCCATCGAAGTTAGCTAGTTTAAAGGTAACGCTGCTACCGACTCCCTGCTCTGTGTGAAGGACTGAAAGAGTTAGTGTCTCAAACATCGTGGTGGGGCAAGTTCTGCGTAAGGGCGAGCTCTGCCTAGCAAGGAACCCTGCAGAGCCAGGAACCCCGGGTGAAAAGCAGCCCATCAGCACCGGGCAGCGGCAGCAGGAGGGGGAGCCCGGGCCGGAGGGTGCCCAGCTCCCGGTTCCAATCGTGCTGTTCCCATGTGCACAGCTCCTGGTTCTGGTGTCGCTCACCCTGCACAGTCTGCAGGGAAGGGGAGGTTACACCCCAGACAACCCCCAAGCCCACGGACCTATTTCCCAAAGCCTACCTAATTAGCCTAATGACTTTGAGTACCCACCCGAAGGAGGGGCAAGGATGATAAAAGGACACAAACAAGCCCCAGGTGTGCAAGCCCGCTGGAACTGGACCCCTCGGCTGACTGAACCAGCGCTGGACCTACACACTACACATTAATTAAAGCATTATGGTTTATTGCAGATAAAAGGAAAGGAGTTGGATGATTGAACGGTGCATTCCCAAGAGTAGCAAATTTAGATTTTTTTTTAATCAGATTTTAAAAATTTTTCAGTTTTACCCTGGGTTTTCAGTGCTTAGCTCTGCTTAACTGCAGAATTGTCTTCAGTTACCAGTACACTCTAATTTTTAACACCAGCATATGTTGGGCATATATGCAAAAAGTTATAACCTACCCAAGTTTTTGCAATCTGTTTTCACAGCCTGTTACCTTAGGCAATCCAACTTGTGATTTTGCTCTTTTAACATACTTTATGGAAAAGTACAGGTAGCTTAAAGTGACAAAAAACCCCAACATTCAGGAATGTTTACATTTTTCTCTTCCTAATATGTTGCTAGCTTATTAGATTATGTTCACAAAAGAATGCCACAAATAATTTGCCTAAATTTGTGAAATGCTCATATAATAAATTTCAGATTGGCATTTTTTTTTTTATACAAAGCCTTCATACCAGAATAAGCAATTAATTAAATATTTCCTTAGCTTACACTACCTTGCTGACAGATTTTTTTCCTAACAAGCAATTATTTTTGAAACAAATGATGTGGGTGGTTTTGGTTGGGTTTGGGGTTTTTTTGTGTGTGTGTGTGTGTGTGTGTGTGTGTGTGTGTGTAGGGGTTTTTTTGGTGTGCTAGACTCCCTTCTGAATGTACTTTATAATGTCAAAGAGACTGAGAGGGCATTTCTCACTCCATTTCCTCTGGCTATAATTTACCACAGGATTGGAGATGTATGTGAACTATAACATAGGGAGGAAAAAAAAAATAGTATTTCTCATGATATTGATGTTACTGGGTATATTGAATAAAGGACTACTAACTTAAACTCCAAGCCTGCTGGGACACATGTCATTTATGTTTTAATTAAAGAATTTGAAAGGGCTGTACTTCTGAGTTTATTTCTTTGTTAATTTTTTTATTCACAAGGATTAACTGCATAGGGTAAATAAGATAAACTGTCTTGTACAGAAGTGAAAAAAGTGGTCTGTGTGCAATATATATTTGCAAAGTCAGCAGCCCAGTTACAGTGATAATTTTATGCTGGCACTAGCATCTGGCATGCTGACCTCATGGACTGACAGAAAATCTGCACGTAAAACATACATTCAACTGATTCTGGGGAAAAAGTTGGAAAAGTTTGTGCTTACCACACAAAACTGTCCTGTGTGCATGTGTCAGAGGGATGACATTTCCCTGGCAACACCAGGGAGAGCAGGTCTCGTTGGGAAGGCAGGTTGTCTTCGGAGACTGAGGGTTCCCCTGGCCTCCCTGCTTCCCGCGGGCAGCCCCGAAGCTGCTGCCCCTCACTGATGGATGGGAGGGGTGAGCTCTTGCCCCATCAGGGTGGGAGATATTCAGCTCCATGATTATGAAGGCTTTTTTATTGCATTTTTTTTTCTTCCACTTTTCAGCCCACGTGGCTGCCTCCCTCTGCTTTGGTATGTTTTTCTGCAAACATCTGAGCCAGAGAGCTGATGTCCTGTGTTTTCCCAGGGAGGTCCACCTGTACTTTCTCTGAGATGACATTCAGGCAGATAAAAGTAAAAATTTAAGCTCCAGGCAATGGCTTCCACTGAAAGGTGCTTGTGGCTGTGATATTACTGTATTTTCTGCAGGATGGGTACTACTTTAAAGCAAACACTATAGCCTGGGACCCCATAGCTTCCCCTTCATTCTGCTGGATCCCTTGTCTTTCATCCTGCCCTAGCCCTCCTCACCAGAGCCTCAGTTTATCCCCATTTTTTAGCAATTTACTGTCATGATATCACTAGAAGTGTTCCCATGCCCTTCACAGAAAATGAACTGAGGTTTGGTATGAGTGTTTGCAGCTTTATGGCTTTTTTTTAGGTGGTCTTGCTGCACAATATTGTGCTACTGTAGCAGGAGGATATAGTACTACTGTTGCAGGTCCAGCCATAGGGAGATTCCTTTTCCTTTCAAAGCAGCCCCTTTTTGAGATCCTCAGCCGTAGGAATTGTAGCAACTATTACCTGGCCCTGGTCCTGATGTGAGTGCTCTCTGTTTCCCTAAAGGGAAAGCAGGCTTTATCCCTGCTCTTCCTGCAAGTGGGTACTCAGAACCTTGGAAGAGAGTACAGCATCTCAGCAGAGCCATCCTAATCAGAAAGAGCCAACAGGTTTCCACTTCATTTGAACTGCCATTTTCCACCTGCTTATTTGGAGGGGACAAATCCAGCTGTTCCCCCTCCCTTCAAAACTGAGAAAATCACTGCATGGTGTTAACTACTAGGGTAGGAAGTAGGTTTCTACTCTCTCAGCAGAGAGTAGAAAAGGGGAGGGTGGGGGAACACTTATCAGTTTCATTAGGGAAAGCTGCGTTTTGGGGAAGTATTTCAAGATTGTCTGTTCAAGGTGTGGTTTAATGATTTCTTATGTTTCTAATTAAGAAGCAACAAATATCCAAAGCTCAGGAGCTGACACAACAGTAAAATGAAAATATAGCCAACCTTATAAAAAGATACTATTTCATCCTTTCAGCAATGAATGTAGTTGTCTTGGCAATGATGGGCACAGACTGAATAAGGAGCCAAAACCATATGAAAATAACATAAAATGATACCTGCTGTCACATCTCCTTGAGTTGTGATCTCATCATAATTTCTAATCTAAGTCAGCCTTTACCTTGTTAGTAGCTTGATAGGAGAGCTGATAAGGGAAACCCATCACATTTGTAGGAAGTGGTATTTGTGGATAAGTAATCGGTGTTGTCGTTCTCTCCCTCTCCACAGCCCAAATCAGTGCTGCACTTTACCCCCACTATTTGGCTTGAGTGTTTCAGGCTGCCAGAGGGTGACACAGCAACTAGATCCTGGCCCCTAATGCTGATGAACTTTCCCACAGCAGGTTTCACCAAAGAAGCCTATTAATCAGAGGTGCCCTGCTCAGGTTCTAAACTGGGTAACTAAATTTTCCCTGCCTACATTACCTTGGTAGTTTTAATTACTTTATAGCTTTTTTACCTTCTTTGTCTGTTAATACACATGATTTCCTGAAATGGTGTGCAGTATTTCTTTGCTTTCATACATGCATCCACTCCAGGTACATCTGTATTTGAACCACGGTAATCTGCCCCACACGACATATTTGTATAGCCCTTGCAGACCCTGTAGGAACCGATGAATATATCTGTTTCCTTGGTGATATAATAGCAATTTATGATACATCATCCTTCACCGTACTTTAAAATAAATATGCCTGCATTTTTTATGCACTTGGAAATGCATAAGAGCTACATCATTTATGGGGGCATTGCCCTCATCATAGAAGACCCAGAGACCTGGAGAACATCCTTCAGTTCAGAGCTTTTCCATGTCACCACCTAAGTCAGTATGTGGAGGACAGGAAACTGCCTCTGGTAAGAAAGGGTGCAGGCCCTGAATATTTTGTGCATTCTGGGATACAGCACATCTTTTAGCTGCCACAGTTCTTAGCTTGTTCTTTGCTATTACTCCAGAAATAAGGTGAACCTGTAGCTTAGGTCACCAGAGCTATCCAGAAACATGGACATAAATTCCAAACAGTCAAATAAAACTTTGCACATCAAATGAGAATACAGAGCAGAAAGATTTGATTCAAGGCATACTGATGCAGGTTGTTGCACTGATGTAATTTCCATCCCTTAGAAAGGTTAAAAGGAAGAAATAATAAAAAACGTTGTAAATAAGACTATCGCTGAGACCTGTGCCTGGGGAATATTGATTCGGCACTACTAACCCAGAGGAAAGGCAGGGGTTCTTGCATTTACTGTAGCAATAATAAGGTGAAGTTGTAGTTCTCAATGATGTTCCACTCCAGACACAAACACTGAATCAATATTCAAGGCTGCCGTTTCCTACTGGAAAAGCCCACAGCAGGAGAAGTTGAGGAATGAATTGCTCTGCCCACGCAGCTTTTAACACATACACCATGGGAATATGTTAGTTCTGTGCTTTTTACCCAGACATTGTGAGAGGGCTCTTGGACTTCATTGTTCAGGTTTTGCTTGTAAGGCTAGTTCAGATGCTGCTGTGAGATTACCACTGCTGGGAATCTAAAGGTAATCTGGTGTTGTGGTTTAACCCCAGACAGCAGCTAAGCATCACACAGCTGCTCACTCACTTCCCCCCCCCCCCCCAGTGGGATGGGGGAGAGAATGGGGGAAAAAATAAAAGTGAAACTCGTGGGTTGAGACAAGAACAGTTTAATAGGACAGAAAGGAAGAAAATAATAATGATAGTAATAACAATAATAAAATGACAGTAATAATAATAAAAGAATGGGAATATACAGAACAAGTGATGCACAATGCACTTGCTCACCACTCGCTGACCAATACCCACTTTTAGTTCCTGAGCAGCCATCTCCCCCCCAGGCCAACTCCCTCCAGTTCATATACTGGGCATGACATCACATGGTGTGGAATATCCCATTGGCCAGTTTAGGTCAGCTGTCCTGGCCGTGTCCCCTCCCAACTTCTTGTGCCCCTCCAGCCTTCTTGCTGGCTGGGCATGAGAAGCTGAAAAATCCTTGACTGAATCTAAACACTACTGAGCAACAACTGAAAACATCAGTGTGTTATCAACATTCTTCTCATCCTAAATCCAAAACATAACACTATACCAGCTACTAGAAGGAAAATTAACTCTATCCCAGCCAGACCAGGACATCTGGATACTGAATTTTAACGTAGCAGTAGAGTGAGACCTTTTTAGCACAACACCTCCCCCCACAAAGCATCAGATCTGCCAGCACAGGAGGGCAGCTGGGGCAGGTCTGCAGCAGCCTGACAACAGTAAGGGGGGCTGGACACCTTCTCTTATCTCGTTAACTTCCATCACTTGGTCGTAAGGAGGAGAGGGGCCAGAGAAAGGCAAAGGGAGAGATGGCATATGGAAGGGGAGGGAAAGAGAACAGACATCAGAATAGGAGCAAATACTGTGTTTGCCTTGGGACCTGAAACAGCTGTACTGCCTTGTAAAGCAATATATAAAATTAACTATTTTCATAATTAAAATAATAAGATATTAGAGCTTGTCCAATAAAATGCATTTTCGTATCTGGAACAGCATTGAAATCCAAATTTGTTCTCAACAGAGATGCAACACAAAATTTGCGTCCAATGTGAGTCTTTGTGTATCTCTGTGTTTAGGTCAGGTGAAGTGATTCAAGTGTAATGTTGTGTTTGGTGTATGTAATGCTGACTTCTTCCTTTGCCCCATCCTTCCCTCTCCTGGCAGACTTAAGTAGGAAAAGACTTTGTCTGAATAGGAGTATCAATATCCTCTTAACTTCACCATTTATCTAGCGCTGCTCATGACAATAGCTGGCTGTTGGCATAATGTTTATAGAGACCATGACATGGGCTAGAAAGCAGGACAATACCATTGGCCTTGCTGCTGTTCAGAGTCAAATAAAGCTCTATCCCTGAGTGGAAGAACTATTCAGAAATAGAAGTCTGATTTTCCTGCTGCCTTGCACTGTTAGCGGTCGCTTACTCTTGGGGATGTTATATGTAAAGAATTAATTTTCTTAATGTGCTTTATATCCATGGTGGTGCTGTTAATGAGTGCTGTCAGTCACTGACTGTGACTGCAGGCATACTCTCTCTCGCCACTTCTCACATTTCTCAGTGTCATTTCTTCATAGCCAATACCCACGTGTTGAGGACAGCTCTTCCAGGCACTCTGAAGGCTGGGCAGTGCAAGTGTCAGTACACGGCAACCTAAGAATTTGTGGTTTAGGGCATAAATGCATAGCTTACGAGCTGTTCCACGATCCTCATTTGTGCAGGTGCTAATCATGAAGTGTGGACACAGAAATGCTGAATGTTTTTGTACACAGGCTTTTGCTCCACTCTGAAAGAGCATGCGGCAGACATCACCGCAGCCATGAGTGCAAAATGGCTGGTCACTACAAGTGCTCCCAAAGCCACTTTTCATACTTGCTTTTCCCACTATACAAAAATCTAATTTTCCTTAATATCACTCTGCTAGTACATTATAATCCATTTTTATGCCCTTTTGTGCTGCTGAAATGGTGAGAAAAATGTACAGGAGCGGGGAATTGAGTGTCTCAGAGTGTTACACGAGTCGAGGGCTAGTGTCTTAATCATTACGATAGTCTACTTTTCTGCTTTCCAGCAAAAATTAAGTTTGAGTAAATAGAAAGGGACATTGTTGTTTTTTCCTTGATTCTGGAACATTTTCTATTTTTTTAATGATGTAGGGTTTATTCTAAACATTTAGTAACGTCACTGCTACAGAGAGGCTCCACTGAACCCTGGTTCCTCTTTCTTTTTATTGCAGATTAAACATCATAGAAAGCTACAGGAACTGTACCCAGGACTTTCCAAAAAAAAGTGGTGTGGCCACAGTTGTGAGGCTGGCAATGTTTCACCTGCTGAAATATTTGTTTGTCTCAGCAGCCCCAGGCACCTCATAGTTCAGCTGCATTTCTCACACTCTTAGTAAGATCTCACCTGCATGAGTCAGTAGAGCACCTGGGGAGCCATCTCCTTGGGGTAGCACAAATCTTGTCTTCCCTTTACCAATGAACACAGCATCCGCTGTCCTTTCATGACTCAGTGCTCTGGTACTGCCACAATAACTGCACTTTAATGTTTGGATGGCTGTAGCAGCTTACAAGTTTTTTAAAAACATTTTAAAAGACTGAACTTGTAAGTAGCATCCCTACTACTATATGCACGAGCCTTTACTCAGACTCTATGAGGGACCTCACAGACCTCAGAACAGGCAAAAGTCTAAACAGAGCAAATGGGGCAGAAGATATTTCCTCTAATTCTTGCTGGAAATGGATATTAGGGGAGGTATGGCATAGGAGAGAAAAAAACATTTGTTGACTTTCTGCTTCTTACGGCTTTTCCTTTCAGCTCACATTACTGTATCGAAATGCACCATATGCTAATTCCTGACTGTGATTTACAGTTATTCTGGATATTTTCATTGGCTGCAGTACAGTTTCTCATGCATGATAGCTGATCCTCCTATGCTATCAGCAATTAAAAAAAAAGGGCTTTGGGTCTTCATGTATTTACTCACAAATCACAGATTTTTAATACAGAAAAAAGCATTAAAGCATTTGTCTTAATCCTCATCTATCATGAGCTGTAACATTTTTGTCTTCTATAGGGCAAAAATACTTGGTTTGATGAAAACCTCTTTGGTGTCTGGCAAAGGTATATCTTCTAGATAAGCGTCCAGTCTCGCCATGCCAGACTCCCAGCAGTCTCACCATGTGCGTATTATCATTAGCGTATAATCGGTCTGTCTTCACTTCAAGCCATTGGTTATTTTTTGACAATTCTCAGTTACAGACCTCTTAATAACCGGTATTTTCTTTCATACATACATCAGTGAAATTTCAACAGCTCATACCTGCCCCCCGCTCCCCTCCAAAAAAAGCCCGCCACATTTCTGGTAGGCTAAATAGGCCAATCTCTCACTTCTTGTTCAGTCTGGGATTTTCCCAAACTTCAAACCACACCCACCACAATGCTCCTCATTCGGCCTTCCCTGCTGCTCCCCTCACACGCACCGTCTCACAAACACCAACAGCAGAGCTGTTGCTGCACTCCCACTTTGTTTTTCTGAAGGCAATGTACAAAGCTGACGTGGCTTTCAAAAAAGTCATTTGCACCCATTTAAAATACGGGCAGAAACTCATCTTGATTTTGTGGTGGGTTGCAAAATTCACGTACTGTTTTTACTGGATACTGAGCACTGGGAAACCTGACTAACTGAGGTTCCTGCAACTCCAGTAGGGAGTATGTGTGTCAGCCTGCCACAGATTTGAGGAAAACACTTCAGTGCCAGTTAAAGTCAGTTCTCAAAACGTTCACAGCAAAGGTAGTCTTAAGCTACAAAAATTCAAATCAAGTTCTGTAAAACCCTAAGGAGAGTTTAGGATGGTTTATGTAGGAATTTTTAGCTATTCTTCAAAGCTCTGGAATTTAAAGACATCCTAAAATTCAGATCTAGGTTTTTGGCTTAGGTTTAACTCTAATTTGCACAGAGCTGTGAATATAATATCTTGTCCCAGCCTCCTCCCAACCTTCTCCACATTTTCCTTTCCTTAGACCAGGCATATGAAATCACTTCCATGACAATAAACACTTGACTTAAAAATACCAGCTGTGGAAATGGAGCACCCCTTTATTGCTCTAATATGACATTCCAGTATAGATAGGAAATTAATTTTGTTAATTATATTAAAGCACAAAACAAGAAAAAAATGGGCTTTGATTTTGGGTCTTGCTCATACTAGACCCAAATACTAGTTAGTTTCACGTGAAGAGCAGGCTGTTAAGCTGACCAAGCCTATAAAGGCAAAAATCAGTACCAAAAAATCTCAGGTAGACCTATTTATACCATATTTTGTTTACCTTACCTTATGTATTTTCAGTTTCCAGACACTTCCTAAATAATTTTGGTTTTATTCCTCACTGTGCATTGCACTCTCTTAATTTTGTACATTAACCTTGTTTAATTCTGTATCAGTTTGAATTTCAGAGGACATCCTCCTAATACTACTGTGGTTGCATAGTTTATTACAACTAACTTTGCATCAGGTCCCAGAAAATTATGGCAAACTACCGAGACAATTCTTGGAAAACAGTCTAACATACTTGGTTTTTTGAAGTTACCTGAAGATCCAAATATTGGAATAGATGTAACATGGGGATGATCCAATGTGGCAACTGCCCTGTTCCTTTGGAAAAAATGCTCAGTAAATCCCTGTCTGGTTGGGGGATATTTAAGATGGAAATCACTGTAAATATAAAACAAACCTTATAACTCTGTAAATGTGGTTGTCTCCAGAACAGTTTATAATATACTATAATAATATCTGGTCAAATGCTTACCTGTCAGCAAAATAAGCACTCTTTGAAATAGCATAGATAAATGATAAGAAAATTATTAAAATCTTAAGAGAAAATTGATCCTGTGGAAAATATAGGTTCAAACCCTAGAAAGTGCTGACCACCTAAAAAAACCCACTGCAGAGAAATGCTGATTCTGATGTTGGGAAGCCCTGCATGTCTCTCTGACATGCAGCCTACCAGCTCTCTGCCGCTCACCTCCCGAGGCTGTTGGCACGGTGGTAGCAGCCAGCAGAAGGGAAAGTTTGATATTGGGATACATGAGCCTCTGCCAACCATAATGGTTGGCTTGTAGTGACATGCTGGGCAGTAACGTGCTGGGGTAGGTGGTTTGTGGGAACACATCTTTGTTGTCTGACTGCTACCTCTAGCAGGGAGCTAGGCTTGGCTGAGGGGGATGCTCTTTTTGCTCCATAAAACTCTTCTAGTTAGTCTGACAGTAAATTAACCACAAATATTTTTAAATGTCAAAATGAAATGAAGAAATTTATGTTGATTTTGGGGGTATTTTTCGTTAGAACTATGTTGGCATGGACTTTGCTAAAAAGCAAATTCCACATATTCTTTCCTTAATAATTCTCCTTCTAACTTCTAATTAATTTTGCCCATTCTCGATGTACTTTCACCTTCCAGAAAAGCCATTTCCTCTGATTTGTATCAATTGTTCATTTGCTGCTCCTTCTTGAAATTTCTCACTCCTGATTCATGAATCCATTAAAAGGCTTTCTTTGAAAAGTTGCCCCCACCACTCTGTCAATTATTTTCTAGGGTTGGTGCTGGCAAGTAGAACTTGTGACTCTGCTGAGCAATTAACCTGGCAGTTATCAATAGCAAACACCGTGCACTATAACAAAACGCCACCGAGTTGGGTGCCATAAGGCGATGGATTGTACAATACAGCTAATGGAAAATGTAATTGTAAAATGGTTAGCCCATCTGACTTCTTTGAACCCTTTGCAGATGACACGCTTAAGTAATGGGTTTAGAAAGCTCAATCTTCCACCTTTCTGCGTTCTCGGCGCTGTGGAAAAGGCAGTAATGCCTATGTATATATAGGCATGCGTGTATACTTAAACAGGGAATGGCAAGCAGTCTGTAACACCATTCTCTATGACTGGGTTTCTTTAAACTGTGTGGACCAGCGGATGCAAATAGGGGAATTTTAAATCAAAATCGGACAAGAAATTACAGTTATTTTACAGAAATCCTTCTGTGGATAGAGTGATGTTTGTGCTCAAACCCGCCCTCCTTGGAGCCCAGTGCTCCATTTCACGTAAGCAGGCTCACTGCTTTTATAGAGTCCTCACCGCTGTGCCCAGCCCACGCTTTTCCCTGTGAGCTTGCCTGGAACACGATGTGCCTGAGCTGCTCCAGACACAAGGCGGGTAACGCTAACACGCAGCTTTATGTACTCACCATGCAGGAGCTGGTCCTATGAGGGTTCAAGGCCGCAATGCAACGTCTGCCTGCATTGCACTGCTGTGCATGTATAGCCATCTCTCATTGCATTTATTTGAAATAATTGTCTTTTGCTTCCCCCTTCCTCCCACCCCAGTGTGACTTCTCTGAAATTAGCCAGTTTTTTGTGGCTCTGTGCCTGGCCTTGGCAGGGTATGTGCTGCACTGAAGAAGAGAACCAGACCCTAAACCAGTGAACTCAGTAGTAAAGCATACCAAGACTTTACATCTGAACTGCTGTTTTTGTGTGTGCCACATCGCTCTCTACAGTAAAGCGCACTGTTTCACATCTTTTAATTGATAGGAAACTCTGTCTTTATAGATGTATAATAAAAAGTTACTTTGTAATCAAATGCAAATACTGGGTCCCCTTGGCAATTGTTTTCTACTATCCATCCCATTGAAGATTGGTTAATTATCTGATTTAACACCAGTTCCTCATGACAGCAGTTGACAGGGACATGTACTGGGTACCTGAGACTGGTCCAGGATTCTGAAATTGTCCATCATCTCAAAACGTGATCTGACTTGGTTGGTGCTAAAGAACATCTGAAGGTTATTATAACTTCTATAAGGTACAGACAAGCCTGCATTTAGTACTGTACTATATGCTTTGTGAAGTGTAACAGCACTAAAGTTATACATTAACTCTATGAAATTGAAGTGTTCTTGCATATTACATTAATACCAGTTAATAGGGAATTAGTGCCACCTAATGTAAAAATGTAACCCAAGTGTTTCTGATAGTATAAGGGAGGGCTTTCTCATTCTCTCTCTTCCATTTGCAATAAACATTAGTGAAATAAAAATAACCATGGATTATGGAGCTGTTAAATATTATATATTCCTATGCTATTAAATATCATCTATGCCTATTACACAAACTTTACCTTTGATTAGCAACAAATACTCTGTTTTATTCTGAGAAATTGGCCATTTTGTAATGCTCTAAAGGATTAATTGCAGTAATGAAATACTTCCCTGTCAGTCTTGTATAAACTATAATTATTTTGGCCCCAGTTCTGCAAATGCGTATGCAAGTTCTTAATTGCACTCAGGTGAGGAGAATTAAGTGCATGTATAAATGTTAATGTGAGCAGAAGCAAGGTCCTATGTGTAGCCTTTTTTCCTTTTACTAAAGGTACAAGTCTGATTTCCAAAGATGACTGAGTCTCTCTGGCTATTCTATAGGAGAAAAATAATCCTTTAGTAAAGATTAGTGAGAGCAAAGATAAATATAGTGAAGGAGTGCTCTGGTTCCCCAATTGCCTATCAGGTATCTTCTATCTGAATTGAATTTGCCAAAAGAAAGAGCAAAGATAAAGAAATCGTTAATTTAAAAAAAAACAAAAACGTTATAGTTTCACCCAGAACCCTTTTCCCTTTCTCACACACCAGCCTTCTTGCACATTGGCCACAAGCATCCTCCACCTTTCAGTCACTCGCAGTGACTAAGGTGTACGGCAGTGCCTGAATGTTGAACACGTAACTCAGCCTGTGGGTTTGCTCCTGCCAGTATCACTCAGGACAGTGCTCCCAGTGACCGCAAATCTCTGTCCAGCATCTAGATTAAAATGTCTATACTAGAAAGATACAATAAATAGAGCTCTATATCTTCTGTGTATAACAAAAATATAATTGACACAAGGATGGCTTGCTGAGATGCAGTCACATGAGTCACGCCTGCCCAAAGATGATTCAATGCTAATGCGGTGACTTCTATAAAGATACAGATACATATTGCGGTATCTAGAGTGATCTAAGTAAGAGCGAGCAGTGAGAAGTCTAGGGCCTGCGTCATGAAGCTCCTGTTGCAGACCTAGTTACAGGTTTTGCTGAGAAAGCTTTGTTTGATTTTTTCAACTAATTTTAATGCCAACATATGCTGAAGCACTATTTTTACATTTGATATTTTAGAAACGATGCAATTGCACAAAGTTTGCTTTAGATATTGCCACTGTTAATCACAATAGGCCTTCAAATGTTTGAACTGGGATGCATCTGGGTATTGACGAAGGAGAGGCAGCTACTGGCAAATATTTTATTTTGTTGCTTTTATAAAAAAAGTGTATCAGTGCACGACACCTTGAAAAGAGTCAGAATGAAGTATCAGTAAATGATATTACTGGAGCCTTTGAAACTATTTAGGTCATAATGCTATAACCACTTCCAGGTGGGCAGAAAAGCAACTACATTGGTTTTGTTGCGTGATCGATAGTGTGTCATAAATGAGGTGAGGAAAAGTGCCCAATCTCAGCTTTTTCTGCTTTATTTAGTAACTATGGTGAATGTCTGATTGAAACTGACCATGCAACTTTAAGAGAATTAGGGCCAAAACCCCCAGCATCTCTATTTCTAATGTGAATTTGGTGAGAGCCACCATTTGGTTACACTAACATTTAAAGTACGATACTTCATTTTTCTTAAAATGAAACCTGAAATTTATAAAAATGATAAAATCAACTAAATCTTAAAAAAACAACCTAGAACTTGGCTCAATGAACTTGAATTTGTGAACCGTTAGAAAGACAACTGTTATTCTGAGACATAAACAATGAATATTGTGAGAGTTTTTACAATGAATTTCAGCACAGTCCAAATGTTTTAACCAAAATACAATATGTAGGGAGAAATGCAGCTAGATGAGATGTTTTGACTCTGACAATAGGGAATGACTAGTGTTAAAAAACTTTTCATAAATAAACTGCATACATTTCCTTCCCCACCAAAGTAATTTAAAAAATACACTATCTTTAAATGATAGTGCATAATAGAAAATTCAAAATCTAATTGTAAATGTAATAATTTGTGTCATGCACTCATTTATTTTTATTACAGCTCCAATTTAGCTCATATTTTTGTTACCACAATGTAAATGATAAACACGTTTGTAGCTGCCTTTATATCAGGTTATATATTTAAAGCAGAAATTGTCACTATCAGGATTACTACTCATTCTGATGCACAGAAAATGCATTCTGGAACAAATTACACGAAGTTGCATGCTCTGGCTTTTGAGATAGTTGCATGAGCCTAATTGTAAAAGGTTTGCCTGTTTCAGAGAGCATTTGATAGACACAAATGGAAAGCTGCAGTGCTTCTGCTGAGCTAAGCTAGACTGTGACGTTGAAACTATCTTCCAGGTGCTAAATGGTGACATGCTTCTCCCTAAAATTCGTCATTTCCTCTTTCTGAAACACACAATCTCATGTGGGGTGCAGGGAGAGCTGCAGTGCCTACCCTGCAGCCGCATGGGAGGTCCTTGGGTCCAGCGTGGCCTCCCCAGGCAGTCCAGTTCCCTGCTTTTATTTCCCTAGCTCGTCTAGCTTTAATTAGAGATGATGCTGTTTCTCTCCCCAGCATGCAAAGATGAAGTCATCCTGCTGGGCTGAGGAACGGAGAGGGCAATTCTCATTAGGCTTCATTCAAAGCTTTGACGTGGTGCCTCCACATGAGAGGCCCTTGACGTGCAACCCCCTGCAATGGGCTCTGTGCAAACTATTTGCAGATACAGGCACCCCGTTCTTAAAAACAGCTGAGCCCCACGGGCATTACAAGAGCAGCCCGACGTCAGACACTGCACCAAGTAAATGAATGCTATGGATCTTACCTTCGTATGTGCAGAGGGCTGAATTTTTCTGTATGTGAGTTGAACTAGTATTGAACTCTTTTTAAAAAGTCCACCTTGCTGTGACCGTAGCCTCCCCCTTTCCTAACCCCATGCACAAACTACCCTCCTCACAATGTTCTCTTCAACTTTATCAAAGTTTCATGGGCATTTGAAAGTGTTTCACATGAAAGCAGTTGGCTTTCCAAAAATGTAACCTGTTTCAAGGCAAAAACCCATCCTATCATCGTTTATCATATCAAACCATTTATATAGGGGTGCCCACATGGTCCCTCCTCTTGGTCAGATGACCCAGATAGCAGCAGCTGGTAGGATGAGAGTACAGAGAGTTCTTGAGGACAGCGGTCCAAGGGGTGAATGTCACGGACCTACACTACCCCTCCTTTCGGTCAGATGGCCTGGATAACAACAGCTGCAAAGCTAGAAAAGTGAGCATAAACCCGCTCGCTTAACACCCAGAAGCTGCCTGAGAGGGTGTTTGCCCAAAACTGGTGGAGTAACTGAGGAAGATGTCCACCAGCTGGATTAAACAGTAACCTGGGAATTATAAAGAGACTTTGGAAAAAAGGAGGTGCCAGCTTGAAAAGGAGTGATAAAGCAGGATGAAGCGTGTTTGGGGCTGGGTGCCCAGGGAGGGCAGGGGACTGCCCACAGCCCTCATGGCTGGGGCACAGGGGCTTGTACACCCATGGGTGCCATGTCTTGGAGGTGGCATGGGAAGGTGTGAGGCATCTCCAAGTGCATATTAACATTTTGCAAGTGTCGTGATGAATCTCCTCTATTGCTGGTATTGATCCTGAACATATAGGTCACAGATTGCCAGTTATTTATGTGCTGTTAATAAATCAATAAACCATTTGATCTTCATTTGATTTAAACCACCTGAACTGAGGCGATTTTCCCTGTAGCAATCATATATTTCAGTGGGATGTTCTGGGCTTTGGTGTTCTGCTCCTACGTACAAGAGATTTCTTTTTCTTTCCCGTAGCTTTTCCCCCTTCCCTTGCCCCAAATTTCTGTATTTGCTAAAGATGTCAGAAAATTAGCTTCTAGACTCTAGTGGAAGGGTCTTTTTTCCACTTACCCCATACCATCATTTTGTGAGTGAATTAAATAGAGAGAGAAGGAATGGCCAAATAGCCTTCTTGCTAAGATCATTTATATGTTTATATATATAATTTATATTCACCAGATCCTATGAAAAGGGAGGAAGACTTGACAACATGCTGAGTACCGGAATGTGGAAAACAAACAAACAAAAAAAATCCACTGATGAAGGCCTGGGAGTGAAGATTTCTACATGATCCTGTACCCTTCTCTGACTACATTTATATTCAATTAGCGCACTGAGACATCGTCCAGAGCCTTTAGTTCAGTTGTGACTTCTAAGGTGAAAAAAATGGAGCAAACCCCCTTTCTAGACGAATTTATTTTTAAGTCTCAGGGTCTCTACTGCATTTTAGAGATCAGTGAGAGGGTGCAGAAAGTCACTGCAGTTTTGCTTGCCTGTGATCTCTCGCTGCAGCAAGGACAATGAATGCCTTTTCCCAAGCAGGCTGGTTTGTCTGTTTTCTAAGCCATTTCTTTCAACTGCCTTCCATTAAAAAGAAAAGAGCATCTTGCTGTATCAGATTTACTGGAAGATTCATATTAAGCCACAAAATAGTTCTTCTCCACGCTCCCTTGATCAAACTGTGTACAATGAGTGAAATTGGTCCCTCCATACAGTAGCAGTGCAAGGCTTATTGCATCTCTCAAGTCCCAATTATGCTTTCAGAAGAGTGCATTGGCATTATGAAGGCCAATTTGCCCACAGATGCATTGCGCTCAGTATGATTCACTTGTCCTACATGGTGAGCTTTATCTAAGGTTGCTAAGCTTGCCTTTTCCTGCCAGCCAAAATCTTCACAAATTTCTTTTTGAGATTTTTCTGGGATTTTCTGTTTCTGAAGAAATACTTGCATAATGTGCTACAGGATGCTGAATAATTCACGTTATTCCTGTTTTGTAGTCAAATTTCTGCATTTCTAGCACTTTCATAATCCATATTTCTGGACAACCGCAAATGTCATATGTTCAAGGGAGGGAGTATTTTCATGCACTTTATGTGTACTCTGATATTAAGGGGTGTTGCCTTTGCAGGAAAAAAAAGCCCTCTTGCTCTATACTGAGCAGTGATAAAAATAACTGGTGTCTGTAGAGGTGACAGATGCCAATGCTTCGAAGCTCAAGAAAAAGAATAATTTTGAATTGTGTACCATGTTTATAGCATTGTGGAAGTCATCCCACTTTGCAGCACTGTGACTGAGAGATGCTGATCCATCCTGTCTGCTCCCAGATGATGGGTACTGGTGAAAATTGACCAACTGAGCAGTCTTCAAGAGCTATAGCGGGAAAAGTATTTGCTCTTTTCAGTTGCTAAAGACATGGTTGTAGTGATAAAGGGAAAATAATGAAAGCAAGCTAAAAGGTAAGAAGAGCTGATGCTTCTCCTTTTTTTCTGACCTTTCTGCACAGCTAGATGCTGTGACATAAATCAGTTGCAGTGAATGAGTGCAACCTCCTGCAGCCGCAGCCTCAGGGTACGGAGCGCTGGCTGGCAGAGAAGTCTGGGGCACTCCTGCCCAAACCAACCTGCTGTTGGTTTACAAACACAGCATGTGATGCCCACAGCTGGGCCAGGACAGTACTTCTGGGGACCACTTTGTGAACCCCAATCAGAGGGCTTATCCTTGTTAAGAAAAATGGGTGTTTGTGAATTTGGGTCTTTGTCTGCACACACCTAGTCAAGGTGTGCCATATAACTGAAAGGATCCCACTTATTTTGGAATTGTTATAATGATATATATACTCCTTCTCAAATGTCCTCTTGTATTAATCCTGAAGGGCATCCTGTATCTCCAATCCTGAACAACATTTTTATATGTATTTCATTGTTGGATTTATATAGTTGCATAACACAGCAACAGCTGATAGGGTCTGCATTTTCAATTAATTTTCTTAATGTAAAAATCATGTTTGTCTATTCTTAAATGCATACACCAAACCAATGGAAAGAAACACAAAATTGTATCTTAGCCAGAATTCGCATTGGTTTGGACTTCCTCTCAGATAAAACAGGGCCCCAGCTTTTGCATGTACCTTTCTGGTCACATATGATTTAGCAAAAAGCAGGCATATACAGCATGAGCTACCAGTACAAGCAATATTGCTCGCACGTTTACATCCCATGTTTCCCATGAAGAAACACATGCCTTTTTTCTTTTAATTGCAAAATACGGTAAGCTTTCTTTTCTTCTACTGTTGACTTTTATTTCAGAAGAGTCTGCGGGAAGGTGTATTATATGTTTTCTGATGGCATTAAAATTGAGTCAAATAATACTTGATTCCTGTTGTGGTTTAACCCCAGCCAGCAACTAAGCACCACGCAGCTGCTCACTCACTCCCCCTCACCCAGTGGGATGGGGGAGAAAATCGGGAAAAGAAGCAAAACCCGTGGGTTGAGATAAGAACGGTTTAATAGAACAGAAAAGAAGAAACTAATAATGATAATGATAACAACAAATAAAATGACAACAGCAATAATGAAAGGATTGGAATGTACAAATGATGCGCAGTGCAATTGCTCACCACCCGCTGACTGACACCCAGCCAGTCCCTGAGCGGCGATTCCCCGCCCCCACTTCCCAGTTCCTATACTAGATGTGACGTCCCATGGTATGGAATACCCTGTTGGCCAGTTTGGGTCAGGTGCCCTGGCTGTGTCCTGTGCCAACTTCTTGTGCCCCTCCAGCTTTCTCACTGGCTGGGCATGAGAAGCTGAAAAATCCTTGACTTTAGTCTAAACACTACTTAGCAACAACTGAAGACATCAGTGTTATCAACATTCTTCGCATACTGAACTCAAAACATAGCACTGTACCAGCTACTAGGAAGACAATTAACTCTATCCCAGCTGAAACCAGGACAGTATCCACCCCTTATTCTATACCATTGATGTCATGCTCAGTTCCCATACCTTTAGTTACATCCTGGTCAATCATCATCACCTTTTCCATCCCTTTGAGACATATGAACAATGATATATATAGGTACGTATATATGTATACACACACAGAGATATCATTCCTTTAGTTTATGGGTCATGTTCATAAAACGTTCGTTGAGTTCATTTAGTTCCCGACTCTGGGGTCCATCTGTCATATCAGTCTTTCTGGGCAGGAGGGATGGTGCAAAGTCCTCTCAGTCGGTAGAGCAGAACTGGGCTTCAGTGCGGTGTGACGAGCAGGTGACATTGGATGCAGCAGGAGGACGGTGTGCACCGTTGGATTGTTGCATGCTGGAGTCAGTTCTGGTTCCATCACTACTGCGCTTTGCTCAGTTTTATCACAGTTCTTTCTTGCTTGATCTAAGTGATTCTTACTATAGTACTATGGATATAGCATATAACAATTATAGTAATGATAACACACAGGAGCAGGGTTATATAGCAACTAATATCATACAGTTTAATTCTGGCTATTCTCACCTAAAATCAAATCCCCTTGAGGCACACACATCGGACTTCCAAATCTTTTTGCTTCACCCACCAAGCGCACCCAGGCCCTTGAGCAAAAGCAATCCCACGAATGGGTTTACCTTTGCCTGAGGCAGGAGTAACCCAGACTGTCTTCCCTAACATATTTTTTCTGTGCACTACAGGGACTTTATCCCCTTCTACAGTACGCAAAAATTCTGACTGGGCAGGGCCACCCCAATTGGCAGATCCTCTGGTGTTGACTAACCAGGTAGCTTTTGCTAAATGTGTATCCTAATGTTTGAAAACTTCCACCCCCCATTGCTCTCAATGTAGTCTTTAACAGTCCATTGTATCACTCAATTTTCCCAGAGGCTGGTGCATGATAGGGGATATGATACACCCACTCAATGCCATGCTCTTTGGCCCACGTGTCTATAAGGTTGTTTCAGAAATGAGTCCCGTTGTCTGACTCAGTTCTTTCTGGGGTGCCATGTCGCCACAAGACCTGCTTTTCAAGGCCCAGGATAGTGTTCCGGGCGGTGGCATGGGGTACAGAATATGTTTCCAGCCAGCCGGTGGTTGCTTCCACCATCGTGAGCACATAGCGCTTGCCTTGGCGAGTTTGTGGGAGTGTGATATAGTCAATCTGCCAGGCTTCCCCATATTTATATGTCAGCCATCGCCCTCCATACCACAGGGGCTTTAAACGCTTGGCTCACTTAATTGCAGCACGTTTCACATTCATGGATAACCTGTGTGACAGTGTCCATGGTCAAATCCATCCCTCGATCAGGAGCCCACCTACATGTTGCATCTCTTCCCTGATGAATAGCTCACCCTTATGTTGCCAGTCCAGGTCCACCTGAGACACTTCAATCTCGGCAGCCTGATCCACCTGTTGGTTATTTTGATGTTCTTCAGTGGCCCGACTCTTGGGTATGTGAGCATCTACATGACGTACTTTTACCACTAGCTTCTCTATCCAAACAGCAATATCTTGCCACAGTGCAGCAGCCCAGATGGGTTTACCTCTGCGCTGCCAGTTGCTCTGGTCCATTGCTGTAGCCACCCCCACAGGGCATTTGCCACCATCCATGACTCAGTACAGAGATAAAGCACTGGCCACTTCCCTCTTTCAGCAATGTCTAATGCTAGCTGGATGGCTTTCACTTCTGCAAATTGACTCGATTCACTTTCTCCTTCAGCAGTTTCTGCGACTTGTCGTGTAGGACTCCATACAGCAGCCTTCCACCTCCGATGCTTTCCCACAGTGCGACAAGATCCATCAGTGAACAGGGCATATTGCCTCTCATTTTCTGGCAGATTATTATACAGCGGGGCCTCTTCAGCATGTGTCACCTCCTCCTCCGGCGACATTCCAAAATCTTTGCCTTCTGGCCAGTCCGTGATCACTTCTAAAATTCCTGGGCGACTGGGGTTTCCTATGTGAGCCCGTTGTGTGATCAGTGCAATCCACTTACTCCACGTGGCATCAGTCGCGTGATGTGTAGAGGAGACCCTCCCTTTGAACATCCAGCCCAGCACTGGCAGTCGGGGTGCTAAGAGGAGCTGTGTTTCAGTACCAACCACTTCTGAGGCGGCTCGAACTCCTTCATATGCTGCCAATATCTCTTTTTCAGTTGGAGTATAGCGAGCCTCAGATCCTCTGTATCCCCAACTCCAAAACCCCAGGGGTTGGCCTCAGGTCTCCCCAGGTGCTTTCTGCCAGAGGCTCCAGGTAGGGCCATTCTCCCCAGCTGCAGTGTAGAGCACATTTTTAACATCTTGTCCTGCCCGGACTGGTCCAAGGGCTACTGCATGAACAATCTCCTGTTTAATTTGTTCAAAGGCTTGTTGTTGCTCAGGGCCCCATTTAAAATCATTCTTCTTCCAGGTCACTTGATAGAGAGGGCTTACAATCAGACTGTAATTTGGAATATGCATTCTCCAAAACCCCACGACACCTAAGAAGGCCTGTGTTTCCTTTTTATTAGTTGGTGGAGACATAGCTGCTATTTTGTTAATCACGTCCATTGGGATCTGACGACGTCCATCTTGCCATTTTATTCCTAAAAACTGGATCTCCTGTGCAGGTCCCTTGACCTTACTTTCTTTTACGGCAAAACCGGCTTTCAGAAGGATTTGGATTATTTTCTTCCCTTTCTCAAAGACTTCTTCTGCCGTGTTGCCCCATACGATGATGTCATCAATGTATTGCAGGTGTTCCAGAGCTTCACCGTTTTCCAGTGCGGTCGGGATTAGTCCATGGCAAATGGTGGGGCTGTGTTTCCACCCCTGCGGCAATCGATTCCAAGTGTACTGGACACCCCTCCAAGTAAAGGCAAATTGTGGATGACACTCTGCTGCCAGAGGGAATGAGAAAAACGCATTAGCAATGTCAATTGTGGCATACCACTTGGCTGCCTTTGACTCTAGTTTGTATTGAAGTTCTAGCATATCTGGAATGGCAGCACTCAGCGGTGGCGTAACTTCAGGCCGCGATAGTCAACTGTTAGTCTCCACTCCCCATTAGACTTTCGCACTGGCCATATGAGACTATTAAAGGGTGAGTGAGTTTTGCTGATCACTCCTTGGCTCTCCAGTTGGCGAATCAACTTGTGGACGGGAATCAGAGAGTCTCGGTTGGTGCGATATTGCCACCAGTGCACCGTCGTGGTAGCAATTGGCACTTGTTGTTCTTCAACCCTCAGCAACCCCACAATCGAAGGGTCTTGAGAGAGACCAGGCAGGGTAGACAGCTGTTCAATCTCCTCCGTATCCAAGGCAGCTATACCAAAGGCCCAACGGTACCCCTTCGGGTCCTTAAAATACCCTCTCCTGAGACAGTCTATGCCAAGGATACACAGAGCCTCTGGACCAGTCACAATGGGGTGTTTCTGCCATTCATTCCCAGTTAGGCTTACTTCAGCTTCCAATACAGTTAACTCCTGGGATCCCCCTGTCACACCAGAAATACAAATGGGTTCTGCCCCTTTATAACTCGATGGCATTAGAGTACACTGTGCGCCGGTGTCTACTAGAGCCTTATACTCCTGTGGGTCTAACGTGCCAGGCCATCGAATCCACACAGTCCAATAGACCCGGTTATCCCTTTTCTCCACCTGGCTGGAGGCAGGGTCCCTCTAATTCTGGTCAGAGTATCCAGTACTCGCTTCTTGTAAAATTGGCTCAGGAGTCCCTTCAAGAGGATCAGAAATAAGATCAGCTTTTCTACTCTGTTTGGAAACTGGAGTGGCATTTTTCCTGGTAGAATCCCCTTTTGTGGTGGTTTTTCCTTGCAGCTCACATACCCGTGCATTTAGGACTGAGGTAGGTTTTCCATCCCATTTCCTCATGTCCTCTCCATGATCACATAGGTAAAACCACAGGGCACCTCGCGGTGTGTACCTTCTATATTCTCTCTCTTGGGCAGAGGAGTGCTCACTCCTAATAGCTGAAACATTGGTCCTTACAGGTGGGGAATAGGACATCTCCTCTTTGAATTGCTGGAAATCCTTGGACAGCTTCTCCACAGCCGAAATGCAGGCTTGTAGGGAGGAGGAGAGATTTTCTTCGTATTGACAGAGTTGGCGAGCCACTTCATCCACTGTCGGTGCCTCTTCGTCTTTCCAGGTCATTATTGCCAGTGAGTTGGCATAGGATGATGGTGCGCTCCATACAAACTTCCGCCACATGGGTCGTGTGCATTGGAATTCGTCTGGATCTTTGGGTAATTGTGGGTTGTCCAGGTCATAATGAATCGTCTCTAGCGCAGCTAATTCCCTCAGATATTGGATACCTCTTTCCATGGTGGTCCACTTGCTTGATTGACATATAACATCTTCCTTAAAGGGGTACCTTTCCTTCACACTTGACAGGAGTCGCCTCCAGAGGCTGATGGCTTGTGTCCCTTTTCCAATTGCCTTGTCAATGCCACCTTCCCTGGCAAGCGATCCCAGCTGCTTGGCTTCCCTACCTTCTAATTCCAAGCTATTAGCCCCATTGTCCCAGCATCGAGGAGCCAGGTGATAATATGCTCACCTATATGGCGGCCAAAATCTTTTCGCATATCCCGCAGCTCACTCAAGGATAGGGACCAGGTTATTACCTCTGGTTCTGCCTCTTCCTCCTGTTCCCGTGATGACCCTGGTTCACTGTCATCCTTTGCTAAGCGAACTGATTTTTTTGTATATTTCTTCTTCTGTACGGGGGCAACTGATACTGGTGCAGGTTGGTCCGCTGGTTCAGTTACAGTATCGCTTGCCGGGTTTTGGATAACCGCAGCGTCTGTCGCCAAGTTTTGGGTAGCAGCAGTGCTCGTCACCGGGGCTGGAGAGACCGCAGTGCCCGTTGCCAAGGTTTGGGTAGCTGCCGTGCTCGTTGCCGCGGCTGGAGGGGCTGCAGTGCCTGTTGCTGAGGTTTGAGTGTCCGCAGTGCTCATCGTTTTGTTGTTAGGTCCAGAGACCTTCTCTTCCCCTTGAGAGTACTGAGTGGTGTCGAACAGGGCTTGATAGGCATGGGCCAGGCCCCAGCACGTTGCAGTGATTTGTATCTCTTTGGAGTTGCCGAGGTGACAGCATGCCTTTTCCAAATATTTTACTAGTTATTCTGGATTCTGCACTTGTTCAGGGGTGAATTTCCAAAACATTGGAGGTGCCCACTTTTCTAGGTACTTGCCCATACTACCCCACACACCCTGCCACTCATAATTATCCAGCCTCGGGGCAGATCTCTGGGTGATCTTCTTAAATAGTTGTTTAACCTTAAACAAGAACGGAACCACATTCAGGAGCATGCTAATTCCTAGCAGTAGGGCTAGGACTGTGCTGGTCTCAACATCCCAAGAATATTCAAATTTTTCAAAATTCTCAAACACCATTGTAACTGGACTGAAGGAGAAAGGAGAGGGGAAGAAAGGTACCCCACCCATAGACTGGTTTTCCAAGGAGGAGAGGTAAATGGTGTAATTATTAATAGTTTCCCACAGATGGCTCCCGCAGTATAAAGGTGACAATGCTGAGTGCAAGTACCGGATTAATCCCACAGCCAACGACTTTATCATACCATAAACCAGTGTTATACAATACATCAAAGCAAAAACCTTAATCCACCTCCCACGGATGATAAGCAGCAGAAGAGGGACTATATACAGCAAGCGAGGTGATACATAACAGAACTTTAAAAACCAGAGCAACAACTCTAAGAACACATAAATCAACATAATGACCAGCAACTGTTAGACCAATATAATGAGTGCTTATAACAAATTTGTTTTAACAAGCTCTGGTCAGGTTTGTCATGATCTCAACCCTTCGGGCCCCATGTTGGGCGCCAAAATGGACTGTCGTGGTTTAACCCCAGCCAGCAACTAAGCACCACACAGCCGCTCACTCACTCCCCCTCACCCAGTGGGATGGGGGAGAAAATCGGGAAAAGAAGCAAAACCCGTGGGTTGAGATAAGAACGGTTTAATAGAACAGAAAAGAAGAAACTAATAATGATAATGATAACACTAATAAAATGACAACAGCAATAATAAAAGGATTGGAACGTACAAATGATGTGCAGTGCAATTGCTCACCACCCGCTGACCGACACCCAGCCAGTCCCCGAGCGGCGATTCCCCGCCCCCACTTCCCAGTTCCTATACTAGATGTGACGTCCCATGGTATGGAATACCCCTTTGGCCAGTTTGGGTCAGGTGCCCTGGCTGTGTCCTGTGCCAACTTCTTGTGCCCCTCCAGCTTTCTCACTGGCTGGGCATGAGAAGCTGAAAAATCCTTGACTTTAGTCTAAACACTACTTAGCAACAACTGAAGACATCAGCGTTATCAACATTCTTCGCATACTGAACTCAAAACATAGCACTGTACCAGCTACTAGGAAGACAGTTAACTCTATCCCAGCTGAAACCAGGACATTCCAATATGGATTTCCTACTGTATATTAAGAATTAAGTAGAGAGCTGATTGTAGCAGATTTATTTGTCAGAGATCTTTAAAGACATACCTCACAGTGTGATTCATTTCTATTAAATTAGTTATTTGTCCTCCATGGTGTAATCATTCCAGGGAGATATCTAACATACTTTGAATGCAAATTCAACCCTAGGGAAATAAAAGAAATAGGAGAACCAATGTAGTCATATTCCATTTCCATTAATTCTTTTATCTGTTAACCTCAAATTTGTTTCAGTCCATATCAGATACAAATGCTGTCATTCTTACACTTTATTGTGTCATTTAGTATGTTTCTTTCCTGGAATTGAATTTCGTTTGTTGCTGAAAAACAGCATAAATTCAGAGAGGGCTTGGAAAAAATCTTTTGTAGTCACTACCTGCATTTATATTTTGTGACCATGTCACACCAGAGCCAGCTTATGTTCATGTGTTCTTGAGAAAAAAAGCAGATATTGAGAACATCATCACTGATTCATAGGTTAAGCCTAAATGGTTTCCAGGCAATGTTCTAAAGTTATGAGACCTGATGTTCATACTACATGACAAAGCAAAGGGGATTTAAGGAAGGAGCCTGAAGAAAGATACTGCTGCTCTAGGCATTATTGTAGTTGCTTGTTTAAGTCCCAAATCAGGAAAACACTGAAGACTATGCTTTTTATCAATCCTGCCATGTAAGTACAAACCAAAGAGCTTGGGCGAATCCAAGCCTCAAAGCATCCTTCCTGGAGGTGATCCACTACTCTCATGGACATGGTAGCTCTTAGGAATAAAAAAAGTGACTAGAGAAATAACACTGCATTTGTAGGAAGCACACCTGATTTAGCCATCCTGGTGCAAAGCAACACTGCCCCAAGCAGACAGATTTGGTCCATGCACATTAGATGCTCCTTCCTCACTGATTTCAGCCATGCTTGACTGGAAAGCTGTATCTTTCTAAAAAGCCATTCTTACACAAATACATACATATGTATGTATGCATCTTAGGGAAAAGGCACCCGGGGGGGGGGGCTAAATTAAAATTTGTGATCTTAGGACCATATAGCACAGGAAGAGGCTTACCAGAGGAGTTTGTTCTTTTACTGCTTTAGGCATTGCAGACTAAACTATCTGCATTGAACAATAGCAAGAGTGCTGAAAAATTGCTAGATATAAAAGAGAATATTATGTTGTCATTTTGTGGAAAATCTGGCTTTTAACCTGCAGAATGCAATGAGGATCTAGGAGTGCACAATGCTGCAAAAGTGAGTTAAAATCTAATCCTGCTCCTATTACAAGCAAAGGGTTTCTACCTCGTGACTTAATAGTGATTTGGAGAAGACATGATTAAAACTTGGAGCACTCCAGTTCAAATTGATCTTGGCATCTTGATAACTGCAAATCAGATATTCTTTGACCAGCCCCTTCTTTTTTTTTTTCATTTTCTAAAAGAGCTGTAGCTTAAGCAACCACAAAAATACGTGTATCATTTTCAGAGCAGTGTTGGCCTTTGCAAAACTTGCATCCATATGCCTCAAGAAAAGGGGGAAAATGTGTATAAAATGCGGTCTGCCTGTTGGAGCCCCACTTAACAGACCCTCCAGTACCACCTGAAAAATTTGTTCTATGTAACAGAGAAATGAACAAATGAAAAACTGAAATGTCAAAAACCGTTAAGAGATAGATAGCAATTGCATCCTCTTTGCTATCTTCAAAGCACTTGTAGACACCATATTACAGAAGCAGGCAAGAGGAAGCAAAGAAGAGAAACTGGTGTAAAAGACACTCTTTGTGCAAATTTTGTTCTGCAAAGCTCTGAACAACCAGGTGCTCTTGTTGGACAATGCTGTCCTGTGAAAGAGCCATAGCTGAGTACTCACACCACCATGACCTACAGCCATTAACACAAGATATAGCTGGAAGAATTATTCTCATGTTACTAGTAAATTGTTCTCAGATTACTAGATGCCCAGCTGTGATTTTATAATGTGCAATTATAGTGTGTTAAGTGAGGTTATTTTTTTCCAGGAAATACTAGCATCGCTGGAGTGTCTGTAATCTGGGAGCATAAACTTCACTGTGGCTATAAACATGGCAACCCTGGAATCAGACTTCTGACAATGAAAATTGCTGGGTGGACAAGGGAGTCAAATGTGAAAAAGTAATGCATTGCAGGTATGATAAGTGATAGTGTCAGGATGCAAAGGACCTGCTTATTGCCAGGATGGAGGTATCTCCCTCAGCCTGAGCAAGAGACATCTCTGCACTCAGGCTCTCACTCACCCTGGACTTCCAGGAAATGCAATGGCTCCTTCCAAAAAGACATTGCCAGAGACAGCCCTGGCTCTTGATCCTTTCCACCTTCCTGCTTAAACACATGCAATAAAATGAGCTCTGCTGTGGTCCTCGCTCCTCAAATGCAGTCATACAAAGTTTGACCCACCCATTGAATAATGGCAGTATCATCTATTTTATCTTGAATCCAACCAACTGTCATGGCATGCAGCCAAGGAGCTCTACTGTCATTCTTCCAGGGTCCTTACATGCATTACAGACTTACTTACACTTGCACGGTTTTGGCCGCATCAGCAGAAGAGTTTGCAGTAAGCATGTTCCCAGGAACAAGAACTTTTTTTATCAGGTCAGAACTGAGGGCTGGACCAGCTCTTTGGCAGATTTGCCAGTTTTTTGGTGATGATCAGAGCTTCCATGCAACTTCTGTCTTTCCTGCTACGAACTCATCCTGAGTCTGTTGGAGTAGCCTCCTTGTAGTCTTGGCCTGGAAAATGTGGTGTGATCAATAGTCTTTCATCCCTGTGTGCAAACTTGCAGCCCACAAATTAGGAGTTAATTTGGTATTTTTCTATATCTCCTTTAAAAACATTAATCTACTTTCTGAGGAGAACAAAACAACCATCAGTTCAGCATGACAAACCATTAAAAGCACTAAGAAGAGGATGTATTATTTGACTTAGTCTGCTGTTAATTTCAAATTTTTTTTTTTTTGGTACTTATGCACCTGCTGACAAATAATAACCAATTCAGTTATATTTCATCATATCATCCTGTTTTGTATAGTGAAGAACAGGCAGCTGAATGAAACCCTGTCAGTGAAGGTCTGTATTATGCAGACTATTTCCATGTCAAAAGCTTCTTTTCCTTGACCACTGTTTAATGTTGCACTGTAGTAGCAGTAATAACTACTTGCTGCAGCAGTTTTCCATGAATTCATATGAAGTCACTGACGTGAAAATTGAGCAGTATTAATCCAATTTTATTCCACATGTAATTGTTGCAAGTAGGCATCCTTCCCTTCTGTCGCCTAAATTTTAATATGTGTTATACCATGTGCAATCAAATACATGCAAAAGGCAACTCCGAGAGTTTTGAGCCTTGTTTACTTAATTTTAAAATGTTTTATGGTGGAATAAAAAGTTACAATGCTCCAACCTACAAAAATGTAATCTGTTGTAAAATATCTCTCTATTGAATTTGCAGCTCCCAATGACTTTCAAGGTATTACATGGCACTGTCAGAATGGTACTGGTGATAATACACATCCAGGGTGAATGTGACAGAGATATCAACCTTTATGCCATTTCTTGTAGTGGCCACTCATCTAATGTTTATTTGTGACGTGTTTTACTACTGGCATATCCCACTCAACCATGTTGGTCCTGGATATTGCCAGTAAAATACTGTAGATGTTTAGTTTTCTTCCTCTAACTTCTCCTGAGATACGCCTGGGAGTATGAATTTGCATTCAGGCCTGACATGATGCAAAAATAAGATAAAAATAAGACCGCTCACCTACTCATTGTGTTAGTCACCTTGGATTTAAAGAAAGCTCAAAGCAGGTAGGAGCTTACTTGATGCTTGGCAAATGCCTGAGCACTCAGAGCATAGAAAAGGGAGCCCCTATTTAACTAAAATAATCATTTGCCTCAAAGTGTTGGGACAAACACACCCATGAGGAATTGTGTCCATATTGAAAGAGAAAAGGCTATGGGGCAGCGGTAACTGTGAGAGTGTTCAATGCTTGCTGATTGTTTTTCCATTGACCTGAAGTGGACTGATTCCTTTCCTGGCCTTTGCTGTTCAGTGTTGAGTAAAGGAGAGTAAGAAAATAAGGGTTTTTTTGCATTTGAAACCTCAAAAATTCATCACGGGACTGACTTGTGCTACTTCAACATTGTCCCGCTTTCAGTACTGTATACAACTGCACCATCCCAGAGGCGCCACTGGGAAGAAGTGCCTCTGTAATGGGGAACACCTGGCTTTACGGGGAAACCCCACAATGTGCTTCAATGGTGCAGCAGCAAACTAACCCTTGCTCAGCCAGCAAGCCCTGTAGGGGCCTGCACCACATCTCTTTAAAATCAGGTGTAGTCTTCCAATTAGTTTAGCAGCTTAGGTCATGATCTTTGCCCTCCCATCAGAGGCACAGCAGAGCTGGGTCTCTGCCTCATCTCAGTCCCTATTCTACTAGTCATCTCTGTTCCCTGTTCTTGAGGACCTGGGTGCAGGTTGAGGACCTGAGTAAGGACCTGGGGAGTCAGAAAGGGCTGCAATACTTACTGTCCTAATTCCAGCCAGCAGGTGATGGTAGGTCTTTAGTTTCTCTTCTGTACTTCAAAGAATTTGGTACTAAAAGGATCCACCTTGCCCGGCCTGATTCAGCACGGCAAACTGTGACCCTTGTTACTGCTATTCCTCCCCAGAAGAAAATCCTATAGTATGTGCTCAATGCTATACTGAAGTCCAGTGACATAAATCACAAATCATGCATCCTCAGGTAATTCTCCAGCAAGAGACCAAGTTCAATACATTCTTTTAATAATTTTATTCTTTATTTTATCTCTGTTATGCTTTGTTTGGCTTTAGACACATCAAACGACTCATCTACATCTCCATTCTACCCATTAAATATCTCTTCATCCCGTGGGTGAACTCGAGTACATGCAGCCACCGCTGCAAACTGGTGCAGGCTAGGAGAGTGAGCAACCGAGGGAGGTACCACTGCACGGCTGCCACAGCCCTAAACAGATTTGCTGCCCTGGCTGCTGGGCACTGTCACAACCAAGATGCTAGTTTAGATGGACCCTTGGGCAGACCTGTAGTATGGCCATTCTCAGGTTTTTACACTACTAGCAAAGATTTCGTGAAGGCTTTGGCACCTTTCCATTTCCTTAGTTTGCTTTTTTAGGGGATGAGAGGTCTGTGGGGATTTTTAAAAGTATTTCTGTAGGCTTTCTAGGCTAATGTGTTACAGGATGCTTTTAGGGACATGGCTTGGAAAGGATATCTGTTGGTGAGTGAGGCGGGTGTTAAGAAATACTTTGAAACCTTCAGGGTTTTGTTAACACATTTATACAACTAAAGAAGAGGGGTTTAGATGAACTTTTTTAATGTTAATGTCCAAAACTAGAGTTCTAATTAGACCATCCAAAAAAGTGGCTTGAACTAAACAGCAAAAGCACTTTCAGACGCCCCTGACTCCAATGAGAAGCATGGATGTTTGGGACTTCTTGCACATCTGCAAAACTGGACCATTCATTTTGGTTTTCTATTGGTAAAAGGTGGTATTAAAAAGGAGATGAAAAAGTGTTCTCTATACTCATAGGAGGCTGAACAAAAGTAAATGGTGGCAAGGGAGATTCAGGCATTCAGAAGAAGGAAAAAAATGCTTTCCAATGGTAAGATAGGGAAAAAGCAGCATAGGTTGCCTAGGGACGTTGTGGAGTCTCCATCCTCAAAGACATTTAAGAACAAAACAGCATCAGGTCACTCAAGGATGACATAAATTTTGTTGATCTTGCCATGCAGAAGGGAAGGGTTGGGGAGATGTGCACAACCCCTTGGAACGTTATGCATTTGATTTAGGTGCTAAACATAGATCTGTGCTTACGTATACTAAAACAAAATATAAGCTAAAAACCTTTACACGAATTACTAAGTTTTGTACAATTATCCCATTGTTGGTCTGACCAACTTAGACTGTGGAGTTTGCAATACTGGTAAGATGGTGGTTTTCTTCATAAACTATTCTATGGGGTTTTTTGTTTGTTTGGGGGTTGGTTTGTTTTTTTTATTTATTTGTTGTTGGGGTTTTTTTTAAGGGGAACAGGGAAACAAGCTTCTTTAAACCTGCTCCAAAGTAGATCACTGGAATGCTATTTCTATATGTATATAATGCACCTTCAGGTATGAGTCCTGCAGTGAAAAAGTTTCAGATATAATGAGTACAATAAAGCTCTCAATTTAAAAATTATAACTTTTTGCATCATTTGATTGTTTGGGATAAATGCAAAAAAATTACAAAATCCTGTAATGAAGGGATTTTTTTCACATGCTAAATGGCAAATTCCTGGGTCAAATGACTGCCAATTTAATGGGAGAATTAAACCAGTGGCCTGACAGCTCTGTACGTTATTTGCAATTCAGGGAAGCATGAAATTTAGTCATGCACTGTGCTTGGTCACCAACATATTGCTGTGCTGACATTTGAACATGACTGCATTTCTTTCCTCTCTCCACTGCATATCAGAAGTTTGGAAATAAAAATATAGAATTACTCTGAGGCAGGTCTGGCAGTAGAGCAGTTTCGCCGCTCTTCCTGACGCTGCCTGTGTCTGCAGTAGCCTGCTGCAGTGTTGCCTGTCAGTGCCCCTGGGACCAAAACCCCGTTCTTCTGAATTATCCAGCCTTTGGAAAACCTTTGGACTGCTCAAAAGATGCCCCAGTTGTTATGGTAGGATTGAGACTTTGGGAGCACCCTGTCTTCAGGGTGTTCTTTAGACTGTCTCCAGAACACATGTGGAAGATCCACATTACATAGTGCTCCCAGAGATTACCAACTCACATCACTTTACATAGCCTATAAGCTTGTTAGGGCAGACAGTCCCATTCCATAGGTCTGCCTCATGGAAATTTAACATGGCCCAGGCGAATGCTAATTGGGCTCTGCCAGGAGGCTTTGCCAAACCTCGTGAGGTAAGGCATGCCACCTTACGTGCGGAGTGGATGCAATCTGGCATTTTTGACATCCCAACGTGCAACATGGATGCAGCCAAGGATGTCCTTACTGGGATGGCCTTCAGATGCAACCGAACAGAGCAGCAGTAGAATCCCTGTAAGAACTTAAAAGTTCTCCTCCTTGCTTAAATTTTTGGTAGCAACACCAGGGGGTGAGACACGCTGTAGCACACAAATACAGCAGGGGTCATCTTAGAAGGGGTAAACCTGGTACCTGGGAAATGAATGCAGAGCCAAAATTACTATTTTGTATGCACATTTAGGTGCTTAATTCACATGGCTTGATTTTCCTTTTAGAAAGCAGTGTTATGTGAGGGCAAGGATAGATGGTGATGGCAATGGCAGCCATGTCTTTCAGGGAAGTACCTCCAAAGAACTCCTTGAGAAGGGGGCAGGACAATTACTTAAAATGTTTCTTAAACATGGCATACCCAGTGTTAGTGGTCCTGGCCCATTAACTTTGCTTTTTCCTTGTCTACTCTTTCTTGCCTTTAGCGGGTGAGGTCATTATGCAATAGGCACTCATGAAGTCCTTTTCCTATTAAACTGAAAAAAAACCCAGCTACCCTGAAAGCTTAGATGTTTTAACTGAATGCATAGAATGTGGTCATCTAAAAAAACCCCAAACCCATGGAATATTTCCGGCATGTGGTAATAATTATCATAGCAGATTACCAAGAGGATGTAAAATGTATAAAAAAGGAATAACTTCTTATGAATATATATTTAAAATGCGTTTAAAATGTAAACTAATTTAAATTGCAGAAAGGCTATTAAAATGGTTTCTTTTACATGGAAATACACAGTGAATGACTTCTCTTGCTACTAGTGCTGTGCAATTTTGCCATTACTATAATCTTTATTAATCTACAGTATGTGGCAAAAGCTTTGTCAAGATAAAAATTAGACTTTTTTTCTGGCTCCTTGCTTAATGTAAGGCAAATTTTAGATTAAAATGAAATGGCAGTATTGAAACCTAAAGTAAAAGTTTCTACTTATAGAGCCGTCTCTTCTTTCTGTGAGCATGTTTTCGTCTTTGATATACTGGGAAATAAGTGGACCTCTTTATTAAAAAATCCCAAACCAATATAAAAAAATAAAATGCCTTCTCCTATTTCTCTTTCTTCCCATATCAACTTTTCATGGCTCATAGGATACAATGATCTTGTTGGAGATGGATTTTGGAGAACTTAGATTTAGAGCTATTATTGGCAATACAAAAAAAAGCTGAACCATTTGCTAGAGTGGGTGGAAATCATCAGTTTTAAAAACTGATCATAGAATTACACATCCTTGGGGAACATCCTGAAGTATCACATTTTGAATTTTAGAAATAAGATTTTAAAACATTAAGTTCCTAATGCATGAACAAGTTTTCTCTTACTAGGACTTGTTGAAGTATCTTTATGTGTCTTCCTAAGCCTTCACCACTTACTTTCTCTTGAATCACATTTTTATTGTTGATTTTTTTTAAAGATTTATTTGGATTTCATGCTAAATGGAATGCTTTTAGAGATAAGTAGTCTAATGTATTCTGTAAAGTGTCAGAAGAGTTTCTTTCAAGAGACTTTCTGTTGCAAATAAAATATTCTGCAGCATGATTTGAAGGGTGACTTAAAAACAGAGATGGCATTAGAAGCTGCAGTCAATTGAAAGCTTCATCACAGGCTTCAGTGATGAGCAGATGAGTGTATATGGAAGTAGTGTAACAGAAAACTTATGTTCCTTGCCGTTCAAGCATTGCTTTGTTTGTAGGATCTGTTACAATCAATGTGTCTTATGTGCTACAAAAGATCATGAGCAGGACTGGAAGTGATACTTCATATGTTTTATGTTGGCCCTTCCCCTGGGTGCAAGTGTCACCCTGAAAGAACAGAAATTCAAGTCACAGCTCGAGTGTTTAAAACTTGTCACCGCTTGCCTACAATTATGCAGTGCAAAGCTTGCTAATACTAGAAATGCACATATTTAAGGTGGACTTTCAGTTTATGAGTGAGATATTACTGATATGGGCACTGGAGAAGAGTGGAAAAGTCCCATATATCATTGTCAAGGTTTTAATAGGAAAATTATAGTTGTTCAAACTTTGAAGACACTAAGTAGCTAGAGGTCTATTGCAGCAAAAATACTAGGAGAGAATTGCAGCAAAATTGTCTCCTAGTTTAATTGCAGCAAAAATACTAAGAGAAAAAAAATCTTCCAAAGAATACCGTCAGTCATAACTAACATAGCTACAATAACTTCAGCAACCTGGTTTGACAAATAACTGTGAAGATCTGTGTGAGCTTGTGCTTGTCAGCTACTTGGATATTCTGGATTTTTGTCTTGTTTGCTAATGATGTAGTGCAGAGTCTAGGAGACTGCATTTGAAAGACATTTCAGAAATGACTAAGGTGGATGTCTTATGACAGTTTCCACCAAAGCTTGAATAATTTAACTTTTATACATACGCCAAGCCAGTGCTGTTACTTTTTGTTCTTAATGTGGAAATGAGTCACTTCACATTGCTTAGGCAATGTAGAAAGGATATCTTGAAAATGAGAGAGCAGAGACAGCAGCCTCAAACTCTGAAGTATCAAAATAGTATGAAAAAAATTTAAATAAAATTACCTAAATGAAATTATTGTTTGCCATTCTGAGTACTTACAATTAACTCTATCACAAATTTCTAAGTGGCTCAATAGCAGCCACAAAGAGCAAGCTTCAAAAATATGATAAGGGACCTCAAAGTCCTTTTCCAACTATGCCAATAATCGGATTTAAAAAAAAAGAAAAAAATCCTCTTTCTACTAGCACTGTTTCTCTTGCATCTACCCAGCCATCATGGCCCTGAAAACTTGGAATTGTTTTTAAGAGTTTTGCTCCCATAAGGGTTTTTTTTTAGCATAAAATTGTTGGAACAAAAATTTATGGAAGAAATAAAATTTGGCCAAGTTAAATCAGCCTTCTGTAGTTAAGGAACATACAGGTCATACATATTTTAATAATTGAAGACTATCTTAACAGTAATATCACTATTGTTTTAAATATAAATTATGAAAAATCACGTGTATTTACATGTGATTCATATATGAATGGTATTTGTATGTATTTGCATATATTTACATGTATGCACATACATAATATTTCCATACAGCTTGCATATGCTTTCAGTGTTAATCCCGCAAATATTTTATGCACATACTTAAATATGCATCTAAGCAAATGCTGGGCTCATGTATGCATCATTAAGCACATCTAAGGGCCTAACCTTATCAAACAACCTTTTGGGGTTAAAATGTTTACCATGAGGCAATGTGAACATGAAATGATGACAATGACATTGGAAGCTATTTGTGTTTACATAAGTATTAAAGGAATGGCTCAAGGACACTGTAAAGGGAACTCCATAAACTGGATGCTGCCCACATCATCCCTGCAACCTTGTCCATAATTTGCTACTAGTGAGAAAAACATGAGAGTCCAAATTGCATTCATTACCAAAGTGGGGGGAAAGTGTCAAAATGGCTTTACTACAAATGAGAACTAAATCTTTGAAGTATCACTTATTACACTTTCTGAAAGGGGGAAAAAGTAATTGGTGGGAGGGCACTATAATAAAATCCCAAATATAAGAGAAAAAAGAAAAACTTCAGTCCAGAGGCAGCATGTAGCCTTGGGTTATACAAATTACTCTTTTTTGGGGAGGTCCCAAGCAAAATACAATCATTATGGGAAAATAGTAATGCTCAGTCAACCTAGCAGTGCAAGATCGAATTCCCTATTCATTTCCCCTAATAAAAAGAAAAAATCCCAAAGAGTTAAAAATAACTCTTTGCCACTTTATTTTCAGTGCTTCAGCTATTGATTCCTACATCCTCCAATATCTCCATTTTGCCCTTGTGGATCCTATACTTATTACATGTGAATCTACTAAAAATCAGTGAGGCAGAGAAATTATTCTTATTCCTCTGCCATAAGAGGCCCTCCTATGCTATCCCATGAGGTCAGTATACCTTTTGTGTCGTCCCTTACATATGGCCCACATGGAAAACTAGAGCCCATTCTGCGGTTTCATTTTGAATAAGTGATATAACTTAAAGAGGAATAGAAGAACAGCTGACTGTGCTCTGAGCTGGTGAGAAACCTATGTTCACAGCGTTCCAAATTGTTAGCTGTCTGAAATATTTCAGTATCAATCTCTTTGTAGGAAATCTTTAAAAAGAAAGTGAAAGATTCCAAGAGGCAGTAGAAGGAAGGCAGGAAAAATGCCTGTGCAACAAGTCGCAAAACAAAAATTGGCACATTCACTGTGTGCAGTGCAATGGAAAATAAGACTCAGTAGCATCTCCAGCCCTGCTTTTATATTATATGGGAGAGAAGAGTTATGAAGCATTTTTTATCTAGGTTTATAGAGACAAAATGCTTTGCAAACTTGAAACCCAAGGGAGTTTACCAATTAAGAATGAAAAACATGGCCAGTGAAATGCGCAGCAGACTGTGCTGGCAGCAGTACTGCACAGCAGTGCCGCAGGCCAGAATTTTTTAAAGCGTTCCTAGCAAGCTGCAGGAGCAGTGACATTTCCACACACATCTTGAAAACAACACAGATCTTGCTCTAGCAGTGTCACAGCTTTGCTGGGTCTCAAAAACACCACGCAGGTCTGTAGCCCAAATCCCCACCTGGCATATCTCCATCCAGCTACGTCCAAGTCATAATTTTACCCTGTTGTCCTTTCACCCAGTGTTTGGGTTGCTGTTTTTTAATTTATGACTGTATGTTTTTATTTGTCTGTTTTTCCCCTCGTGTGGACTCTCTGCTGACTATATGAGCTGGCCGCTACAAACCTGGAGTGCAGCTGGGACGAGGACTGGGCATGTAATTCCCTGGGTTTTTTATTCTTTCCCATAGCAAAACATCTCAGATGAAACAGGAGAGAAACTGGAAAACTCAAATGCCACGGTGTGGTTCAGATTATGTTATTTATTCAGTGTGAAAATCCTGCTTCTGCATGGGTCATAATCAGAAAGAAGCTAATGTTCATACATGTATTATTAATACGACCATGGCTTTAAGTACTATTGTTAGTGTGCGAGGCCATAGTAATAGGGGTGACTTTCACGTTAACAGTGCAAAAAGCACAGCTTCTTAGACAGAGAAACAAATTAGAAAATACTACTGCACATCTTTCATAATTACAAACATTAATATTAGTCTCTGTCATTATGCAACAGACTTTTAGTAGTAGACTCAATAGCATAAATAAGGTGGAACTAAAGCCTATCGTATACAAACTGCAGCTGCGAGTGCAGTTAGCCTAGGCTAGACTCCTACTTACATTGCTTTGAAAGTAACAATCTGGAATGAAAGCTCTTGAAAAAAGCCCCGAAATCAATGCTTTTCAACTCACTGGGAGATGCTTAAAATGCATGTTTTAGTTCTGGTCTAAAAGATTTAGGGAGTTGCTTCTGATGGGGAAAAATATCCTACAGAGAAAACGAAATGCTTTAATTCTTCAATTTAGACAATTGCCAAGGTTCAGGCATGAGAGTAAGTTTTATTATTTTGATCTTCACTTCAATTAGGACAGAAATGCCATTCAGCTTGCATCTGAATTGCTAAATTTTCGTTTGATTTCCGAGTCATCCCTAAATCCAGTCCAAATTGCCCTCTGGATTTTATAACTCTCACTGGACAAATAATTTAGAAGACTACTATTGATGGGCTTCTAACACTCTTGTATTCAAGGCATCTGACTTGAACATGTCCCAAGACAGGAATGGCATAGGACCTGACCTTGAGAGTTTCAAAGGCATGCATTTCTTTTTTGTGAAGGAGAGATTATTGCAGCCAGCATTTCTGAGGTTGCAGTCAGAGCCAATCTATGTTTATAGTCCAGATAAAAACCAAAAATATGCAGTTCCACTGTTTTCAAAGCAGTCACTGTTGTGTTATAAACTCACTAGCTGTATTACATATTTTATATGTAACAGGTAGTACATATTTTTTATGTCAGCAGCTTCTCCCTTCTGTAAGGAAAAAGCTTTCGTGCATTCAAAGATTCTGGTTTTAAAAGGGTCAGTGGCCTTTCTGATGTTTTAAACTTTCAGTAAATGACACATTTGATAAAATAAGATTTCTATGCTTTGTTTCTGCACTTGTTGGCAGACTTGTATCACAAGCTTTGTAAGAGATCTTCCCCCACCATCAGATAATAAACTGATTTCGCAAGGATTTAGTATTTCACGAAGGAATGTTTGGAACTGGCCTTCTCTTCCTTTTAGTGTTTTTATCACGAGCTTTTCTTGTTCTGTGTTTGGTTTATCACTTCTGACTGCTTTCATTTTTGATACGTATCAACATAGTAGGAAAATGATTTTTAGCCAACAAATTGTCTTCAATTTTCTGATTCCAGTTGTATAAAGCATGTGATTTCATGTGCAGAATATCTTTCTTTGATGATGTTTGAGAACTCCCTAATTGTAGGTGAAATTGTAGTTAAAAATACTTCTGAAGACCATAGCAGTTCTGTATTTTTTTGCTATAGCATATTCAAGAGTGAGGGTGAACAATTCTTTGATTACCTGAGGAAAAAAATCCACATTCCCACAAGACTGACAAGAGCTGAAACGAAGAGGGATGTATTAAAAAAACATTGTACAAAACTATTTCTATGTGTGGGATTGTATATGCCTGTGTGTGTATGTCTCTATAAATTCCTACATTTTTACTCATACTATTCCTTGTCCTATTGATAATTTTAATTCTGAAATATTACTGCAGTAGTATCTCAGCTCTAATTCCTCTACTTGCTCTACTTCCTCCCCGCCAGTGGTGCAGGGGGAGAGGGAATGGGGGTTGCGGTCAGTTCATCACATGTTGTCTCTGCTGCTTCATCCTCTTCAGGGGCAGGGCTCCTCACTCTTCCCCTGCTCCAGCATTAGGTGCCTCTCACAGGAGACAGTTCTCCACGAACTTCTCCAATGTGGGTCCTTCCCACGGGCTGCAGTTCTTCACGAACTGCTCCAGCATGGATCCTTTCCACGGCGTGCAGTCCTTCAGGAGCACACTGCTCCAGCGTGGGTCCCTCACGGGGTCACAAGTCCTGCCAGAAAACCTGCTCCGTGGGCTCCTCTCTCCACAGATCCGCAGGTCCTGCCAGGAGCCTGCTCCAGCGCGGGCTTCCCATGGGGTCACAGCCTCCTTCGGGCACCCACCTGCTCTGGTGTGGGGTCCTCCACGGGCTGCAGGTGGATATCTGCTCCACCGTGGACCTCCATGGGCTGCAGGGGGACAGCCTGCCTCACCACGGTCTTCACCACGGGCTGCAGGGGAATCTCTGCTCCGGCGCCTGGAGCATGTCCTCCCCCTCCTTCTGCACTGACCTTGGTGTCCGCAGGGTTGTTTCTCTTACATGTTCTCACTCCTCTCTCCGGCTGCCGTTTTTCATCTGTCCCAACTTTTTTTTGAGACAAGGGGAGTCGAAAGAATCTCAGTAGACATAATAAGGGGGGATGAAGGATGATGTTTAGCTCTTACATTGTTGAAATTAGCTGAGGCAAAGACAGTCTTTGATAAGAAGAGCTAGTCCCAAGGACCAGCCAATGAGGTAAAGACAGCTCCTGATAAGAAGCAGGAGCAGGCCCCAAGAGCCAGCTAAGACTGGTCTTGCGGCTTGGGTGAATACCAAGAAATCACTGAGCCTGCGCAAGAAAAAAGGTTACTAGCAGTGATGAAGAGGAGTCATCTATCTCCATCTCTGTGACCACCAGACGACCACCATAAAGAGGCACTGCGCAAGCGCAGTTGAGAGTAGACTATGGAAATGACCTCTCGGAGCTAATTTTAATATGAAGCGGGGATAGGTCATGCATATGTATAGGTGTATTGTGAATATGTAACACTTGACTGTATAAACTTGAGACAAACTGCCGAGTCGGGCGCGCCCGACTTTGGTGGGACTACCCCCTGTGCTGCCCAGCACTGAACGAACATACTTACTTTACAATCTCACTGATTCATTTTCCCTTCTTAAAAATGTTATCACAGAGGCGTTACCACTATTGCTGATGGGCTCGGCCTTGGCCGGCGGCGGGTCCGTCTTAGAGCCGGCTGGTATGGGCTCTCTCGAACACAGGGGAAGCTTCCAGCAGCTTCTTACAGAAGCCACCCCTGTAGCCCCCCCCGTAGCCCCGCCCGCTACAAAACCTTGCCACACAAAGCCTATACAGATAGAACGGAAGAAAAGGCAGAAATCAAGCAAGCAGTTGGGATAGAGTTGCAAGGATAGTCACCACCATGGATCCAGCGGCATCCCGTTGGTCCTCAGCCTTCAATTCTTCGGTGGTGGGTGCACACCACGGCTTGTCTCCACGAGTTTTTATAGGGCATATGTCGATGATGCATGCACATACCTATTGTTCATGCACTGTTCACGTGCTGCAGGTTTCGTCTATCACACAACCTTCGTGTGATCAACACTAGAAACCAGTATCTTATCTCAAAGACTACAGTTTCCATGAGAATGGTCGTCTCCACATTCCTGCATGCTCCAGCCCATCTCCTCCCCTGGATGCCTCAGTGGCCTGGTAATCATCCTTATGGGCAGAGGAGTGTCCTGCTTAAACAGGCCATCTCAGAGACAAAGGGCTTGAGATAAGCAGTTCACAATTCAGTCTCTCATATCAAACAATCCTTGAGATGAATGGCTTGAGATGACAGTCCAGTCTCTCACACCTAACAATCTTTGAGACAAACAGCTCGAGAGAACAATTCAGTCTCTCACAGGTGCAAGAAAAGAATTCACTCTTTTGGTCCCTTATAACATCCATTAGTAGCATATCTGCAGTAACATCTTACTAGGTGACAATATTTCCTACTGTTGGCAATACTAAGAACTCTGCATCATTTATTCCACCTTAACTGCTAATTGCATTCTGCTTGCCGACCAAGTTAACACAGTTTTCTCATTCCTATTATTTTTCTTTTTACCTGCTGTTCAGTCCTTTGCTGTTTTGAAGACTGGTGCCTTCCTCCTTTCTCAAATGATGGCTGCATCAGTGATTCATGAAGCGCTGTGCACATGGTTTGCTGATTCGACTGCAGGGTTTGGTTAGCTTGAATACTACGTACATATAACCTAGTCACCCCTAGGACTGAGTATATTTGAAGGACAGATTTCGTAATACCTTCCTTTCCTTCCATGCCATCAACTTATCACTTTATTTGGTTTTTGAAGAATGTAACAATTTTTAGAAAGAATTTAATGATAGGACGAACTATGTCAGACAGATGGCTTCAAATTACAGTTACTAGAAATCCAGCCTAACAATCTGCGCTTTAATAATTAATCATTGAAGAGCCCTTATTTTAAGCTTCTCTTAGAAATACCATTTCTCTGATGTGCATGTAACTTGGCAGAGGACGGACAAACTCAGTGATTTTTAGCCAATGTTTTCCCCTCTTATTGAGGCATAGGGTTATCTGTCTATCCAATCTCTTGCAGCTGCAGAAATCTTCTTTGTGCAGCACTATCAAGACGCTTGAAATAGCTGAATTAGACTAATCCAAACAGTTCCCTAAGAACTGCAGATATTACCCACAATACGCACATGCGTGCAAACACACAAATCTTTTCTACGAGGCATTTCGTAAAACTACTTAATTTGTACGGCAGAGAAGCAGAAGATTTTGGCTTCAACCAGTGTAAAATTCACTGAGAACAGTGTAAAGTCAATAGATATAATTTACACCTACCAAGAATCTGACTTCATCTCGGGTATCTTCTTGGCAGAGTTTGAAAACTGCGTGTTTTCTAGAAAGACTAGGGCCAATAGAAAGGCTTCAGCAGTGGAAAGCTACCAAAGACCACAGCCAGCCAGCTTGGCTCTCTGCTTCTCCACAGCCGTGTCACAGGGGTGGTAGAGCCCAGCCTGTGGTTGCACCCTGTGATTGTGAATGCTGCGGTGGCATTGCTGCGGTTGCAGTTGCTGCTCTCCCACAGCTTCAGTGTCACACGTTTGTTCCACTGCCTGCTGATGGTCCTCCAGTTGTTTATAAGTATGTGGATATATACACACATCAATATATAATAAGCATATACATGCTTATATACACATACCAGTAGTTCAGACATAACTGTAGGGTCTCAAATTTTTTTAGATGTTCAAATTTCATAGTAAATAGGCATTTATTTGAATTCTGATCATGTTTTAAATCAATCTGCATCCACTCTTTGAAATGTGACCTGAAAAAAACCACATGGATTCAGCATCTATTAGAACGCTTTTGTGTGAAAACCGTACACTTTTCTTCTCCTTTGGCCCCCCACCTCCACCACCTTGGATGTGTACTTTCCATGGGCACTCTCCTGTAGGAACATTTAGATACTTGTCTTCCAGCTTGGCCTCAGTGGGCAGAAGCAGTGAGAGTGAATGGAGTTTAGATTAATTAACACTAAGTGACTAGTAATCACACGGACTAGAGTGCTTGAAGAGGAACTCCTGATTCATGAGTACCACTTATTGATTTCTTTTTAGCCATTTATCTAGCTCCTTCTTACTAAATCTGTGCTGTTCCTCTGTTGTTTTTTTTCCCCCCAAACATTCTCACAAAGTACTTCTGTTTTTAAAAAGAACAGATGCAATCCATCTCAGGGAAATGATCAAGATACCAAGAAAGCTGAAAATTACTGGGGGTGCCTGGGAGCGTGTGCTTGGCTGCGGCTCCTCCGCAGTTCTCAATACCCAGACAGTGAAGCACAGGAACTCTCCTCCGACTACGGTAAATTGAAAGGAGGAGTCTCGTCCTGTGCTTTGAAGGTCAGGAACCCCAAAGAGGGGCCTGCAACCCAGAATCTAATGCAGGGGAAGGCAGAAATGTAAAATGGTTTGGTCAGCCTTTATTTTTCGTAGCTTTTAGAAATCTGCAAAACAAACATTAGTCTTCTTAGGTATGCACTTTCCATGGAGCCCTCTTTGCTCTTTTATGCATGTTTACTTTTCAGATGCGTTTTCCTAGTTTTCCAAAATGCATAAATAGTTTCTAAAAAAGGAAACAGAACCCCATTTGTTTATCGAAGGGGCTAGAACAAGCTCCCAGAGTCATTCTTGAATAAATAAATACAGAAGATAAGTACAGTTAGGAAAGAAAAATAACTGAATATTTACCTTCTTACCTGAGAGATTGATCATTGTCAAACCTTTTATGCTTTTTTGCACAGCTCTGCAGGCATGTGTTTGTACAGAAGAACAATAGTATAGCTCATTTACAGCTGCTTTATTCTGTAATACCAATAATATATGTCATGATGTTTCCATGCTTTGGAAAGCCTGCAAGCAGGGTAAATTTAACTGTAAGACTCCACTATTTTTATTTTCTTGAATTAGCAAAATGTGTTCACATTAGGTGAATGAGGTTAATGACACAGAAAGTGAAAGTGATTTGGAGATCTCAAGGAGTCAGTGAGACACGTGTTCCCAGCATTCCCAACGTTTACATGCTGGAGTCCTCTAGAGTAACCTGTGGTGTCTCCCCTTTCTCCTTAGGACACTATGTACTAGGCAAATATTTGCTTATACATTCAGTGCTGGTTTTTACTGGGATTCACCTGACCAAGTGTGTCAGGATACCTGTCCATAGAGAGGTCCACTTGTGAACTCTTTATGCTAGTCTCCATTTGCAAAGAAATAGTCAGTGGTAGGGAGGTGATAGTCAACTGATCCGTCTTAGTCATCTACCTCAAAATGAGATGACTCATACTCCACAAATAACCATTTCTTTCCACTGACTTTTAAAATCGAGAAAACTAGCTCCTGTTAAGATATTTAAACTGCAGGCATTTTTACATGTCTAGAGCTACAATTGAGAGTCATCAAAGTAAATTTAACATGTTTGCATCTGTTCAGGTGAATTTGACCCTTCCAGCCTACTGGTGTCCTGTGGAATGGGAATGCAGAAACAATGAATAGCAGGTGGTGGCAGGCAGAGGATCTCATGTCTCTCAGACCTTGTTTGTCTGCACCTTACCTCTTCATCAGTTTAATGACAACCTGAATAAGAGAAAGCCATGTATCACCATGGGTTAAGATCTAATGTGCTTTGCACTGAACCAGAGGACAGAAAGTTTAGGCTAATCCAATCCATATTGTGTTCACATGATGGAGTGCCCAAGAAATTCCCAGATGGGTTCTGATCACATCATAGGAGAAACCTATTGCCATAGGTTTTACCATATGGCAAAAATACTTCTGGCCACGTGGTTAGGGAATGTCTACACCAGTGTGCGAAAGAACAAATAATCCAGGACAGTCTGTTTCTTGCTGATCACTAAGGGCCTTACCGGCCACGTAACAAGAGGCAGGCCAGATTTATTTTGTGGGTTTAACTTAGCCTGTGGGCCATGGGTTCTCCATCCCTTTGACAGAAATCACCTTCAGGGAACAAATCAGAAAAAAAAAGTTCAAACCTAGAATGAAGCTTTTTCTTTTACTTCCAATTTACAAAGAAAAAAGCAATTGCTAATTGTTATGCTTCAGTTTAAAAAACAATCCTGTAATTAGAAAAAAGTCCTCCTTGCAGGACTGCCTAAAACTAAACCATATGACTGACAGTGTTGTCCAGATGCTCCTTGAACTCTGACAGGCTTGGTGCTACAACCACTTCCCTGGGGAGCCTGTTCCAGTGACCGACCACACTCTCCGTGAAGAACCTTTTCCTAATGTCCAACCTGAACTTCCCCTGATGCAGCTTCATTCCATCTCCTCATGTCCTGTCGCTGATCACCAGAGAGAGGAGATCAGCACGTCCCCCTCCGCTGCCCCCCTCGAAGAATTTGTAGACTGCGAGGAGGTCACCCCTCAGCCTTCTCTTCTCCAGGCTGAACAAACCAAGTGGCCTCAGCCACTCCTCGCAAGTTTTGCCCTTGAGATCTTTCACCATCTTGGTCACCCTCCTCTGGACATATGCTAATAGCTTGATGTCCTTCTTATATTGAGGCACCCAAAACTGCATACAGTACTGAAGGTGGGGCCACACCAGTGCAGTGTAGAGTGGGACAATCACCTCCCTCAACCAGCTGGGTATGCTGTGCTTGATGCACCCCATGACACGGTTGGCCTTTTTGGGGGTCAACCTTTTCATACTTCCTTTTTCTTGCTCTTATATCTTGTCCTTGTTGATGGTAAAAGGTAGGCAGAAAAGGGGAGACAAAAATCAAATCTTTTGAGCTATCCTTAAAGAGATTACCTGCCACTATTCTTTTTTAAGGCTTCTAAATTACCATTTATTTCTTTTTGCAATTTATTTCACAGTATCACAGAATCACAGAAGAGCTGAGGTAGGAAGGCACCTCTGAAGATCATCTAGTCCAACCACCCTGCTCAAGCAGGGTCACCTAGAGTAGGTTGCCCAGGACCATATCTAGTCAGATTTTGATATACAAGGATGGAAACACTGCAAACTCTTTGGACAACCTGTTCTGCTGCTTGATCACCCTCGCTATAAAATTTTTTTTTTATGTTTAAATGAAATTTCTTGTATTTCAATTTGTACCCATTGCCCATTGTCTGTTCACAGCATACTGTGGAGAAGACCCTGGCTCTGTCTTCTTTACCGGCCCCATCAGGCACAGGTAAGATCCTCCTGAGCCTTCTCTTCTCCAGGCTGGACAGTCCCAGCTCTCTCAGCCTCTCCTTATATGATGGACGCTCCAGTCCCTTGATTGTGGCCCACATTTTGGTGGGAGATAAAGGACCAGTTTGGGCCATCAGCGGCTCTCCCCCCACACCTGAAATATGAACTCTTGTCAGTGTTGGATATGTGGTGCCAGACAGCTTTGTACATGTCAGCACCCCTTCGGAGTCATCTAGGGAACAGCCAAAGCCATACTGGCTGATTTTAGTGTTGTTCAAGTACTAGCTGATTTCAGAAAGGTTACTTGCATAATAACATCTTTAAATAAAGTAGCATGCTTTAATGCTGCCACTTTAGTCACTTTTCTTTGTCTCAGAAGCTGCTGCGAAGCTGAAAGGAGGGCAAATACCCCTCCATTATATGCTACTTTTCCTCCTTGATTGGAAGCTCTAAGGCACCATGATAAAAAATAACCTTTTTTCCTCACAAACTAGAGCTAGTCTCTGTACTGGTTTGCAGTAGGCTATCTCAAAGCAGATAAAAGCAGCTGAGCAAGAGTTCAGCACCGTGGTTCCTTTCTTTAATGCAATCCCAAGCTTCCCTATAAATTAGTGCCATAACGTGACTAAGCTTCTGCCCCACACCAGGATCTTTCCATAGGGTTGATGTCAGAGCTGAGTCCGTGGTTCAGGTTAGCACAGTGAACAAAGAAAGCATGATCAAATCAGTGCATTGGTAGACCCTAGCTGAAGAGCTGGGGCCACAATGTCACTAGCCCACAAAGCTGATGCTGTGTCTGGGCTGGCAGGATTTTGGGGTGAGCTCTTGCGATCTTGTTGCACACACAGTGCTATTAAGACTGCAGCAGAACTCGGTTCTCTGTCAGTTTAGGAAAGATTTCCTATTTTCAGTTGCATAGATTACAGTTAATGAGGTACTGTGGTGAAAATATAGTGACTGACAATAATATTAATTATTGCAGATCAAGTGCTTTTTCCTAAAGTAGTTGTGTTGAAGTCAAGAGGTAGCAGGTGGTTGCAATATCAAGCGTGTAATTTGCTGACAAAGAGGAATGCATTTGCTCTTTCTAGTGCAGTGGTTTCTAGTGGCTTTCCTTTCCTCTAAATTCCAGTCCATAGTCCCCAAAAAGCTTAACTTGAAATACTTTCTCACCCTGCATTGATTTATTCAAGGAATTGACTGTGTGGTCAATCAAGTAGCCCTGAAGTGATTAATTAGAATGTGTTTAGTTCATTGATTTGTTATTATATGATATGCCAGCTTCTGAAGCTAATGAAGGAAACTGGCCCAGTAACACTTTTTATCAGAAAAAAAATGTGGAGAGGAGACTTTGGCTTCAAAGGGGTTTCTTTCTATTCAAGCTGTGCAGAAAAAGTCCACATTTTTTGCAGTACTGCCAAACCTAAGCATTTACCCATCAAGTTCCAAAGTCAATTTTCAAATAAAAGCTGAAATTGTCATATTAGCACGTCATTCCAGGTATTAGGTAGATTCCTATATCATTGAGGAAGATGTCTTCCCTTGGGACGAGGACTATGGTTTCTGAGGAGCCTATGCCTGTTTGATATCATGGTTTGACAAGAAGGCTCAAACATGTAATTCAGCTAGCATGAAATGACACAGAGACAAAAGTAACTGAACACTGGACAAGGTCAGCTGGTGGGAAAAGTCAGGTCTCTGCCCAGACAGAAAAGAGAAGCCAGAGATGTAACACAAAGCTGTAGAACTGCAAGGAAAGGAAAGATGCTTTAACAAAGCCTAGTGAATCCTGAAGAGGCAGTAACGGCTGTATCCTGTGTCACACTTGACTTGCCGTTGGCATAGGATTCTGCCTGAGAGAAAAAAAACACTTTGCTTCTGGTCTTCAGACTCTAAGTCCAATAAAAGTACTTTCAGCGTAGAACACATATTATTCTACAGCAACATAATCAGACAAATAGCCATCTGACACTGCTGCTGAACCGCTTTCCTGCGCTATACTAGAATATAAACAGGCAAAAAGATTCATGGTTGATGGTACACACAGATCTGAAGAGAAGAACCCACCTAGGTGGAAGTGCAGCTCCCATGGTGGAGGCTGGCATCCTGTCAATCTACTGCAGGTACACTTGCTCAATCAAAACATAAGTGCCCCCCCAGTTTAGTGAGCAGTATCAGACGTGCCAGAGGAAGCCACAAAAATTTTGGCTACAGGCAATTTAAGGAATAGCATCAACAAGAAGTCTAAACTTAATAGGGGTAGGAATGAGTTCACATGCTAAACGTTTTCCTTGCCATATTCTTTTCTTTTCACCATGCCAATGTAAACATGGGTGCCTTTTAGCTTTATAAACACCTGTTTAATTTGTAATTCCACTTGTCTGCAGTGTTGATGGTAAACTAAAACTGGGAAATGCATTGCAGTGTTAACTTTTAAAATCTTTCTGTCAGTTGTAATTATACTTTTTAAATAAGGCTGGTTGTTTTTCAGTCTTTCGGAATGCACCTGTGCTCTCCTACTCTGAAAATGATTTACAACAAAATAAGGGAAGTTGCCTAAAATGTACTCACTAACTCTTATATTTGATATTTAAGTGTAAACTCCAAAGGAAAAAATCTTTGTACAACTGCCTAAGTCCTAGTCCTATAACTTTTTTTTACCCTGCCACTGCAGGAGACTTGTGTGCCCACAAACTTGTTCACTGTCCTAATTCTATTGGTGGATTTAAGTGGAGGTATTACTACTCCCCAAACCTGCAAATTTTAGATGCAAACTTATAGGTAAAGGCAGGCCACATCCTGAAGCATGTGACATCTCTCCAACAAAAAAATCCTCAATGTGATGGCTGTGTGTTGACACAGAGAATTAAAGACATTTTTGACAATACATCACTGAAGTGATTAGTGATCTTTGAATATTTTCAGCAATCTTTTCTGGCCTTGCTGAGACTAATATTTTGCTTGCTTTTCTCATCACTGTGCATGTCAACAGATGTTTTCATCGTGCTGTCTGCAGCGACCCAGAGGTCTTTTTCCAGAGTGGCAGCAGCTAGAATACTGAAGCATAGGGTAGAAGACAGTATAAAGTGCTATTGTAACCTGATAACATCAACAGAAAGGAATGAGTAGCTTGAGTTTTATTCAACACAGAATGTTTCCTTGCAAAGAACACAATAAATTTATACAACATCTCGAAGTGTGCAATATAGCGTGGGTAGTTTTAATTTGTAGAAACTGTTAATTATTCCCATTCCATTACTAACAATGGGAACTTTTTTGTAGGAAATTAGAAATTGATTTGAAAAGTAATTACTTCATTAAATTTAGTAATTGTGTGCTATAGCCACCTCAATCTTCTTTAAAATGAACGACAAGACACTTTTGTCATTCATTGTTCTATGTGAATTTAAGAAGTACGACTCTCCTATTTAATATTAAACCAAAGAGGAAAAGCTATAGTAGACATTCCTGAGCCAAATGAGTAGAGGATTTTGAAAACTGGAAAGGTATGTCAGTACTGTAGCCACAGAAACCAGGACTGAGCTATATAATTGCTAACATCAATGAAACATGGGCAGGAGGTCCTTCACCTTAAGGATATCCTCCAGGTAAGAAGGCATAGCTCCTTCCTAGGGCTTCCACTTCCCACCTGTACAGGTGAGAAAAGAAAAAGGGATAAAGCCTTGCAGATATTCTTCTACTTTGAACTTTGAGGAGGCAAAAGTTTTTTAATTCAGTGTCTGGCTTGTTAACCTGGTTGCAAAGATAGAATTTTTCAGGACAAAAGAAGAGGAAAATGGCAATAAAAGAACCAGTCTGCTGAAAACCATTGCAAAACTTTAGGCAACTTTTGTTGTGCAAACACAACTGTGTTTGCAGATAGTTGCACGTGCATTTTTTAGTGCAGTTTTTAATAGGATTTAGATGTGCAGTCCCACATGATGTGTCAGACTTTTTAAGTGTCTTGTGTGATCTTTATAACCGACTTGCAATGATTGTGCGACAGACTACATCTGCCATCAGATAACATAATTGGGAGGCTTCAGCTGAGAAGGCTTGGAGGGACTTGTTTGAGCACGATAACTTTTCTGTCATGTGTGGTCCCACATGTCAAGCAAGGCCAGCTGAAGCACTGTAGGTCAGGCTGACTCCTGTAGCATCAGTAGAATTTTCTGAGCTGTTGTTGTCTGGGTCACTGTAGTGATGGGAAGGCATCACAGGTCCAAAGAGGCCATGAGACCAGGAGGGGGTTCTGGGTCCTGTGCAGAAGGAAAAGGGCCAGGGAAGGGTGTGAGAGATGGCATATAATTTTTTTAGGAGTAGAGGTGATACGGGAAGGCAGATTCCACATCACTTCTTGGAGTGGTAGAAAACTCCCGGGGTGGGGTCTGAAAGGGTGCCAGTGTTAGGCTCAGGGAGAGATGTTCTAACAGCACTTTCCTTAGTCTGTACAAAATCCAAACAATTATACACTCAGAATGCTGGACTGAACATACTCTTTAAAATATAGGCAGGTGTTTTTACAAAATAAAGTTAGCTAGCTAAAGACCTCTCTAAACATCTCCCTTTCACTTAACCAGCCACAGTCCTCCCACGTGTTCCCTCATTCAGTTCAGATTGCTTCTGGCTGTTTTCATTCTGGTTTGCAGGTTAGCAGCAAGGAGTCAAACATGCTTATTTGCATAGTTTTTCTCTTCTTTCATTCTGCATTTCCGTGGGCTCTTAATGTATGCTGACTGACTTTTTTCCCCACACTTTCTCTTGTCTGTCCTACACCTTGAGTGATGAAAGGGTGAGAGATAAAGGAAAGTCGTCAGAACATCAGTAAATTGGGATCTGTAATAGCGAGGTGGTTAAATATTCAACATAAGCAGTTGCTGCGGCACCTGAAAAGCCTGAGAAACAGCGGCAAAAGTCAGCTATTTCCTCATTCCTTGAGATTGCTATCAGAAGTGTGCAAAATATCAACACCCTTTGATTTAGTTAGAGTGCAGAGCATTTCTAGTCACCTGTTAACACACGGGACCATTTGTCCTTCTGCTTCCCTGGCATGGTATAGCCTTGACTAGGCTCTCAGCAGAGTCCCAAGCACATTTTCTGTTTGTATTTGTGGGCCAAACTTTTGCCTGTTGCTGCAGCAGAAGGGAACAAAGACATAGCTCAACAACATGGAAAGAGGACAGGGTGAGAAATGGGACTTGGAGAGGTAAGAGAACAGGGTGAGGATTGGCATGCTTTTAGCTACTCCCCCTCATCTACCAGCAGATACTGAACCAAGCAGAGATTTGGCACAGTTGAACTCTCAACCTCCAACAGCAGGGAGGAGCCCTGGGGAAGACTGATCCTCTGGGCTTGCTTCCTCTTGCTGCGCTCCCTTGACAAAGCCATGGTCAAGTCTTCATCTTTTTTGCAGCAGGGTACGTCCATGTTTCTTGTTCTATCCAGCAGGGACATAAAATACAGTCTCTTTAACAATTTTTCATAGACTTGAGTATTAATGTCTATTTTCTCCTATTTCCCTTTCCCTGGCCTTTTCTCCTTTAATCTGTATTTAGCCTTCATTTAGCTTTTCTGTGTAGTTCTTGGCTTTCAAGCCTTTAATCTCTCTCACTCATCTGGAGACTCTCTCCAACCAGTCCACACCTTTCCTGAAGTGTAACATCAAAAAACTGGATGCAGTCTTCCAGTTGGTATCTTGCCAGTGAACAGCAGAGAAGTGATTTTGCATGTCTTATTTAAATTCCAACCAAGTATCACTGGCTGAAATAATTTCATCTAACTGTATGCTGTAGCTGTCTACAACTGACCTGAGTGTCCTTAAATTCCTTTAAAGTGAATGTCCTTATTTTAGGGTGTGACTCATTGAGTATTTTACCCATATTCTTTAGGTGAGTTGAACTGCACCTCAGAAGTGCCTGTTTATATTGGTTCATCATAAAAAGATCATAGGCTGATCAGCTAAAATGTAGGCTCACCTACAGTGTGCATGACTGCTTTTGGCCAGATAAATACCATCCTTCATCTACCAGCTATTTTGTGCTTCTGGATGCTGGAGAACATAGGATTGGAAACAATTACTTGGATCATTGAGTCCCGTCCCTTGCAGTCATGGACAACCAGGCTATATATATCTAATTCAGAAGCAACTTCACACAGTGTGGTATGCTGCAAGTCACAGAACACTTCCAAATACTCATTTGACCTGTAGTAAAAGACCAAAGCCTCAACTGTCCTGTGCCTCAGGAAAAGAGGAAGGATAATTCACCCTGTGTTCCTGGGAGAGCACATTAATAAAACTACTCTGAATGTCCTTAAGAAGCAGACCAGGCCACCCGCTACACAGGAGGGCCAATGTTTGTGACCAAACTGACAAGGAGTTGAAATTCCCTGCCCAACTCAAATCCAGTAGTTGTTTTAATCTTGCATGGGTGAACACAGCACAAATGCATCAGGGTAAAGTAATCCCTGCACCCTGAGACTACAAACTGTATGTCAGCGGGTTAAAAAAAATCCTTCCTGGTCTGTTACTACATTTGTCCCCTCTTGAAACCCGGCACCACACACATGCACACTCATAGCAGGTGCAGCCCTACTGTGTGGTTGTACTTCTTGTTATCTTCTGTTGTTATAACAAAGAAGTGAGTGTAAAGCCTGAAAACTGCAGATTATTTGGAGTAGCTCAGTCAATAAGGAGGTTCAGTCCTGTGTTTATTCAGATATAGACACAGATCTCAATTTTCTGGACATGTTAAAAAGTGCAGTATACTTTTTGCAGTAAAAGAAATAAATACTTTTTTTCCTGCAATAAATTGCAGGTTAATACTAAGTACAAAATGCTAACAAAGAAGTAACGTATTAGCATTTTTAGATGAAAATATGACATTTTATAGACCCTCAAGGAAAAACATTTTTTGCTCCCTGGAGCTACCCTGACCAATTTAATTTCCCACATCAGTACACATCATAAAGTCAAACCTTCCCACCCTGTCTTTCAATCTACACATAACACTCAGAGTATCAGATTTGTTTTTCTTCTTGTATGTGTTTTCGGTATATTGCCTGCTTTAGACCTTCTTTTTAATGGATATTCACATAGTTGCGATTACTGGTCTCATTTAATTTGGTTTCTGCATTTCATCAAAACAGAACCATGTACCCATTTCTGCAGCGGTAGGAGAAGGTAAAAGCCAAAATGGTAGAGGCTGCACAAAAGTGGTGAGGAGGTGCAACATATAGGTAAGTCAGCAACTACAGGAAAAGTTGAATGGATTCCCATTCTTTAGGACCCTAGAGTCAACAAAGCCCTATAGCAGGTAAAGTTTCAGTTTGAGTTAACAACTAAAAATTTCAAACCATCCCTAATTTGAGGATATCCAAGCCATACTGCTTGCAGCAAAAGAGGGAACCAAACTTAGAGGTGTGAAAAATAAACACTGACTGCAGAAACATGGCTTTCCCACCTCTAAGTGAAAATCAGATCACTTAGTTTAGGATGACAGGTCTCAAGGTTTGAAAGTTTGTGCATATCACCTATAGGAATGCTGAAAGGCTCAGCTGAACCTGCAAAGATTTAGCTTTATATATCCGTGGATGTCAGAGTGCCTGGCCTGAGCCCACCTCAACACTGTTTCTAAAACAGTATGGAGTGTGGTTTTCATCCACATTCACGAACTCACAGACAGCATCTCTGCTTCCTCTAACACATCTGTAATTGTGATGGCCAAAAAATATAAATTTACATCAGATTTACCTGATCTTTCTGTTGAGCATAATTATTAGAAAACAGAAATTGTAAACTGGCCAAAAAATTGTCTAAGGCAGAGATACTGAATGGATCATTATCATTATAAAGCATTTCTCAAATTACTGCACAGTTGAACTTAATTTCACGATGTTGCTACAATGAATACCTGAGAAAAGCTGGAAATTATGTGCTCGGAGTCCTTACATCATGTGCCAAGCTTTCAACCTAATTTGGCCCAGGCACATTTTTCACTAACACTTACATGCTTGCTCTTTTGAAGAGAAAATCTGGCTTGGCTTTCTATATTAACACATTCTTTTATTCCTAAGCCTTACCTTGCTAAATAATTTCTGTCATTACAAGGCATTAAAATCTCCATTCTAGAAAATACGTAGGAGACATTTAAAACAATGACATGTTTCCACTTCAAATATAGAAAGAAAAGCAGAAAAAAAAATTGGTGTATGGTGGTGGGGGAGACCATCAGAGCAAAAAAATCTTTGAGAGATGAAGCATATGAAACTGGCTAGCTGCCTAGCTTCTTAATGCTCTTTGTTAGGTTCTTGCTGAGACTTACTTGAATTTCAAATTGTTTTCTAAGCTGGTGAATAGCAGGTGCTTCCTAACCAGCTCATAATGAGTACAGAGGTCCAACTCCATGGAGTCATTTCTCCCTGCTTTTGGCTGTTTTTTCTACTTGTAGAGACAAAGCAGTGGACCTGGAAATTGGAAATTTTAATTGAAAGCACATATACACAAGGCAATTTTGTAGCCCTCTGAACATAGAGGGCTATAAAAGAAAGCAGCCTGTTATTAATTTTGTATGCTGTGGGACATATTATGATATATTTGGGGATATGTATATTAGATCTGAAAACAGACTATGTGTAAAAAATGTTAAAATCAAACCTTCCCCACTATTTTTACTTACTTATACAGGTTCTTGTTACATCCACTTCATTAGCACAAGAAATGGAAAAGCTAAAGGCAAAAAGCTGAGAGACAACACTCCAGGCTCTTTCTTCTGTCCAACCTCTTTGTAAGGTTTAATCACAGGACATGAGAAATTAAAGGGACTTCACTAAATGACACTTTTTTTCTTGCTCTTCCCAAACCATATCTTAGATTCATGGTTTTGGCATATATTTAAGGACTTTGTGAAATTACGTCTTTGACCATACTTGCAGCTCTGAAAGGTAAGCAACACAGAAAACGTGCGGTCTACTTCAAAATTGCCACATACTTCCCAAAAGTGTGAATGTTAACAATGCAACAAAGTCAAGTGACCCTGAATACTATAGCTTGCAGAGGAGGAGAAAGGTCCGATACAGCATAAAGGCTTATGCTTAAGCTGTAAAACCTACGAGCATTCTCACCTCCAGTGCTGAAATCAGTGTCCTGACTCTAGAATACCTGCCTCTTCTCCTCCACCATGGTTTCTATGGGAAGGAATCCAGCACGGATGCTGGAAGCAACCCACAGCTGACTGGGTCTCCTGTCTGGGAGATCAGAGGACCACCTGATGAGCTTAGCAGAGCCATGATTGTCTTATTCATTGCTAGCCAAATATGAGAGAGAAACTGAATAATGCCATCCACTTAAGTAAAACCTTTGCTACTTTATGTTCTGCAAATAGAAAACAGATGTAATAATTTGCCATTTTAAATAAACATATCTTATATAAATAAACTTTCCTTGAGAAAAAAATGTTTTTAAGTAAAGTTATAATGGATATAACAATAGCAACAAAGCTCATGAAAAGCAACCCTTAGTTACAAAAAGCTGCAGACTGACTCATCTGGTGCAATTCAGTGTCATTCCATTGAGTCAGCGAGGCTGTCTTGATTTATTGCAGTCAAGGATCTCATCCAACATTAACAAATTCCACTTTAAATGAATTGTCATAGAGATTGCATTATCTCAAATTATTTTTGCAGGGGTTGACCTGATTGCATAGCCTATTGAGCAGGGGATTTTATGTATTCTCATTACTGAGGAGTTATCTGCAATACTTTATTGATGCATTTGTGTTGGATGATCCATAATTATCAGTGGCTAAAAATGACTGAAAAACTACAATGAAAAAGTCAATGAAAATTGTTGATGGAAAAGTAGTTCTGTACTTTGCCCAACTCTAGATGTGATATAAAAGCCTTCCCTTCAGACATGTGAGGAGATAACCTACTTTGATACCTCTTATGATGAGTTTAAAGTTATAGAAAAATTTGATATTTTATTGGAGGCACAAAGCAGACAGAGTGAGAAGAGGTCTGTCTTTGTTCTGCCAGGTGCAGAAATGTCATTAGCACAGGAAGGAATCACTTCTCATTGGTTAAGTGGCAAAATACGTTTTGTCACCTGTGGAGGAGCTTTCATTTGGAAGTTCTGGCACTTTGCATCCTCTTTGTGCTCCCTTCTCGAAAGAGAGCACTGTACTGAAGTGGGATAAATAGGCACCCCCCTGCTTGGGGAACAAGGTGGTAAAAACACAAGTGTTTTGATAGTGATTTTCAGTTTTAAGGTCTAGTCTTGTCTTCGATTGTCATCTTTGGAGTGAAAAGTGAAACAGCTCCCCAAATCTCAAAAAGTTTCTTCACCATCACATAGCAAGATCTATTTACTTGGGCTTTTGAGCAAAGAGACCATGATAAAACTCACGTATTGGAAAAAAGTGTGATTTTATTTTGCTTTACTTAGTAATATATCTGGCAGTCCCTCAAAGGATAGATGTATTATGTTGTAAAGACTAGTAGGGATTGAAATGCACCCATTTGCCTTGCTACATATGCATCACCTACACAGCCCCCTCAGTCTCCTTGTTGCTTGTTGGCCAGTTATTTGCATGTGCCATAGGAAAACAAGTTTTGAAGGGGGAACTGGATGAACAGGGGAAGAGCGACCTCGTGAATGATTTCTAGAAGATCATTCCCTGCCTACAGGCCGTTGGGGAAAAAATATGAAAGGACAGCTCTCTGTCAGCCAGAATGACTGTATCTTTTCTTAAGCTTCTGGATACATCAATTTTGTAAGTACATCAGCTGTCTGTAACTATCATCTAGCTGTTCATCCCAAGCAGCTGACTTTTCTCCTTCTGGTTTCATTATGCCTTAAACCACTCTTCATCAGTCAACCATTCTTTCATTGCTTACATTCCCCTATCTGTTAAAACATAGTTAATTTAAACTATTTCCTATAGGGGAGATGACTGAGAAGATGTGTTTTGCATCTTGGTGGTGGTTTGTTTTTTTTTTCCTTCTGGGCATGAGACAATGGAGATTCAGTAAATAGATCTAACTGTGTGTACTGAGAATGATTCCAGTGCTTTAGGTTCATTAGTCTCACAGTGTGAACTTTAATAAAAATGAATTTGACTAGATTAGATGCAATTACAGCAACTGGAGTTAAAATTGCGTCCACATACATGTTTATAAAAAGGGGGATTATTTTGAAAGTATGTTTGAATAAATGACAGAGAATAATGTCCATGGCTGGAGCACATGTCAGTGACTGTAATCCTTAGTTTACAGAAAAGGAACTTTTAATCACTGGGCCCAGTGGTCACTTCACTCTCTAATTAGACCAAATTATTGATAGTCCACCTTTATGAGCCATGATCCAAGCAAGGTTTATAGTTTATGTGTAAGCACAAAGGTAGTACAATCATCTCAGAGGTGAGTATTTAACCATTTTCGATGTATGCAGATGGTACACAAGTTGCTGAATTGGTGCCAAAAGTGTTATATAATTGAGTAAATCTGTCGTCTTTACACTTTATGGCTAATGGTGACGTAATGGTCTCAACGGCACTAGGCACCTTGACTTCGGCTGTGCAGCTGTGCCACGCTGCATATTTAATTGAAAGGCAAGAAGGATCTACACACCACACCACAGGAAACCAGATTAAATTACCCTGTCAGGTTTGCATGATGGAGATGCCATTTACCCACAGGTCTTTTCAGCCACACCTACTCCTTGCCTAAAATATCCCTTTCACCTTTTTTTCCCCCCTTATTCCAACATGATTTCCTTACTGTAATGGAAGAAATGCATCAGCCTTGAAACACCTTGCAGAGTGTAAGGTCCCACAGCCAGGCCCAGGGTCCCACATGCTTTGCTAGCTTTTATTTGCACTGAAGTGCAGCACTGTGTAGTGCCCTCAAAACTCCACATGACATTGAGGGATCAAATCTGATTATGAATCCTTATTACCAATAAAACATTGCAGATCTGCTGGCTAGTGTTTCTTAGGGAACTTCTCTAAACCACCATGCAGTTTGTTCTCAGCTTCATTGCCATCTAGTTTTCTCCATTCTCCCCTCTCCCACTTAGTTACGTTAGTGTGAAATCATGAAAGGTATTTCACTATTAAGCTAAAATTTTTAAAGTCGATTTTGGCTATTTTCTGCATCTCCTTTTAGTCACTGATGTTGCAAGTTCAGCAAAAAAGTTTCACAATACTGCGCAGCCAAATTTCCCATATACTCTACATGTGAAGGTCATTTTGGATGGCAAGATGGCCTTTCGCTGTTTTGCAGTCTCTCTGTCTGTCTCTGTCTCTCTCTGCTGCTTAAAGCCACTATCCTAAAAAGATATTAAACTTCTGCTAGCAACTAACTTCAGCACAGAAAAAATACCTGATTGGTGCCTTCTGTGAGAACTTGATAGTGCTGTTGATTGAGGCACTGACTGCAAGGAAATGTAGAACAGTTCTCTTCTGGTTGTTTCTAAAAGGTAGGGAAAAGTAAACAACAACTATAAATAGTGAAAAGATAATCAACTCAGAGGACCCAGTCACTTCAAAATGTAAAATATTGGTGAAAGCTTTTGTTTGAAAAATTGTAATTTCTTTCACTTCAAAATGTCACCAAACACAGTTGATTGAGTAACCTTCACTGGAACAGAAAAGTATGTAGGGTACCATATCTCTACCAAGCAGAAGACTTGTGCATATTTGATACAAGTATTAGAGACAAACTGTGTTCAGTTCACATTTAACCTGACGAAGGTCAAGTATCAGAACTTGAAATTTTGAGAATTACAGAGTTTAGACAGTTTAAAAATGTCTAATTGCAAACATATACCATCATGACATTTCAGTTTGAAGATGGTATAAATGTATAAGCTCTAAAGCCATTTCTTTCACTAGGCAGAACAGACTAGACCAATAAAATTAAAGTACCACATGCTTTAAGTTACACATGTTTGAGACATAAAAGACAAAGCAGTATTAGATTTAGACTTTGTGAATGACCTGGAGTACAAGATAAAAGTAATTTAGATGATAAACAGTGCAGTTACTCAACACTCGATATCACCAGTAATCATTTTAAAAATCACTCCGCTTCTCTGCACAGTTTCCCAAGTAGCAGTATTTTCTTCTTCCCGTAATTCAAATTCCTCTGGGAGATGCTGTCTTTACAGAAGGCAGTGATTAGCAACACTGTTAAAGCAGGCCTGAAGTTCTGGAGGAGGAAGTAGCTAAGAAAAATGAGATTGCGTGAAATGGGGATCATGCACACAGCCAACCAGGGGCTAAAACAAGTGTTTGTTAAATGTGGACAAATATACAGTACGTCTTTATTTTGTGTTCTGAGTCAATATGTAAGCTGAAAAAATAGAACATTAACATGTAAACATCCTTCACTCTTTTCAGAAAATATTTAGCATCCTCTGAGTTTCAAAAGGTCAGCCTTTTAACTCTGTGGTTATAGATGGAAATGGGTGGAAGTCGCCAAAATATGACTGTTTTAAAGACAATGGAATTTTCCCCAACTTAGTTTACAGACTAAAGGTAAACTGTGATGACTTGCTTCAACTTGCTATTCCAAATTGGGTGTCTCAGCTGTGGCAGATCATATAGTCTGGTGCCACCCTGCACATGGTACAGGCTGCCCAGTCCTGCTATACTGCAGATAAATTTGTCCACTGGAAGCTCCCAATCGGCAGGTTTGGAAGCCTTGCTCATTGGCCTGCCACTCCTCTGTGCTTACAGAAACTCAGTTCAGAGCATTCAGCCAGCAGAGGAGTGGGGCCGGTGCCTTGCACACAGCATGGGAGAGTGAAGGTGGGAGCAGAATCAACCCTTACCTCAGGACAACTTTCTGGGTTTCTGCTCTTTAGCAAAACTGCTCTCTGTTCTTTTTCTTTCTTCATCCTTTTGCCTAAAGACTCTTTTCTCTCAAAACACTGTTTTCATTAGCTTCCAAAAGCTGCTTGCCTCCTACTTCACTAGTGTTAGCCAACAAGCAGGGAAGGCCCAGGTGGACATAACTGGAAGGGGGAGGAACTTGCTTAGTTGTAGGCACAGCAGGCAGCTTGTACAGCCATCCGTGCAGGGCATAAAATGGCAAAGCTATACAATAACTGAGTGTTATTGGAGATCATACCCATAAATCATCTAATTCCTTCGGTTGTCTTTTCATAAGGTGAAGGAAAACCACTTTCAGAGGCTTTGTTTGCATTACGTTCATACAAGGTGTTACTATGAGGCTATAATCTGTACTAGTACATAGGTGATGGAGCTCTAAAACGCCAGTAGGTGGTTGGATGGGTTTGGCTTGGTACACAAAAGATTGCACATAAATATGTTGAGCCCGTAGGTGAGCAACACCACATCCACATGACAATCCAGACCCTTTGATTCCTAATATACTATTTGAAACTGTACATGTTATTTCTTCTTTCTAACATATGGGTCACTGTTCTCTCAATTAAACTTTGCTTTGTATTTTTTTTTTGTTTATTTCTCTCCCACCTCCTTTCAGCTCCTGGCTGTTTTGCTAGCTCAGTGATTTTGCAATTTATTTTCTAGTGAGAAAGCGTGGATTCATAAATACGGGCCGGAAAGGAATTAGATAGAAATAGTATGACAGCTATTGATATGCTTTTCACTGAAAGAAACCTTTAAGAGGAGAGGTACAGACAGAAAGACAATAAGCAGAAGACACCCATGCCTCCCCTGGAAGGCCATACAGGAAAGATGTTTTATAAAATAAGCCCGTGAGACACTCCAGCAAGACTAAAGGAAAAAACAGTCCCAGTCAAACACGAGCGAAGCAATAACTTCACAGTGTCCTCTAGCAACTACAAGCCCATTCAGAGATCACTTTTAAAAGAGTATTACCTGCTCAGTGCACAGAAAATGATGACAGTAATATGCTCTGCTGTGCTTGTTACTGGTTACTGTAATGGTGACTCCACTTCGTGGCAGCTTTTAAAAGTTTACCAAGCTAACCATATCCTTTCCCCTCAGCTTGCTCACCTTCAGGTAATTCCTTTTTCCTGAATCTTTGCTTACCTTATTTCAATCTTTCTCAGTTCAGGCATTTAGCAAGCTGGAGCTCTTCCATACAGGCAACGTGAAGTCATGCAGATCCTCAGATGGATTTGGGTCAGCCTTTGGCACCCTTTCTCTGCCATAGGAGAACAGTTACAAATATGCTTAAATTTTATTTTGGTAAGGCATTATTCAATAGCAGATGCTTTTTACTTAATGACTGATCTGTCAAGGGCTAAAACACATAGAGATGAGGACTGAGATCTGTTGGATTTGCTGGAGCAGCAAAAGCTATGGAGCATCTCGGCCTTGTGTCTGGTTTGGCTGTGGTAGCCATGTACTGTGTAGGGCTAGACGCAATAAAATGCCTGTGCCTACTATAGTCAGTTTATGATGAACAGAAGATAAACAAAAGTGACTTCATGTTAGCTTTTGGTAAAACCACTCTTGCTGTCAGTCCTCTGGGACAACAACCGTTCCTTTTCTATTTGGGGATGAAATTTAATCTTTGCAATTTAATATTTACCATCTACTTGTGATTCCTTAGTTGCAGAAACAGTATGGTCTCATTATGGGACCCTTCTACCTTTTTTCAGGAATAGCGAGTCACATTAATTTCAGGTGTGTCTGCATTCATTGGTGTGCTTGCACCAAGGACAAATTTCATCAACAGCATTTCAGGAAAACTGGAAGTGTCTATCTTATTGCATACAGAACGCCCAGCTCTGCACAGAAAGAAGAAAAACAACTGAAAGCTATAGATTTTCCATCCTTTTCAGGCATAAGTGGCAGAATAGAGTGCCATTTCCTACATTTATTTTGTTAGGATGTCTTGTCTGGTTTCTCCTAGGGACTGAATGAAGACTGAATGTAGATCTTTTCTTTTAAATGACTGACAGAATGTGAGGTTAGACAAGTCTATTTAGAGACAGTCATAACCCCATCATAAGGGATCTTGGAAAATATACTGACTTTGTAGTGGTATGTACCTCTCTTTCCCCTGAGTACCGTCCTATTCCAGTCATTGCTGACAGAATAAAGAACTATCAAAATAACAAGGTTCAAAACAAAACTCTGGAAATTCTTGTGAAGCAGGAAAGCATTGTGCTTCAGAATTCTGGACTGAGGAGAGTACAATATGTGCACAGTGAAGTGTTTGGAGAAAAAAAAAAAGGCAGCAAACGCTAGTATTAAAACAAAGCAAGCTGTAAGAAACACTTACTATGCATCAAGTTAACTGTAATCTAATAACCACAGTGAACTCATTTGCGATGGCATATATAAACCCAAATGTTAATCAGAAAAGATATGGGAGAAGGGAAATGGCAGTGCAAGAGGACAACTACGAATTACATCATCGCTCACAGTGGTGAAGGTCACAGTGGGAACAGTCAAAACCTCAAAAGAGCAAGGAAAACAGTGAGGCATGCTTACTACTTGCTATGCCAGTATCTCTGCTAGGGCAGGTTTTGGCAGCCTCGGAGACAAGAAAGTGGAAAGAAAAAGAGTCATGGGCAGAAAGACCTTACCCAAATGGATGAATTCATTCCAGGCCAACTTTTGCTTGAAAGCAAAGGGAAGAGGAGAAACACTTTGGATCCAGCTCAGTCAGGGGCATATAAAATGTAATGATACTTTTCCAGAATGAATATTTAATTAGTTTTAAGGGAATATGAACATTGTGCTTATAATTTTCACTGACCTATGCACCACTTGCTACAAACAGAAACAAGCATCTCAGTGTGGAAGTTCCTCCTCATTGATTTCACCCTGAGCCAAAACCATTCTGTACCAATGACTCTAAGTTTATCCAGACTGCTGAACCACCACTTCAGGTGATTTCTAGTCTGTCAGTTGAACTTAGCTGACACTCAACAACAGAGCTTTGTTACCCAAATTCCTTGTCAGCCTCTAGAGTATTGTGGATCAATGTACCATATCTTCATTTTGTATATGTACTAATATATACATTCAGGAACTCCAAATAATTTTTCTTTGGCTACATCCTTTAGTTTGATACTGTGTTGGTCTACTATGTTATTTAACTGGAAAATGATAATTCTACTTATTCCTTAAAGACTATTCAATTACTGAAGAGATCTGCATAATATATCCTTACATTTCCTATTATATACTAAACCAAATTTATGTTTTGTTAAATATGGAATCTTAAGGGTTATCCATGAGAACTTACATAGGGCTTTTTCTTTTTTTGAGTAATTGATACAGCTGGAGTAGAAGACCAGAATACATGTGACAGTTTTGAGTATCTAGTAATACCAGGTGATGTATTAGTAAATACTTAACAATAATTCTATGATTCAATGAAAATATTTGACATGTAGCGGGGGGAATTGTTTAAGTTCTGAATTCTCTTATTTATGCCTTGGAAGAAAATGGAGGAAAAACAGTGGAGAAAGGAATCAGTTGTATGCAATGCGCCACTGATACTGAAAATGCATCAAATCTGGAAAATATCTGCCTTGTACTATATTATAAAGGGAAATTATAAAGCCAAATTTAAGAAAAATAAATTTAAATGAACAATGTCTGTTGCAAGTCTGTGTTCAGCTTCATATCCTACATTTGTCTAGTTCATCAGTACCTGTTCTGCCATCCGGGTTCTTCAGTGTACTCATGACTGTAATGACTGTCTGGTAGCAAACTATCACAATCTTTAGATGAAATCCATAAGGTTTGGTTCAAACAGAAGGGCAAAAATTGTGTTATAAATGGATTAAAAAGCCCAGCTGACAGACGTTCGACTCATTAGCTGCAGGGAATTTTTACTGAATACTGAGAATTTTTGTTCTCTGGGCAGGGCTTAAATTGCAATGCAGCAGTCAGTGAATAAATACAACCAAGCCTCCTTCCCCAGCTTGCCTTCCCTCCCCCAAAAGATGGAGGAATATGTTAGAAAAGGATAAGCAAAGCTTCTGAAAATTGTTGGAAAACATTTGAGTTCCTCAAAAAACCATAGTGTTTAAATACCTGGAGGAATGATAAGGCAGAGGATACTTATTATTTATTGACATCATAATCTCCCCTATTTTATTATTCATTACTGTAAAAAACAAAGGAGATCCATTTCTATATAAAACCTAATTCATACTACCAGGAAGTAGAGAAGAAAACAGGGAAGGGACTGAACATTCTCAAATTCCATTTTTGTATTAGGATTATTAATGAACAAATTTTTTTTCCAGTGTAATGTATCTTTCAAGCAGCTTGAAAGTTTTTATAGTTTTTGACCTGCCTTGTATTCTATCAAATAAAAATAAATAACATTAAGTAATTGGTATAGCACAAAGTGTATATAACCAAGCAGCAGTAGGCAATTGTATTTCTGAAGTTCAAAAATACCATTGTTAAAGAAAAGACACGAGCATTGTGTTGCAGTTTTGTACAAAAATGTCTTTAGAAGTTAGCACTGCTTCAGGCTATGCTTATTTTCTAATATAAATCAGGTTATTTTGGCAATCAGCAGATTCAGTCACCAAGGAAAATAGAAATGATATTAATTTAAATATATGAATAAGAGCTCTCAGCATCAAATTCAGCTCTTTTGCTTTATGTGTCCACTATGGAAGTAAATTGATCTGAACATCTGAAATACCCCATTGTCTGGTTTCTTGTGAAGTCATTTATGACTTTTTAAAATGAGAACTAAGATCTTAAGTACTGAGTTCCGTTTTTGTAGCATTTCATTTTACACAGGTTCTCAGACTTTCACAATGCAAAGAATACTGAAGGATTTAGTCCATAGGTTCTTGATCTGTGCACTTATTAATAGAATGCACGCAACAGTAAGTAATTAGGTATCAGTTAGCAAACAAATTTCTGTCTCCATTTTCAACTGTGCTATCAAGATATATCCAACTGTATTACTCTTGCATGAAAATCTGAACTCAGTAACATCCCTGATTGCAGTACAGCTTCAACAGATGCATGTGCACATACACATAGAGGCTGTCCTATATCCTGTCTTAGGATATCATAATCTTGGGCTGTGCAATGAGTCTGTCTGCTGACATAAGTTAGTTTTCTGAAATACTAAGCAGCAAGACTGGTTGTGCTGTGGGGAATCTAGGCATATGTTAGTTTTACAGAATTGTGTTAATAATAGAAATCATTGAGCATACTTTATTTATTCATAGGCTTTTATACAAGCATTATCTTAATTGTATCAAAATAGCAAGTAGCTTTTCTATAAACTTGTGACAGGGGAGGAGATCTTATTTAGCAATCAGGACCTGTCACATCAGTCAAGATATCAGAACCCCACATAAGATAATATATTTAAAAACATTCTAATGGATCAATTTTTAAGTTAATTCCACTCAGCCGTTGCCCTTCCTAAACTACTTTCAAACGACTGCATTGTTTAAGTTCAATTTCAATAACTACTGTCTCGCTAAATAGCACTTTTTCAGTGACAGGCATGAACTAAACTCCACATTCCTATCATCATGGAACGTCTTCCCACTCGTTGCATGGTCTTAAAAGGCTTCCATGAAAAGAGACTGCTTGATTTCTCTATGGAAATCTGACATCTAGAGTATGAGGCAAATCAGCTTAAAGGGAATGGGCAAAATAATATCAATGCTATTTACGTACCCTCCTGTTCATTAGAAGTATGATTATGTAAGCAGTAATGTTAATGCATAATTTCTACTTATCCACTAGTCCATCAATGTGGACACAACTTTGGTTTGGGAGTGGTAGTCTTTAAAGGCTTAGACATATTCAGAGAAGTTGGCCAGTTAGTACATTGCCTGTCACATGATTATTAAAAGCATTAAAACCAATCCCTATCAAGTTCACCTCATCACTTCTGTAAAACAAGGTACATTAGAAGAGTATGCAATGAAGAGACCAGTTTTAGACACCATAACTCTAAAACGGCTTGGTCTTGTCCACGCTTTTTATTCTGGTAGGTAACTTGTATCATTTGATTACAATATGGGCTGCTTGACAGGCTATGAATATGCCTGTGTTTATAGAACTCCAATGGGTGTCAGTCATTATTGACACCATCCGTCTACTTCAGTGCTAACATTTCCAGTCTGTTGTGGTTAAAGGTAAATGTTGCAGAGACATTCCAGCAGCTCTGCTGGATGACAGAAATTTTGCCTGGATACCAAGATTTTTTCTTTTTGCTTCCTTTCTTATACTTTGTGCAAACGCAAGGTTCCCACGCACTTGAAGGTAAAAGAACTTCTCAATGAAATGAAACAGAAGGGTCTATTAATTTTTGGCACAGAGACTGTATGTTTGACTTCCTATAACCAAAGGTGTCACACTTGCTGGAATAAAAATATATATTGCAACGTCTCACTATATAGACAGTTATATTTTCTTCATGAGAAATAAGAAATGAAATTTCATGGGAAATGAAACTTGAATACAAAATGTGATCCATTTTTCTATAGTGTGTTAATTATTAGCTGATAGAGTTTATAAGGAAGTACACATAAGTAGCTTATTTAAAGGAGGAAAGGGAAGAGTACAAGGGATTAGCCAATTATGATACATGATAATCTCAAACTAATGTGTGTTACTGACTATTCTATGATACATGAGCAATAGTTACCTGAACTGCTTTGACTCATTTACCAGCTCTCTATAATTTATAGCTCAAGCTCTATGATGTTTCCAAAGTTAGAAAAAAACAGACTGAAACTGTAAGTACAGTAGATTTTTCCAATGGTGCCTTTGTTACACTATACAATAATGAAAAAATGCATATAAGCATGTAGTAACGTGTTTGACAAGTTGAGATGGAGTTCTTCATTTCTTCTGCATTCCTGAATTTTATTTTGTTTTCCACATAATTCTAAATGGCAGAAATTTCATTTGTAAGTGGATGATTGGTTAATGAGCGTACATACTTTATTTCCTTTTTTCTTCATAGTAGTATCACTGAAATGTCTCGGAAAAAGGACTGGAACTTGCAGAGTTCTGGATGATAAACATATCCTGTTTGAATGAGTCAGAAGGATGATCCACCTTTTAAATTGCAGTGTAGAATAAAGATGTGCAAGATCAGGTAAGCATTGAAAGCATTTTGGACATGGTAGCACACAGCTTTATACAAGATAATTTTGTTTGTAACAACGTATGTATGATTTAGGATGCCAGAGTTCAGCTCCCAGCTTCATCAATTGCTTGATCAAACTGCTTTGCACACTAAAATGACTCGCTGATGCTCTGACCAGCAGGTTTCAAAGAGTGACTAAGTATTCAGTGCTCAGTAAGCATTCTAAAAAAACAGTTTTCAGAGGTCATATTTCGCAGAAGTAATATTTTTATTGGTACTTCCAGTATAACCAGTGTAGCATGCTATTTATTTTTTTTATGTAGCTTTAGATGATAGTTTTAAATTTTACTTTGACACACTTTCACTCATTTTTATTAACATTATTTGCTACGATATTCCTATTTTCTGGCTTTGTAGTCCTCTCTCTGCAAACAAATCTCTTACTCCATTTACTCAAAGCTAAAAGGCAGAGCTTCTGTTCTTCAGCACTTTTACTAGCCCAATGTGTAGCAAAATCAATGTCTTAAATTTTTTTTCACTGTTGAAATTCTTTAGGAGAATTAGATTGAAATGCATTCAATTATGCTGTCTAGAATATGCTGAATGCACCAGAACCCAAGTATCTTTGCAAATATAATCTGTGAAGTGTCAAGACAATAGTGTTTGCAAAGGTAATGCCATTATTTTAATTCTTTATTTTTGATAAGTCAGATACTTAATGGCATGCTGTTGCTCAAAAGCATGTTGTGAAAGAAAATGAATTAACTTACTTGGCATGGACCAGAAAAAGACCACAAAAATTTGACAATGAAATTTGGGTCTCACATATGCAGTCCATTTGATCTTTGTTTCAGTTTACTTGCTCAACAAGTTATAAGGTTAAATAGAAAAGGCACTTTTCCAGAAAATGTTTCATGTCATCAAAATCGGTGCCCATTATTAAATATTAAAACGTATAATACTCACTGAAAGAACAATTGAAATTAAGTATCTGTAGTACTTTAAAAAATGAAGTAATGTTAAGAAACTAGCAGAGCCCAAAGTTGTAATGTTAAATCAAAATAAAAACAAATAGGTTTCCAGATTAATTTCATAAATTGTACTGGCATTTAGTAATTATGGAAAATAATGGTCAGAAGTATATAAAATACAAGGTAATATAAATGGAGCAAAGCTGGAAATATTGCAAGTGGATGTAAGCCAATTGTTTCAGCTACAAGAATAAAGTGAAGTCAGTAGTTCAAAATAATTACTGTTAGTTGTTTCTCAAAAGTGTTCAGGAGAAATCATAATTTACAGGTTTCTAAGGAAATTTGGAGTTGCCAAAAATAATGCTACAAACAAAGAGGTGAAATGCCTATTTTCCTACTGCAACTCTGTCCCGGACACAGGGTATGGTTTTAGTCAAATCATTTACGTTTCCTTGGGCTAGTCACAAGTTTTATGTGATGCAAATGAAAATAACATTTGTTTACTCCATAGAAGTTCACTAGTGATGGGATAGGTAGTCTCAGGAAAATTCAAAAATGCTGTGACAAAAAATGGTTAAGATAATGAGCTGTGATTCTGGACATTTGATTTTTGGATCTATCTTTATCTGTATCTCTTAGGCCACTCTGGTTATTTCACCTCTTTTGGCTTTATTTTCTCCTACCATTTGGCTACAAAATTGTTTTTTGCCATCCTCAGAAGCTTTCCAGCCATTACTATAAGAACCAGTATTGTGGGGAAGAGTACAGAAAAACTTTGTGGTGACTGCTGCATGCAGGCACTACTTTAATCTTGTCATGTAGGATACATGAGAATATTGCCATTTACGATGGGGCTCTAGGAATGTCCCTTGTTGGGGATCAATACAACTTACTGTGGAGGTACAGTTCTGGAAAAAGGGGGGATTGCCTTCCTCCCTTTCTTCCCCTTCCCCTCTAGGGTAATGAATGAAAATTAGCCAACATTAGCAAAACTTTCTCATTCAACCATTCAAACTGATGCAGCTCATACTCATTGAAATGTGCTAGAGAGTGCTCACATAACCTGCTGGGTCTGCTGTGGTGGTAACCACAAGCAAAGAAGCGGGGCTAAGCTCCTCACTGAAAGAGGGCTGATGGATGCTCTGTCAGCAAACACATCTGTGCCTGGGGGAGGATGCACGTCCATGACCTCAGCTAAATGGAATTGGGCAAAAAGCCTGCACCGAGTCTTAAAACTGTTCAGCAGCTCAGTCTAGGGCACCTTCATTTTGTAGGACAGCCTGTTAGAAGCAGATTTAAGAATCTAAAGCTGTGGTTCATTTTATATTTCTCTACTGTCTCCTATTAAAGCCATCTGGCCTCTGCTTGACATACTGATGAAATTAAATATGTGTTTCCAGAACAGGATATGCCACTTACCTAATTAAGGTTAGGAAAAGATTGCCTTAAAAAGAGCATCTTCCAGAGTTGTCAAACACAGCACCTGCAATAAATAGAAAGCGGTGTCATTTTTTTTTCTGTAATAGGTCTCAGTTTATCTCTTTCTCTTACTGTTTTATTACTGTCCTTTCTTCATGCTAAGGTATTTTATGTCACTGAGACAAAATTTGGCATCTTTCTCCAAACAACTGCTCAAATTGGATGCCATTCTAACCTTCCAAGCATTGTAAAAGATATTAGATGATTTGTAATACCCAAATCTCTTTTGGCACAAAGCCCAAAGATATGCAAGCAGGTCATCTCTTTACATACTCATCCATCTTGCAAAGCAGTTTAAGTTATTTGTAGAACAGCACATTTTTGCAGAATACACACCTTATTTAACTGAGCAGAGCTGTAAGTACATTCAGCTGGGCTGGCTTTCCCTACAGATGCCTGTACTGTGTACAATATTGCACTCTGTGGACATGCAAATTTTTTTCACAGCTGCTCAAACATTGCCTTGAAGCATCAAAATGATCTGGGCAATTAAGTTATAAGAAAAAATAACTTACATTCATTAAAGATCTGTAACCTTTAATATTTTGAATTCTCATGGCAGGTTAAATGTGATAAGAATGCAAGGCTGAAAATTCAAATTTTTAAATAAAGACTTTTTAAAAATTGAAAGCACATCACAATCATTATCCTGATTTACAATTGGCAAATGAAATAAGTATTTTCTAAGAAAAAGAGCAGTAAAATTGGTAATCTGAGGAAAGCTTACTTTATTATTTTTCATGTTACTTACTGCATTATTTATCTAAGTCACTTTTTTAAAAACAAGTATCAATAAACAAATTCTAAACACACTAAGAATCTATGGCCTGCAATTCAGATGAGCTACACTCAGACAATTCTATTAGGTCTAAGTGATGTGACTAAGCCTGATAGTGATCACTATAATACAATACTCTGAAGTTCCTTAATGCAAGCATTCTAGATGTTTTTCAAGCAACGGGTCCTGGAAACTCACCACCCCACAACAGCCATTAAACTCACTTTACCAGCAGACCAAGCACAGGCTGACAGAGTTCCATAAAAAACGTGCAGCAAACAAGACTAGAAACAAGCTCTCAGCTCAAACTAGAGATACACTCTGATTTCTCTATCTTTTCCTTTCTGTGGAAGTAGCAAAATGCAGCTGTTCTGTCAGTGCTCATAAAGGATAGAACTATTGTATATGCAATGAAATAGGTAGTCTAGAATATTAAAGAAATCTCCAATTATGTAGGAGTAAACCCTCTATTTCTCAAGGAAAATATCAGTACCTTTTTCCAGTAAATAAAGTCTACTCTTATTTGAGAGTAAATCTATAAATATTTACTATCCTATGTTGTTTTAACTTTTTGTTGAAATGAACTACTATCAGTTTGCTAAGGTATTCATAGCATTAAAACTGTCCCACCCTCTACTAGTTATCCCAACTGAGAAGCCAGGTACTGAGCAGACATGGAGACTGTTGCCACCAGTTGTCTTCTTTCCTGATGCAAATCCCTACTGATTGAGCAGTCTCAGAGTCAAAAAGGCTCGTGTTCCCATTGCTTGAGATTGTTTTGGGTTTTGCACACAACTGAAAAAAAAAAAGAAAAAAAGGGGGCAGGAGAAGAAGCTTCTACTGATGGCAGTTTTCCAGTTGTAATTTGAAAGAGACAGCTTATACCCGTCTTCATTGTCCAGGTAGAAAACAGTGCTGTCTTCACTGGCCTGAGCTGAAGCTCGCTGAAGAAGAGAGCTGGAACTGAACAGAAACTGAGGATTTCAGAAAGATTTCATGACATATGATCATTAAGTTCCCCTTAAGTTCTCCACTGGAAATTAAAACAGGGACTGAACAGAGCCATTACACATTAGATTACTGTACTACAATTGCCATACTAATAAACTTGCTCAACCACTATACATTAATTTATACATATTAGAAACACTATATAGTAGTTTAGTCTGTATTAAAATCACAGTTGTTTATACGCTTGCATCATTTTCCTCCCTGGAAACTGGTGGTCAGCAATTGGTGTCCTATTTATGATACTCACTATTGTAACTGTAATTTCTCTCTAAGGAGTGATAACAGAACTTAGTGATACTGGACAGCATAACAGCAAGGTTTTATGTTCTCCGGTATAAACATGCTGTGCAGGACGTATTTTGCTACTTTTTAAATTTTAGCAGTTTTCCTTTTTTTTTTTTTTTTTTTAATGTGACAGTTTTACATTGCTAGTGAATTCCTCCTCCATCTTATACTGCATGCAGCGTAGCCTACAGTGTGGTACAGACACACGTCTATTGATTTTACTTTGCACAATAAGTACCACATCATAACAGTTCAGCTGAAACTAATGGAACTAATTAAGCAACAGGGACCTCCAAGTCAGAGAATCATAGATTTGCAGTTGTAAAGATCTATCAGTCCATCTGTTTTATCTTCCTGTCAGAGCAATGCTTTTCCATGCAATATATCTTCTTTTGTTCCCTATGCTTCAAATTGTGCTAAAAGATTGGGGCTTTCACATTTTGCCCCAGGAGACTGCTCCACAGCATAATAAATCTCATTGTCATGGATCTTTTCCTGCGTTCAGCAATATTATAGTTCTTCAAATGCCTGCCATTTTTCTATTTACAAATTCTTGTTCTGCCTGAAGAAAGCCCTCCTCTTCACCACTGAGCTTTAAATATTAGCAGACAGCCTTGTCTTGCCACACATCTCCCACTGAGTCAAGCAGCAGTTTCATTTTGGTAGGCCCTCACAGAAGGCTTTTTCAAGCTGAAATTAGACAGTTTTGTATGTAAGACATAATTAGCCTAGCTACTACAGTCACGTTTTAACAGAAACTGAATGGACCTCCACAGAGCTTCATCAGGAGGTTGCATGGCTGCCTCTTTCCCTCGTACTTCCAATCTCTTAGGAAGCATTGCATTTGATGCTTTTTAGGACATATCAACCTGTATCTCATTGTTACAAAATCTAAAAATTAAAGAACCGCAACCCTATGCCTTTCCTAACATTTGATCAAAAATTAAGGATGGGAAGAGAGATGAGCTTGTGGAAAGCAGAAACATTTGAATAGGAATTACTAGCAATAGAGAAGTCCCTGAAATGAGAAAGGGATAACTTGCTGCTTCTGAGGAGACCTGCAGCAAGGAAGGAGCAGGAGTCTTCAAGCCATAAAATTTCTTTAGAGATGAAAGGAGGTGATGAGTGCTCACCTGCAGCTCTGCTGAGTTCTGCCCAGCAGATGGTAAATTTCCTTTAGTTTTGAATTTGTAACAGAAGCTGAACAGAGATAATTGACCCTGATTTCCAACTTAGGCATAAAAATTATGTGTATTTCTGATTAAACTGCAGAATGAGTGCAGCTATGATGAGTGATATGAAATAAGACAAGTGACAATGCCTAACTAGAAAAGGAGAAGTTCCTGCATTTTAGGCTTTAGTAATAGCAAAAGAAAGGACATTGCAGCTTTAAGTCAGTCTTTAGCCTGAATTTATTACCTTTATAAACTGCAGTATACTTCTGAGAAGGAAAGACTGATTTTTGAAGAAAAACAGTTTAAGAGACATTTACATGTTTCCTGTTTCTATGGCTTATTTTTGATCTCAGGATTTTTATAATTTGGTTAATGTAACTGACATTAATATCTGAGAAAGACATCTTGAATGATTGTGTCAGCAAATGTTGACTGCTTCCTTGTGAGATATGTCCAAAATGTTTTATAGAGTTTCCAACATAGGCTTATGAAAACTGAATCGCTCTGGTTATGGGGGTTGAAAGAGGCCATTCTCCAGGTGGGATTTTATTACGCTGTTGGTGCATTCTATTATAATTCATAACTTCAGCACTAACGAAGTTGAAGTATCTGTCCTGATGATTTATAGTAGACTCCAAACCACATTTTTTGATTCTCAACAACATACTACCTTCTTCTATATGTTCTACTAGTTGATTTACTATGCTCTAGCTCTAAGAAACGTGAGCTCTGTCTGAGTATACTGCCCAACCTGCTGTAGTTTGAAAATGAATTGCTCCATTTGGACTGCTTTAAATGAAAATTTGGGTGGTTTTAAAACTCACAGTTTCTTAAAAAAAATAAAAAGTGCTCTATTTTTGATATACTTTAAATCAGTACTAACAAAATATAACAAGTAAGAGCCTGATAAAAATGTATGCAATATTCATTATAGGAGGACTAAAGTTTTTGATAGATAATGAGATTGTTCTTTTTCCTGGTTCATCCTAAATGTTTTTCCTGGTTTGTGGGATTTTTTTGCAAGGGTGTAATTCTCTACCTACTGCCTGTTTGCTACTCGGGCTAGGGAAACCTAATGGATGAGGGAGAAACAGGAATTTGTGCTAAACAACTTTAGTACTGCTACTTAATGTTGTTATAAATACTTAGTTGTTACTAACCACCAGCTCCTCTGTTGTTATCATGCCCTTCTGAGCTTAGCTGGCTAAATCTTCCTGCTGCTTTAAAAATTCTTCGTAAAAGTAGCTTCTTTCTTGCAAAGTCCTTCCTAAGGCTCAACAGCAACTAGACAAGGGACTGCGCCCTGACATCCTGCTATCCCAAAGCATGGCTGCTTTGATTTCACCTCACAAACACACACATGCACCATAAATGGGAAAAGGCAAACATAATTCAGCATAAGAATCATTTGACCTGATGTTTTCGACTTAAAAGCAAAAATAAAAGCAAGGCAAATCCATTGGTGTTCCAGGATATTTTGGGGGATACGTAGAAATCACTCCAGAAATGATGTGGCAAAGTCTCATAGATTATTCTGTGTCTCCTGAAATTTACTGCATCTCACATGCTTGTAAGTATCTCTGCTGGCATTACTTAATAAAAAAATGTTTCCAGATCAATGAACTGAGAACATTTTGGAACCACATTGCTGTGCAAGCAAATACAGGGATCCACACATTTAGCTAGGAAAAAAAAAAAAAAATCACTACATTGAAAAAACACAACAATTTGCAGTATGCAGAGAGCATAAGGGGAGGGAGACAAGTTATGAACTTTGAATATTTAAGGTTGAGGGTATTGAATTATTCCATTTATTTTGAGCTTACTCATGGTCTTGTGTCCTGCAGGTCTTAGGGACGATGGAGGCTAAAACGCCAAAAGGGATGTCACTAGATAAAAGCTGCAGAATTTATGCAAGTGAGTTTTCTTAGCACATCCGTGACCTCTTTTAACTTCACCTTAGTTACAAAAGGACCTGCAACATTAAGGTTGCAGAAGAGCTCAGAAAGGTCCTACACTTTTGTTGCGAACAGCAAAAGTCGTGTGGTCAGTGGTGGCAAAGAAAGTTGGGGGGTTTTTTTGTAAACTTTGCTTCTCTGTCATTTTCACTTTAAATATTTTTCTCCTTCAAGGAGGTCCTCCAGGATTTTTTCTTCTTCTTCCCTGTCTCACTGCAGTGACTCAAGTGAGAAAAGAATGTAGCCTGCAGTTTAGCTAGTATGTTTTTATCAAGAGGCTTTTCTAGAAAGAAAAGAAGATATAAAATGAAATTGCTTAGTTTAGCATAGATTAGGGCCTTCTGGTACTTCTTATGTATATAGGTGAATTATTAACCTTGGGGGAAAGGTACCAGTGTTCATACTAACTACTTTTCAGAGTGTTTGAGTTTTTTCCTAGTGTACATTGCCCATTGGGGAGCCATTACAAAGATAATAATGAAGAGCTCACTAATTCCTATGACTTCTTGCTTTATTGTCATAACCTCTCCAGCGTACACACGGTGCACACCATTCTGAGTAACCATAGCAATCACTCACTACAGTAGCTATGATACTGTTGCGCTGCAAAATACTACTTTACTACTTCGTTACACAGTGCTAATCCCTTATTATTATTATTGCTGTGCTAATGTTCATTTGAATTTAGAATAAAAGCTTCAGCACCTCTCAGATGGTGTTTGTGTACCTTGATCTCCATATAGACTAAATTTAAACAGAGTAGTAGGCTTCTAGTTGCTTGGGTTTTTTTTTTAAATAAACTAATTTCTTCTCATGGGGAAAATGTTTTTCCAAATTCTTCAAAAGTGGATGCACCTGGGCTGAAAATAATGAAATTTCTGGGAGACAGAGCACATGTAAATGTACAATATTGATACACATTTTGCAATGTGGCATCTATTGCTGAAAATATCTTTGTTAAGGAAACATTTAGTTTTACTATAAAAATATTTATTTAGTATTTCAATTGATTTTCACTTAAACAAAGCATATTATTTTACTTCAGATAAATGTATCAGCATAATTTAAAAAATAATGAATACTTTGCCACCTTACCTATTACTTATTATATTTTCTAAAATTTAAGTAAAATAATTCAGATAGTATCTGTTGACCTTTAAAGATTTTTGAACCAATAAAATACTAGAAACTGGTTTCTAATATGAGTAGGTAGTTTAAACAGTTAGAAGAGTTAAACCAGCTTTTTACTGCCATAGCCTCTGTGCAGACAAACTTGCTTTAAAGGTAGATTTTTTTTTTTCCATGTAAGTTCATTAAAGTATTCCAGTTCAGAGAGTAATTTAAATTAGAGAATTATCTGAGGAATTGAAAAATTGGAAAAAATGTTTTCCTTGTATGGTACAGCTGTAAATGAAGAGTAAGAACTAGTAGTCCCATAATCCAGGATAATTTGGAGCCTGGAAAGATAACTCACTAATTAAAAATAGCACTTCCCTTTTTTAGAATAAGTTGCTTTTTTTTTTTCCCCCCAGCAATATGATGCCTACAAAAAGCTCAGACTCATTAAATTGTAAGCTTGAATTGCAAATTTAAAATTCTATTTTTAGGCTTTCCTGATTAAAGTCAAAGTTTCAGATAAAGTTTGATACAAATCACATAGAAAGGAATAATCTACTAAATAAATATATATTAGTAAATGCTAATTTACAACTACTCTGAATAAATACATACATACTTTATCGCATATAGCTATAAGGACAGTCACCTTTTAAGAAAAAACGAACTACTTTTTTTCTGCTTGTTTGCTGATCCTCTTTTGTACTGTTTCATCTTGTTTCAAGTCAGTTTAAGGTTAAGATTTGTATCCAAAGTATTTCCATTTTTTACAGCAATGTAAGCGAAACTAAATTGTAGCTTGCTAGTCATTCAGAAGAGAAGAAAATATATAATAGGCTTATGTACACTAGACAGTATTTTCAAGGGAGAAAAATAAAGGTAGCACAGATCCTCCAAGGTGACTCTACCTCTGAAGAGGTGGCAAGCTGTTATTTCCTCCGTGTCACGGCTGGACTGCCTGCTGAGGGATGGCACGCCTTGTGATGAAGAGGGGCTTTCTGACAGGAGCCTGATGCACCATTCAGTTGAAAAAGGCGCTGCGAAAAAGATTATCAAAGCATAATGCCTTTATGAAGTGTGCCATTTTAACTACAGCTCTGAAACCCCTTCCCCCATGTCGTTTTAAGAGGAAAACATCTCTCAAGGGAAGAAGAGGGAATGTCACAATATCTTGCCTGGCAGGTAGTGGTGCACAGATGAAGAATCTTTCACAAGGTGTATTCAGGAGGATAAAGAGAGATATTTTACTAGGTTCTAAACACAGAGCTGTCAATCCCTCCATTAGCCAGAATATTCAAGATGCATTTATACCCACATCGGGGAAAACTTGAGCCAGGGATTGAATCTGAAAATCCTTAAACAATTTAAGCTACCAAGTGGGACTTGATTATACTCCACCTTGACCCAGGTGTTCTCCAAGCACAGAAAGTCGTCTGTGTACAGATGGTCATCCATTCACTGAAATGTCACACGCCTTGGCAGCACCAGATCGTTTACAGGGTCTTTTTCTACCCTGGACCATGGCATGTGTCACTGCAAATGTTTAGTTCATACCACACAGAGCACACAGACTCTCTTGTTCCACATCAGTAGCCTTATTTGCCCCTTCAGCTAGCAGGTGGCAGTGAGTGTCTGTTTTTTGAAACAGAACTAGCCTATAATGATTTACAGAGATTTAAACTTACCAGTAAATCAGGAAGGAAAAAAGTCCCAGTTAGTGGATTTCCTTTAAAAGACTGACAGAAAATTGCATTTTTTCTTTTCCTCTTTTGGCACTGTGTCTAAAATAAACTTTCATTAAAGCTTACTCTGTCTGCAGTCCAGCTACAGTAGTTTAGAAAAATGCCTCAAGAATAGTGCAGCAACACTATGCAAGGAAGCGGTATCAGATCACAGTGGCAGAAAAAAACAAATTTTAAAATGATTAAGCCATTTCAAAGCCCTCAGCTTATCAGCTGTAAAAAAAAATAAAGTCTGATGCCAGATGTAATGCTGACATTTTTCAGTCAAAACCAGGATACTTGACATTAGCATGATCCAATTCCTGGCACTGCCATGCATCATCAGAGTTATAGTTTAAGTGCCTCACGTACAAGCTCTCCCCAGGGAGCTGGGGTCTCCAGCCAGATTTCACCTCCCATGAGCTACTAGAGTGTGTCAAGGCATTATGCCTGTTTGGGCAGATTCATGAGGATACGACTTTTAACTCTCTCTCCATTGTGAAAAAGATTTTGGAAAACAACAATTACTTCCTCAAAACTACATTCAGGGTTAGAACCATTTTTTTCTTTTCTATAAAAATAATGATTTGAGTTTCCTGACCCACACTGAAGAAGGTGCTGTTAATAATTTAGAATATATGTACACTAAAACTCCAATGTAACATAAAAACACCCAACTAATAAGAGAATTTAGAGCAATTAATATACAGTAAGAGGGAACTTGGTTAATTTGCCCTTGCAGGTTTTAACCTGACTAGAAGTTTCTTCTATGCTGCTATATGTAAAAAACACACTTTATAGAACAGTAAAGTGATCTGAGGCTTTCCCTTACCAGAGCAGTTGAAAGCAAGGAGCCCCAAAAACTTCATAAACATTAGTGAAGAATTCATGATTCAGTCATTACCTGGGCTGTAGTTCTGGGCCATGGGAAGCTTTAATCTTTCCAGCCTTCCATTCTTCCAACTTTGGATCCTAATTTTAATCCCTGAAAGTTTGGGACACTGTTTAAAGGATCAGTGTTTAATGAGAACAATCCATCATCTGCTTGTCAACTTCAGCTGTAATGCTGTTGAGATCTACCTAGTAATAATGGGTTTTTGAGACAATCGATAGCTTGGATACATACATTTCGGGTTGCAAGTGTAAGGTATCTGAGAAAGAGGAAAGGATAGCTCAACAAAATGGTCTGGCACATGAATGATTCAGCTAACAACAGGAAGAATTTGAAAATGTTATGAAGTAATAACCCAATTACAGTTTTAACAGCACACAAGTTAACATTTCCCAAATAACAGTAAATATCACTCAGTCTCAGTGTGAAATAAACACTTTTCCTTTGAACAGATTAAAGGACAGATGTTGCAGTATGGAACTAAAACTCAATACTACATCCTGGAGAATAAAGAATTCCATTTACAAGAGAAATAACTGGCTTCTCCAAAACAGAAGGGCTTTAAATGCTGCAATACACTGACCTTCAGGTGCTTTCCATCAGATTTTCTCCTCTAGTGCAAGGAAATCACCAGCTGATTCAAAGCATACGCTGACCAAAGAAATGCATAGATCTCAGGAAACCAGAAGACTAGGTCCAGAAGTCCCTAGCCTCTAGCTGGCCCAAGCAAGCCCTGCCTTGGAAGCCTTTTCTGTACTTCTAAGGAAAATGGTGCCACGGACAATCTCCAACACTGCAGCAGCCAATCATCCATACTGCTGAACTGCAACTGTGCTCCTTGGCACAGATTTGGCTATGCCAGTCAGCACTTGCTCTGACAACACGCTGCTCTGTTCTGAGGAGCAGCACACCCTAGGGACAATTCCCATTGTAGGGATAATTCCCATTGTAGGGATAAGTCTGCACCAGGTTTAGTTCCCTTTACCATGTGCTGTTCTTCAGCAGTATCCCAGCACACTTTGTACCCTCACCTCTTGTACCCTCACCTCTGTATGCTTCAGTCAGTGGTTCAGGGTCTGTGATCCAAGGACTACTGCCATGCAAGGGAGCTGCATAACAGTGGCTCTCTTACTGAAAAACTATTATTAAGGTGTAAGAAAGTACATACGGTAAGGCTATGCATGATAAAACACGTAAAACCACAAAGAAGTTGTCTAATTTTTGAGACGAGCTGTGAACAGCTCAAGAATTCAAGAGGAAAAATATTTACATGAAAATGTATAGAACTGTAAGAAAAAACAACAGAGACTCAGAAGATGTTACTTCAGCAACACGAGAGGATCAGCCCGTTCTAAGAAGCAAAGGAGACTGACCCATCACCATTTGATTGACAACTGCTTGGCTGGTAAAGCCCCATCAGGCATTTCATCAGGTGGTAATGAGCATATTAATGTTTAGCCTAGTAGCTCATTATTCATAGTTAGCTACTATGTGCATTAGCAAATTTAAAAAAGCTTTGCACTCATCATTTGTACATACGCTGCCTACGGAAACTGTTTTGTGGTATAAGTTGCCCAAATTCTTGTGGCACAGCGAGGGAAGTTAGTTCCCAACACACACACGCACAGGCACAGAGTGTTTCAGGGACATGTGATGCCAACCCTCAGTTTCATGCTATGAAAACATCACTCTGAACTGAAAAGAAATGAGCACACGCACACATACACACACACACGTATATACAAATATTGTCTTAGGGACATGACACACTGCATGGGGTCCAGAGGGGTCAGGTGATCTGCAGTTATTTCGACAGGATCAATCTAGCCACAAGAAAACAGTCCTTGGACCTGTTTTATTTAGCAGTATAGTGCAGTTATACTGACCATCTGCTGCTTGCCTGACAGTATATATGAAACTAGCTAATGATTTCACTTCTGTTCTTAAAGTAAGGTTGAACGAGCACCAACAATGAAATTTCTCAGGCCTATTGAAGGTTCAGTTTGGTTGAGTTTGTGACCTCAGGAAAGGGTAAAAAAAAAAAAAAAAAAAATCTGCTGAGTTGTGCAGATAGCATATTTTCTAATATATAATTTACTGTTTAATAAATAAGGAGAGGTTGCAGGATGGTTCTTGGGGTAAACAACTTTATGGGCAATAAAAGAGAAGCTTAACTTCAAGCCCCTCTATAATCCCTCTCTTGGTCAATTATACATGCTCCTTTACCCCAGCAACACTCCATTTTTACCTTGGTTACTTAAGGATACAGGCTATATATGGACATTTTTTTTCAGGAGCCATTACCTTTGAAAGTGTAGAAATCATCTGAAATCAGTTACAAATTTACAATAAATTATTATACTGGTGTCTTACACAACTAAATGCTTATGCATTTTAATAAATACTAAATGAAAAATGAGATCTCTACACCAGCTAAGTCAGTGGCCCAAATATATTTAACTCTATAATCCCAAATAAATGCACATATATCTTGGGTGGTTCTATTTGTGGTGTGTGCATGCATGCACAAGTATGTGTATGCAAGGAGCTTCAGATACTATAGCTCTAAGTCTCACCACAAAATAGTATACAGAACTTTTACATATGGGATTAATGTCAAATAATTCTTGACTAGAAGTATGTGCTGGTAGCAAATGTTATGATAGTACTTCAAGACCTGTGGATACGATTACATTTGCAATAGAGGTTTAGGAATAACACATAAAGATAAGAGGAATTCTCATAAGTGCAACTAATTAATATTTGATAAATAATAACATGCATACGCTGCTGTATTACTGAATGCTAGTATCCCATCAACTCTTACTGTTTGCTAACAAGCTAGGTGCAAATGCCTGTCTTCTAAAAGTGAGGTTGTGGGTATGGTCAAATGTCTACACTGGTAATAGGCATTGTGCAATCTGCCGAAAGTAGAGTTTATTACACAGAGCACTAAAAGAAATACAAAGAGTTCAATATCAAGCACTCAAAAAGTTTGTCATGCCAAAATGAAGATTATTTCTGTACTCTTTATTCAGCAGTGCCGTCGGGAACACAGGCTGCAGTAACCTGACTAAGTTTTCTGAAGTGTGACACCCTTTTATACTGCTCACTCCTGTACACATTTCTTTTATAACTCACACAGAGGTTTCCTAGGTTTTTCATATTCGCAAATCTGTAAAAATCTAGGTAAAGCTAAAGTGAATATTAAGTTCAAGGCCCTAAGGAGAAGCTCCTTGCTGAGGAGAAACACCATCTACATAATAAAATAAGATTATACTTAAGGCATGTGATCTCTACAGTTCTAATTACATAGGATGTGACCAAGCCCAAATATACCCAAGAGTACCAAGGCTACAGAATATGAGTGGAAAGACTGTTGCCTAACATTAACACTATTGCGCAGTGATAATTATAGATGAACTGTGAACTTAAATCCTGGCTGTCTTGGAGTCTGGTCAGTCCATTTTCTGTCAGTCATAAATTTCAGGCCAATGCTCATATATCAGCTAACTCATTTGAACGGTCCCTTACTGTGTCATTTAGCAACTATTGACTGTATGCATCAATCATTAAGGTAAGCAGCTTTTGCTGGAGTTGTAGTAAAAGCTATTTTTCAGTTTTGAAAGAAAGTCAGTGGCAAGGCTACCTAATATTGTAAGAATCTTCCTATTTAACCTTTTATGCCAAAACCCTTGATCTAAGAGGTGGTCACCCTTTAGGACACAGAAACAACACTTAGACTGCTTGTCATTGCAAGCAGTTTGAATATCAAGCGTTGAGTAGTTGTGAACTGCTGATCTCAGGCCAGATGGTTGTCCTGGTTTCAGCTGGGATAGAGTTAACTGTCTTCCTAGTAGCTGGTACAGTGCTATGTTTTGAGTTCAGTATGAGAAAAATGTTGATAACACTGATGTTTTCAGTTGTTGCTCAGTAGTGTTTAGACTAAAGTCAAGGATTTTTCAGCTTCTCATCCCCAGCCAGAGAGAAAGCTGGAGGGGCACAAGAAGTTGACACAGGACACAGCCAGGGCACCTGACCCAAACTGGCCAAAGGGGTATTCCATACCATGGGACGTCACATCTAGTATAGGAACTGGGAGGTGGGGGCGGGGATTCGCCGCTCGGGGACTGGCGGGGTGTCGGTCGGCGGGTGGTGAGCAATTGCACTGCGCATCATTTGTACATTCCAATCCTTTCATTATTGCTGTTGTCATTTTATTAGTGTTATCATTATCATTATTAGTTTCTTCTTTTCTGTTCTATTAAACCGTTCTTATCTCAACCCACGGGTTTTGCTTCTTTTCCCGATTTTCTCCCCCATCCCACTGGGTGAGGGGGAGTGAGTGAGCGGCTGCGTGGTGTTTAGTTGCTGGCTGGGGTTAAACCACGACAATGGTATAAACCAAGACTCATTTGTACTCTAGCTACTTGGAAAAACCTAGGATCTGACCTCCTTGTTTTGCAAGTGTTTATTTAAATAAATAACAATGAACATTTTTATTCAAGCATATTGCAATTTGCTGCAGTCAGTTTGTAAACAGGTAAAACCAAACAACTTTAGCCTTGTGTTTGTAATCCTGGGAAGGTGTATGTATTAGAAAAGATAACCTTAGACTTCAACTTCCAAAACAGAAGTTCAAATACCATCATATAACTGAATACCCTCCTGGTTTCTATGCATCTTTTTTTACTTCTATCATTTTTTGAAAGGCTCCTTTGAATAAACAGCCAACGCCAAAATTGCACAGAAGTGCAGCTTCCTCAATCTGCATGTAGATTAGCAGGTAGAAAAGAAAATGAATGTATTTTTCTTATAGGATCTGTAAATCATATGACCTGATGGAAGCTGATTAACTAACAGAGAATTAAAGGCAGATAATTTTTAGCATTCCTGCTTGACTGATAATTTCATGGCAAGCAAGTTAGGCAAGCAGCAGATGCGAGAGAGTGAGAGTGAACAAGCTGAATCAAGATCGAAGAATATGCTGACTTCCAGAAGACGACTGGGCTGTGGAGGGAAGGTTAGCACACATATGTACTGTGGATCTGATGCTGCTTTCACTCTTTCGCAATTCCTCTGACGTTAGATCCAGGCTGTTTATAGACATGAACAAAATAGAACTTGGTTAAATTTTTTGATAGCTATTCTTTTTTTCTCAAATACCAAGACAGCATCTTTCCTTCTGATACACGGAAAAAAAAAAAAAAAGGTTGCTCACATTGTATAGTTCAAGGAGGCAGCATCAAAAAACCAAACCCAACCAAAAAAAGCCCTCAAATTGCTATTGATTGTTTCCTTAATGAATCAAGGTGATTCTACCTGCACCTTTCTTCAGCTTGCTTTATCATACGATTCCAGATGGAGATGGAGCAAAGTAAATCCAGAATGTCAGATTCAGATTAAAAACCCAATATAATGTCATGATAGATGCATAACCATTTTTTTTCCAAAAGCCAGTATGTGTTTTGATGAGGGCAGACTATCTGCCTTTGAGACGGTCTATAAGCCTCCATGAAAGTCATTTAGATCAACCAGCTTGGCTAAAGGTATAACACTGACGCCCAATGGCATTAAGCACATGTGTTTTCATTGTGGAATAAGACTGTTTTTACTTTTTCTGTTTAAGCTGGAAAAAAACTTTGGTAAAATCTTAAATTTGCAGTATGCTTAGAAAGAAAAAGAAAAATGAAAAAAACCTTAATCCCAGATCAGCTGTTTGCAAAACCAATGAAACTAGTTAAGGAATTTATGTTTTGACATAATGCTTTTGACTTCAAACACATAAAAATATTTTTTGGTGTTCTATACTTATGAAAAAAGTATACTTCTTTTCTACTATGTCTTGATGAGATCAAGACCATCATTTGCAACCCTGTAAATACGAGAAGAGCATCTAGTATCCACTACTAGCTCAAATGTTGCTTTCCCAGTTTCACACTGATGTGAATTTGTAAAGTTACGGAATCAAAAGCTGCAGCCGTGTTTAAATGAGCCCTTGTTTAACTGATTGTGCTCTTGAAGTTATCTTGTTCTCCCAGAAAATTCATCAGCGCTGGACAGTATTATCATTTAACAACATCTCTTCTGGAACACGCATACATCCAAAAATAACAGTTTTACCAGATACTTCCATTATATGCCCACTGACTGACAATTTGCTTACAATCTGCTCTTGCCATCTGAATCTTGTTAAGTTCGAACTTTTTTTGGTCAGTGAAAGATGGTTTTACTTTCCCGAGTCCAACACAGAACAAATAATCTGTCAAGCAGCTATTCTTAAAAACCACAAGAGCTATGAAGATTAAACAGAACACTCCACATAATGGGTGGCTTTTCTTTTTGCATCACATTCAGTTCCCTAAATATAATGCAAGCTGGATCAAATTCTTTATTTCAGTTAACATGTTCCACTTCCTATTAGATGCTATTCTATTAAACCAAAATTGTCCTTATCGATTTTTCTGTTTTATTAAACAGATCCTAGTACAAAATCTGTCTCCTAGGTTCCATATCTCACATGTAGAGACTACAGACCACACCACTGTGTTCAGCCTCATCAAGAGCCTGACAGGTGAATCAGGTATCAAAGAGTAGAATAAAGACTGTCCACTTTTCGGCTGAAAATCTCAGAGCAGGCATATTGGGCTTTATTCTCCACATTTACAAAACTGATTCTGACAGTTACTAATCATTTATACAGTTCAAAGGAAAGAAACAAGTCCTACACTGCTTGCCCAGTGTGAGCAACAGTGTGTGACAAAGGAGTGTCTTTGCACCCCACAGCATGAAGTATATTATTATATACCTGTTACAAAAACCACCCATGCTATGGGTAAAAGTCTTGGTTTTCCTTCTGAGTAGTTCTATCAGAAACATGGTGGATTGAAGAACGATGAAGCAAGTTTCTTAATATACTTCTAGTCAGTCTCTTTAACAATCCCATTTCCTCCAGGTTTTTAGAAAATTTGACCATGGAAAGAACTAATTTAATAACAACTTTGTCATGAATTAGATCTCTGAATTGAGCTGGGGTTAAATGGCAAACTGATTTTCAGCTAACTGCTTCTCGTGTAGTTCACGCTTCTGAGTGCATGGCTGCAAATCTGCTTGCTCATACTGCTGTTTCCTAGGCTGAAGTGACTATTAAATTTTGTAATTAGTGGAATGTAATTATTTCCCGTAATGGGCTGTAAATTCACATTATGCCATAAATCATTCTTATGTACATTTAAGGATTCATTACTCTTCTTAGCAACTGACTAGCATATTTACTAAGCACAGAAATGTTCAACTGGAGTACCCTGTAGGTTACTGGGAAAGCATTAGTTGCTCCCAAATGAAATCTCTTTGGTAGGGGGAAGTGGTTAGCAGTAGGAAAACTGTGGTTCTACCACTGTGGTTAGAAATAAGACTTGAGAACCTGATTCAACAACGTACAAAAAAAAAAAAAAAAAAAAAAAAAAGATTTGCGTATCAATTCCGTTGGGATCATTTATTGTCCTCATTACGACTCTTAAATGCTTTCTTAAATCATCTTCTGAAATAAGAGTCAAGGAGGAAGAACTGCTGTTATGACTAAAGAAGATTTGTCAGGGGGGATAACAGCTTTCTCCACAGAAACAGAAAGCCAAAATCCATGAATCTGCTAAACCCAAGCCAGAACAACTCCCAGCACAGGCAGACCTTCCCAGGCCTGCACACTGAGCACAAATATCCTTGTACCTCCCCCTTCCCACTGCTTTTGCAGCGCAGCCTCATGGCCTCCCTCCTGCTGCCTGATCACACCTGCTAGAAACAGGCTTGCCTGACTGCCGTACGCTCATGCAGCACCAGAGGTGCCCAGGCTGGTGTTCAGGCAAACCTCCTTATGGCTCCTGTGCCATAAATTAGGTCTTCCTTGGAGATACCCTATTTGTCATCTCTTAGCAAGTTAAAGGATGCAGAAGCTCAACATACCTTACAACACTGCTGTCAGGAAAGGAGAGTGCAGAAAAAGGGTCCAATAGAAAAAAAAAAAAAATCTTAAGGATCCAGCACAAAGTTTGTATTTTGTGTTGTCAGACAATTCAGATTCTTTCATACACTGACCCGTCTTGGGCTTAGTGACCATGAAATGGTAGAATTTTCAATTCTTGGTGAGGCAAAGAAGGTGGTCAGCAAAACCACCACTATGGACTTCCAGAGGGCTAACTTTGGCCTCTTCAAGGCACTGGTTGAGAGAGTCCCTTGGGAGACAGTCCTGAAGGGCAAAGGGGTCCAGGAGGGATGGACATTCTTTAAAAAGGAAATCTTAATGGCTCAGGACCAGGCTATTCCCATGTGCCGCAAGTCAAACCGCCGAGGAAAACGACCGGCCTGGCTGAATGGGGAGCTTTTGCTAGGACTTAAGAAAAAAAGGAGAGTTTATCATCTCTGGAGGAAAGGGCAGGCAACTTGGGAGGAGTACAGGGATCTTGTTAGATTATACAGAGAGAAAATTAGAAAGGCGAAAGCTCAGCTAGAACTAAATCTGGCCACTAGTGTAAGGGACAACAAAAAATGTTTTTACAAATATGTTAACAGTAAAAAGAATCCCAAGGAGAATATCCTTTAATGGATACAGAAGGGAACGTAGCAACCAGTGATGAGGAAAAGGCCGAGGTACTTAATGCCTTCTTTGCCTCAGTCTTTAATAGTGAGTCCAGTCATCCTCAGGGTACTCCACCTCATGAGCTGGAAGGTAAGGATGAAGAGCATAACATACCCCCCTTAATCCAGGAGGAATTAGTTAGGGACCTGTTACGCCATCTGGACACTCACAAATCTATGGGACCTGATGGGATCCATCCAAGAGTACTGAGGGAACTGGCTGAGGTCCTTGCCAAGCCACTCTCCATCATCTATCAGCGTTCCTGGTCAACAGGGGAGGTCCCAGAGGACTGGAGGCTTGCCAATGTGACCCCCATTTATAAGAAGGGTTGGAGGGAGGATCCGGGGAACTACAGGCCTGTCAGCCTGACCTCGGTACCGGGAAAGATTATGGAACGGTTTGTCTTGAGAGCACTCACACGGCAGCTCCAGGATAAGAGGGGGATCAGGCCCAGTCAGCATGGGTTTACGAAAGGCAGGTCCTGCTTGACCAACCTGATCTCCTTCTATGACCGGGTGACCCGCCTAGTGGATGAGGGAAAGGCTGTCGATGTTATTTTCCTAGACTTCAGCAAGGCCTTTGACACTGTCTCTCATGGCATACTCCTGGAGAAGCTGGCGTCTTGTGGCCTGGACAAGTGCACTATTCACTGGGTGAAAAACTGGCTGGATGGCCGAGCCCAGAGGGTCGTGGTGAATGGGGTGAAATCCAGTTGGCGGCGGGTCACAAGTGGTGTTCCCCAGGGCTCGGTGTTGGGCCCTGTTCTGTTTAATATCTTTATTGATGATTTGGATGAGGGGATTGAGTGCACCCTCAGCAAGTTTGCAGACGACACCAAGTTGGGAGGCAGGGTCAATCTGCTTGAGGGTAGGGAGGCTCTACAAAGAGATCTGGACAGGCTGGATCGATGGGCTGAGGCCAGTCGTACGAAGTTCAACAAGGCCAAGTGCCGGGTCCTTCACTTCGGTCACAGCAACCCCATGCAGCGCTACAGGCTTGGGGCAGAGTGGCTGGAAAGCTGCCCGGCAGAGAAAGACCTGGGGGTGCTGGTTGACAGTCGGCTGAATATGAGCCAGCAGTGTGCCCAGGTGGCCAAGAAGGCCAATCGCATCCTGGCCTGTATCAGGAACAGTGTGGCCAGCAGGAACAGGGAGGTGGTTGTTCCCCTGTACTCGGCACTGGTGAGGCCGCACCTCGAGTGCTGTGTTCAGTTTTGGGCCCCTCACTACAGGAAAGACATTGAGCTGCTTGAGCATGTCCAGAGAAGGGCAACCAAGTTGGTGAGGGGCCTTGAGCACAAGTCTTATGAGGAGCGGCTGAGGGATCTGGGGTTGTTCAGTCTAGAAAAGAGGAGGCTGAGGGGAGACCTTATCGCTCTCTACAACTACTGAAAGGGGGTTGTAGTGAGGAGGGTGTTGGTCTCTTCTGTCAGGTGGCTGGAGATAGGACAAGAGGGAATGGCCTCAAGTTGAGGCAAGGGAGATTTAGGTTAGATATTAGGAAAAATTTTTTTACTGAGAGGGTTGTCAAACATTGGAATGGGCTGCCCAGGGAAGCGGTTGAGTCACCATCCCTGGAGGTATTCAAAAAGCGAGTGGACAGGGTACTCCAGGGCATGGTTTAGGGGGCATGGTTAATGGTTGGACTTGATGATCTTGAAGGTCTTTTCCAACCAAAATGATTCTATGATTCTATGATTCTAATATTTTCATAGCATGCATGTACACCTACACGTGCCTGCCCCATCCTACTATGTGCTCATGAAGGGTAAATCAGACCTGAGATACTTGTCTCCTCAGCAGAATAGACTCAAGTATTATGCATAGACACTAAGCAGGCAAACATCATCCTTCACAAGATGGAGGATTTCAGTGAAAAGTCTTTCCTGCATTTTTTCCCATACTGCTTTTGTTGCAGCCTTTCCTCTCTCCTAAATTAATCTTATCCTACCTATCTCCTCTTCTTATTCATAATCAATAATGAAGATAAAAGCTTAGGCAATGGTGAAACAGGATCAGCTCCTGATGTCTTTCTCAGGGAACTCTGCAATCTGTTCTGGGCAGACTGGCTGCCAGACCCAGGGAGACACCAGCCAACACTTAAAGAAGGGTCAGAATCTCTTTTCCTTGTTGCTGGTTGGCACGTTAGATACTCCTTGCCACTAAACCCTCCTTTACTCTGGTCCTGATCCAGCAGTACTGGCACAGACAGGAAGCCTTCCAATAATATTTACAAAACATGCATAAGATACGTGACCCTAATTAAAAAAGGATAGATCTAAAACAGGAAAAAGAAACTGCCATCTGCACCCAGACTATTTGCAGTAAGTATTGTCCAGATGTCTAAAATGTGCAGGCTGCAAAAATATCCCAATGCCCTTCAAACCCGACACAGAGTGTTAACGATTTCTTTAATTGGAAAAAAAATAATGGATAATCCAACAGATAGTAGCAATGAACTAAATGCCAATAAAGGGAATCTGAGAATAAGCTTAACAGATTTTCTGAAGAAGCAGCTGCAGCACAGACCTTGAAGGCATTAGCTTGTGGCCAACAAAGATCAGTTATCTGCTTGTCTAACTCTGATCCTTTGCATGTGATTAACAAAGGTGAAGGGAAGCATCTCCAGGGACCTGTCACAGTGAAAGATAGATGATTTAAGACAGAGTCTTTGTTTATGCTGTGACTAAACTTCAAATTCTACTTCTCTCCATGAATTTACCCCGTCCCCACTGGGCACTGTCAGATGCCATCAGCCTTGTTCCCCTACCTTGCACAAAATTCTGTCCAAACATGCACAAGCCTTTTTGGCTCCCCTGGGCCTTCGCTGGTGCAACTGAAAAACCTAATAGGGGTATTTCAGCTAAACGCACACTAAGCATGTCTGTATTAGACATAGACAAAACCTAACCCAATTAAACAGTCCCTGTTCATAATGCTTTCCTAACGTGCGGTACCTGGGTCCAAAAAAAGCACACTTTGCTGCGCTTCAGAGAAGGCTATCATGAAGTGCTGAACTCTTTAGTAGAAGTCAGTCATTGAGAGACCATTTGTTGGGGTTTTTTAAATGTTTGTTGTTCAGCAGTGGTTGGACAACAGTGCGTGGTTATTGAATACAGAGTCAGAGAGTTGCACGCTTTTCAAGTACAGAGTTTTGCATCAACATGATTACGAGGGGTGCACGTTAAAAGACGTACACAGCGTTGTTCTAGCAAGACTGTTCAAGAATGGCCTCAGCATGATTTTAAAGACAAGCCTCTGGGAGGAGTTTTCCAACTCTGCTTTGGGTCTGGTTTTGCACTTTGCTACCTCTTCCAGCCATGGCTGTAACTGTATTAACAGGCTTCCCTTCAGCTCTGTTAGGGCGCAATAAGAATTCACCAAGAAGCCTGCGACCTCCACAATACGGTTTTTGACCAGTAGCAGGAAAGTCTGCTTATTGTCTGCATGCAGTGAAGGAGGAATCTGGAACAGAGCCAGAAAGCTGTTAAAAAATACCTTTTAATTTTTTTTATATTTGCTGGCTTTCAAAAGGGGTGAAGAAGATCTTAAATATAACAAAAACAAAGACTGCTTTTCAGAAACTGAATGTGTAGTATTTCCAACTAAATATGAAAAGCATGTTTATGTATTGCTTCCTCTGTCCAATTTATAACTCTGTAAAATACAATTAAAATATACAGTACTTCTTAGATTCTTATGTTCAATAAAAGGGTCAATAAGAAGCTGTTATAGTAACAAACTGTTTTCCCTTAATTGCATATCTGCTTACCATGCAAAACTTTCTCATGAACTTTTGTTTCTATAAAATGTTTCATAGCAGAGTATAAAGTTATAAAGTATCAATAATTATATCTAATTTTTAGATTAATGAAACAATATTTCTTTTCTGTTCTTTGTTTGTTTGTTTTGCCTTGCTTTTCCAGATTATTGTATACTTTTAATAACTTTGAAAAACTTTTAGGCAATTCGACCAATTCTTTATCAGGTGTAGAAGCTTTTGAAACATTGAAAGCTGGGACAGGGAGGAAGAACAACCAACCAACTACTTGTTTGTATCCTGCTTTCAGACCCTGTTGTGGTCTGCTACTTGCTACTAAAGAGGATTTTTACCCAAAGTAGAATGGTGGCAAGGTGTTCAGAGTCCATCCAGAAAAATTTGTTTCCAGGGTTATGGAATTGCTCATGAACATCCCAATTAAAAAGCCCTTTGAATTTCAATACCTTTCAGTTACATTGACTTTTTTTCTCCCACAAAATCTTTAAAAGATAGAAAAGCTAATTTCTTTATTTTTCTTTTAATCTTTTTTTTCTTTTTCTTCTTGCATTCTGTCCTGGAAAGTTTCTCACTTTCTATTTCCCTTCATATCCTTCTCTCTCTGTTTTTTACTTTTCATTGCTCATCTTTTTCTTGGCAATCCTTTACTATCTCCACACCCCCAGCGTATATCTGGTGACTACTTAAATCCACAAGCCAAACTGTAATACAACTTCTTAAGTCAACACCTGAGCAAAGATCTTTCCTGGGACAAGGCAAGGGCATCTCAATGTGCCTTTTTTTTTTATTTCATTAATACTAAAACCTACATTGCTCCAAACCCACTTCTCCAACACTTTGCTGAATTAAATTAATCAAAGCTAATATGAACCTAGCTAGCTCTGGGCTGGTATATCTTACAGTCCATCTCTCATGTATGGCTACAGAATCTTATTATTATCTAAGTAACCAGCCTCATAATAAGCCTACCCAAATAAGTAATCAAAAAATAAATAATGCAATAAATTTGCTTAGGACTGCTGAAGACAGAGGTTAATTCAAAGGAATGTAGTCTTGAAAGAATTTGAGTTTAGAAAGGTAACTCTGCTTCTACAACCAATCATAAGGATATAAACAGTTAAATCTCAGCCTAGAGATTCAGGTTTCTTTTTAATCAAACTAAATACCTACCTCCTTTTGACTACATTTACATTCCAATATAATAAGGGCTATGCAAAACAGGTGATTTTTGTATTCATTATTTTTTAGTAATTGATTTTCGCAATTATGTAGGAAAAAGCTTTAGGGTGACATTTTTAACTGTTTTCAAACAGTCTGAGTACATTTTGACATTAAAGATATTAAAAGAAAAACAACTATTCACAGATTTTAGGATGAATTTGTTCTCATGATCCTTCTGAGAGATGTTGGGTGGTTTTCCAGCCAAGCAAAATTGGCAAATGGTGCCCTCAATAAGCACGTGACTTATTAAAAGTGTCTTTATATTTCTTTCTATTTAGGAATTCCCTGTAACTTTTAATCTGGTATGTCCATTACGATGAAGAGTTTTATTTGCACATACAGACATTAGATCTATTCATTAGTGTCATTAGCTATCATTAGTTGGCAGAATAGACAGTCTGTCTTAGTCTGTAGGCTATGCATTTTACAAGGAATGAAAGGGCAGCACAGAGGAGAAAGCTTTATGTAGCAAAAGATGACAAATTAGTACAGCTCTATCTCAAATTCACAGTTAGTAGAAGATAAAATGAATAGGTTCAAAGGCAAGTCATAAATCAAACTTATGAAAGTAAAGAATTCATACACAAATGGAATCTTCTAACAGCAAAGCCAGCGTTGATCACTTCACAATGTTAAAATAAATAAATCAGAAACAAACAAAAATGACCAATAGGAGCAAACACCTAAGAAAGTAGTGAGTGGGAACAGTCTCTAACTTGATACCGAAGCAACCTTGTCTGCACTGAACACAGGGGGAATATTTAGCAAAAGTGTGACAGCACAGTGGAATGATTTTAGAAATCTCACAAAGCTCCTAATGGAGGCCAATGATTTTAAACATTTATATTTGACTAGATTGTGACTAACGCTCCAACAAGATTTGGGGTATCCTTAATTAGCCAAATACTTATTAAGGTAGTAACTTCTTTCTATAACAGATCTTTTATATACTCTAAAACATTTTTATGAAAATGGATCAGAGCAGAAGAGCAGTACTCCTGACTTTCTTTTGGAATGGGGAAAAAAAATCTGTTGCAAATGTTGAGTATGTTACTATTTTAAGCCATTAGAAGTTCAAATAATTTTGATAAAGTATATGTTATATTTCAACTTATTCAAAAGCGTGATGAATCACACAGTGCTCCAGTCAGCCCTCTTTGGGCTTTTGAATAGAGCAAAAAGTTGCTGGGAATGCAGACACTGTCCTCACTGGGGTATTCTGCAAGTCCGTCTTGAAATCAGGCATGTGCCCTGGCTGATTTACTCCCAGTAAAGTCTAAGGAGAGGTTCTCACTGATTTCATTCACATAACAGGTAGCATCTTTAAATAAATCAAAAAGAAGATCACAGATGTTTAACCTAAATTTTAATTCTGCAGCTGTTCACTGAACTGTTAAAAGAAAGGTTAAGTTCCCTGCCTTTAGAGAGCTGCAAAAGGTTTTATTAAGTATAAATATCTACTGGGAAAAATATTTCTGGTCACTACAGTAAATACATGTGTTTTTTTCCCCCTGCTTCTACTTGATTTAAATATTTCCAATTCTAATAAACTGAAAAAAGTCCAAAGAAAAAATGAAATACAAGCAGAAGGGACAATTTACAGGAAAGATTTCTGCACTTACGTCAACACAGGACTCTGGCCCCTTGGAGTCTTAGCACATTGTGATTCTTTTTTCATAGAGTAAGGATTTTCAGTATTTATAATTATTGTAGACTAGAATAAAATGACAGGTTTCCTCCTTGGACATGTTTTCTTTAGGACTGTAGGACAACCTTTCGGCTACTATCAAAAGGTAGCAAGAATGAGCTAGTGAAACAAAGATTGCTTAAGAGAAACACAGTAACTCAGAGAGGAAACAGTGTCTGATATTACCAAGTTCAGTAGCTAAAACGTCTCAAAAAAGCATTGACAGACTGATCTAGGTAGAGTGGCTAAGAAGCCCTCATTCGGATTCACATGAACTGACTATTTAAAAACAACTATTCTAAGTGTGGGAAGTTCTGGGTGAGATTAGGGAAAAAATGACTGGTCAGATAAACAAATCTTACAGTTGAGCTGTTGTCCCAGAGGAAATGAATACCATAGCTGGTAATGTGGATGTATCTAGACAAAAGGCTCTTATCTCTAAAATTACAAATCTGGCACCACACTTCCTGTAATGAGTAAATAAAAACCCCCAGAACACAACAATAATGAATGTTCAAATGACTTTCAGTATTATTTTATCAGTGCTATGTAAATAAATTACATGGAAAGCATTTCTGATGGGACATTTTGATATTTGCATATCCTTAATCTTCAATATAAATTGGAGAAGTCTGTAAGAGCGGAAAGAAAAGCGTAAATACTATGTACTGTTTTCTAATAACCAAACCCATTTTAATAATAATTGAGCCTGTGCCTGAAGATCAAAAAAGAATTTGATGGGTGCTGGGGTATGCTTCATTTGTTTCACTTTATGAAGTGCAGGCATCCCGAGGAAACAGAAAGATCTGGACTAAATTTATAACACAAGTAATGTAAAATGCCTTTTTGATATGTTATGCTGTGGAAGTTTTTCAAGAACAGGAAGAAAAATAGACATAGATGTTAAAGGTTAAGAACGAGCAATATCAAGCAGTCATTGACTTTCAGATCCAGACCACCATCATCTTGATATTCCCACCTCTTTGTGTTATTTTGGGTATGAGTTCTTTATGGTTTTATTCATTGCTTCCCCCCATGCTCTTTGATTTTTATTCTAGTGTGTGATATATGTTCCAGTTAAAAAAGACCTCCATATAAAACGTGTCCTAAGACTGGAACACATTTATATATGAATGTGAAGGATCACTTTGAGAGGAGAAATTTTTTCCAGTATGGCTTTTCCAAAGGAAAGAGGAAAAATGCTTAAGTAATAAACCCAGATAAATTATATAGCCTTTCTGAAGTGATTTTGAACAAGAAAAAATCAAATCTTTTTACTGACATGGAGAAAAAGTAATGTATCACCAGAGAGCAACTGGTGACAAGTCATTGATTTCAATAGCATAACAATGATCAATTGAGAATGTGGCTGAAACTCTCCTGAAGTTTTGAAAATGAACTGAGGAAGTGAACCTTGCCACAACTTGTCCATCCAAGTTAATGCAAGGATCTTTTATTATTGAACTCAGCCAAGACATTCATTCTCGCATCATCAGTCCCTTTATAATCAAGAGCAAGCACAGCACTTCACATACACAGCTGTTTCTGTTAAAGTTGTTCTTTGTATTGTGAAAGAGCCACATTTCTTCCAGACAGGTCTACTTAATTTTTTTTTATCATCTTCAAAGTTCTCCTGGAGTTATCCTTGTTTATCTGCTAGTATTGATCAGTTTCTAGTCTAAGAGAAGATAATTGTTTGGATATATCTTCAACAATCAATAGTAATCGATCAAATGAACTTTTATTTAGTACTTCTGACCGGTTTGTATTTGGTGCCTTTCTCAAGCTATGCAGGGTCAGATGTATCAGTTCAATTAAGCTTTCTGATGGGCTCAGCATCCCCAGAGAGGGACAGATTTTCAGGAGAGTGTCATTCCTATTCAGACTATGAAACAAGTGACTTGATGCTCAAATTGAGCTCATACTTGTGCTAAAAGATTTGCAAACCTGGCAACACTTGTGGATACTATACATTTGCATTCATGGCTACAGAAATACATTTTTTTCAGGTTTTGCAGCATGTGGGAATAGGAGTCTATTTAACTCTACATGGTCCAAATGAAGACATCTGCATTTGAATATGTCATCCTTATTTTTGTTATATGGAGAATATATATACCCCTTCTTCAGTGGGAAGAAATCAGCATTTATAATGCATGATTCATCTCATCTTGAAGTAGAAAATAGATCAGAAGATTCACATTCTAAAAGTGCTTGTTTCTGTCAATTCATTATAGAGGAAGCCTAGGGGGAAAAAGGCTATATTTTTATATATATATATATATATATACACACACACATGCACTGTAGCTGGACTCACCTTCAGTGGTTTGATAAAACCATGATTTCTTCCTTGTATTGGCCATACCTCATTTTAAAGTGATTGTGTTACATAAGCTATTTAAAGGCAATATTACTCTCTAAACACTATTGTGTTCTCTAAATTTCAGCAACAGCACTTAGAACATGGGCTTAGGGTTGGTTTATCTTGTGAAGAAAACAAAAACCAACCCAGAATGGTAGTCACCCTGTAGCTCCAAAGACAAGAAATAGGAAGTTTTAATTCCAAGAGTTCATGACATTTTATGATGATATTTTCTGAAAAATGTTTTCCTTTCTTTTTGTTCCTAGATTGTGGAACATTGTTAGAACAGCCCTAATTGTAGCTATACAAGTTCACACACAGCGGTTACAAAACTGCAAGCCAAAGAGTTAAAATTAAGAATGAACACTATCAAACATAATAATGAGTAATTAGTTGTAGGAAGTAGCATATGTGATTCAGTAAGTGGCATTTTCTGGTTTGAATGTAAATTCAAGAAAACTCCCATCTCCGTAAGAGTGTGCTTTTGGAAGTGTCTTGCTTCACAGGCAGTCAAGGTCAACATACACTTGCGGTTGTTAGAGCACACAGTATACTTGGAGGTCGTCCATGGAACATCCTGACAACGAGTTTGTCTCATTCTGCTTGTCTAAAGACTCCTTAAAGCTTCAGCTGAATACATTCTGAATAGAGGAAAGTAGTGCTGCTCTGTACTGGTAAAATGAACAGCATGTGTATTTTCATGTCTGGTGGTACTACAGGCTTCCCACAATTTCAGGGTGACCAAAAGATACAGTCTGAGTTTGGGGAAGTTTGTGCATCCTAAGACATAGATATAAAAGTTATCCAGCAGGGGGAAATAAATAGGGACCAGGATTTTGGGAAATATTAATTTATCTTGTGGTCCCATAGGATAAGCTGTAGCAAAGAGACAGCTTCACTGCATCAAGGAGGAGACAGCTGCAGTCTGTGATCAACTGCAAAGAGATGCACATAGACCTTCAGAGCTGAGAGACAAGCAGGGAGAGTAGGAGACTAAATCTGATTTTATTGAAAACCTACTCAGTATGGGCAAAAGTTTGAGGGGCTAGTACTGGACTCACAGACCCTTGCTGCTTGGCCGTATGCTAATGCCTAGGATTGATAAAAAGCCCTTTGGGTAGAGAAATGTTTATGTCGGAGGTATATTGATATTTTTTGCTCAGTTTGTGTCTGCCAGTTGCTGAAATATTGGGGTTTGCACAAACAATGAAGTACTGCATCATTAAAAATATTCCATGTATTTACAGGCGTAAATAGTACAACAAAATGCTAGTGACTGAAGGACAGCAATGCTTTTTGGAAGTGTCCTTGGGCTCCATGCTGGCATCCCTCTTAAATACACTTTCCTCTGTGTTTTGTTCACTGTTTGCTCTTTGTATACTCTTGGGAACAAACTGAATGCCATAAGGGTTTTTAGGCAGGTAAGTGACTATCAGCTCTTCCAATGCCCAATTTGTAAAACATAAAAATAGAACTGCCTTTTTCCTGACAGCTAGCTCAGATGAATGAGCTAAATCCCATCTTTGGTGTTTTTAAATGCCTATAATGCGCTGCTTACTGGCAATGCATGTGCCTCATCCGCCTTTCCCCACACAAGCTAGCTCTGAAAGGTGATAGGTACCTAGAGACAACACTCAGTATAGCAGTATACTCATGGGGAAAAACTGAGATTGATTTTTTTCATCTGTACTAGGGTTTTAGCATTTACAGTGTTTTGCTAGTATTGCAACCCTATATTTCCACAGGATGTTTATGGTTATTACATTGGACATTTCTCATCTATATTTGCAGAACATGCTGATGGCTTTTTTTCTTGAGAGTCAGCTGTTATTTTTCCCCTCCTAGGGAATGACAATGATGCTATTTTAAGTAAAAGCTGATACTCATAGTCAAAAGAGTCATTTCACTGAGACCCACAGCACATTTCTGCTTACAGCATACCGACTTGCTCACTCAAGACTTTTAGAAAGACATAACATTTCTTGCAAAGAATTCAGGGCAAGGTTGATATGAAAACTCTGACAGCAAAATAAAACCTTATCCAATCATCCTCTCTCTCCTTGAGTGATACCTCTCCCCAAAATCAAAAGCCTGTTAAGCCCAGCATTTTAGGGTAGCATTGCTCCCAACTCTTTTAGGACTAACTCCTCAACAAACTCCTAATATTTTCCAAATATTTGTGTTTACTCTTTCAGATGATACTTTAAAGACACGAGTGTGCTTTGTAGCTGCATAAATAAAATGCTGCTACTAAAGTCTGGGGCAGCTATATATATTTTGTATGCTTTCTAGAACAGGAAGCCATATTTTATTTTTTCAGCTGAACATACAAGCAGGTACCACAGGGGTGAAGACATCAATTTCAGTCCTCCTTATTGAACCTTTAAGAAAAACTTGTACTCTATCCATCAACCAGGAGGCCAGTCTGCTAGTAAGCACTGAACGTGCTGACCTCAGCTAGATACTCTTTTCAATCCATTGCTTGCTGTAAGTAGGATTCTGCTAAAAGTAAAGCAAAACTATGGAGCATAGAAGAACTGCTGTGCTTTTGTATGACTTCATTTTCAAAAAGAAAACCAATTGATCATACTACATAGTGGAGTGTAACTCTGAATCTCTCCCACTGAACTGTCTCTCATATTCACAGGTACTACAAGAAAGCTTCCCTTTTTCTTCGTGTGGATGGAAGCATGCAAGAGTATTGTGGGTACACATGCACCTGGCCACAAACACAAATCTCAATGCACCACAGCCTATGTGGGTGGGAGAAGAGGGGCTATGTCTTTAAGGGAAGATAGTGTCTGAAATCAGAAGCCACAGCTTCTTGTTGCCACTGGTAGTGACATATCCACATAAGAGAGTAAATCTGTAATACGTTAAACAAGTTGTATGTTTTCCCACAGCTCCTGAGCACAGTCTATGATTCTACTAGAGCAATCACTCTGCTGAACATACTTCTACCTCCCAAGACATGTTTAAATCAATTGTTTTTTGTGGAAAAATAGCAGGATGATCTATGACTGAAGATAATAATATCTGGGAAAAGATATAAAAATAGTAACCTGTTTCATCTTCTGTCACTGGAGGAGTGGCCTTGATTGAAAGCTTTTTTTTCTTCTTTCCAGTCTAACTTACAGTAATTTGAACAACACAGCTTCAGCTATGGCCTTCTAGAGTGTAGTGGGTTGACCTTGGCTGCACACCAGGTGCCCACCAAAGCCACTCTATCGCTTCCCTCCTCAGCTGGAGAGGGGGGAGGAAATATAACAAAGGGCTCATGGGTCGAGATAAGGACAGGGAGAGATCACTCACCAATTACTGTCACGAGCAGAACAGACTTGACTTGGGAAAATTAATTTAATTCATTACCAATCAAATCAACGTAGGATAATGATAAATAAAACAAAACCTTAAAAATACCTTACCCCCACCCCTCCCTCCTTCCCAGGCTCAACTCCACTCCTGATTTTCTCTACCTCCTCCCTGCCAGCGGTGCAGGGGGACGGGAAATGGGGGTTGCGGTCATTTCATCACACATTGTCTATGCTGCTCCTTCCTCCTCAGGGGCAGGACTCCTCACACTTTTCCTCTGCTCCCGTGTGGGGTCCCTCCCACGGGAGACAGTCCTCCGCGAACTTCTCCAATGTGGGTCCTTCCCACGGGCTGCAGTTCTTCACGAACTGCTCCAGCATGGGTCCCTTCCAGAGGGTCACAGAGTCCTGCCAGAAAACCTGCTCCAGCGTGGGCTCCATGGGTCCGCAGGTCCTGCCAGGAGCCTGCTCCAGCGCGGGCTTCCCATGAGGTCACAGCCTCCTTCGGGCACCCACCTGCTCCGGCGTGGGGTCCTCCATGGGCTGCAGGTGGATATCTGCTCCACCGTGGGCTGCAGGGGGACAGCCTGCCTCACCGTAGTCTTCGCCATGGGCTGCAGGGGAATCTCTGCTCCGGCACCTGGAGCATCTCCTCCCCCTCCTTCTTCACTGGCCTTGGTGTCTGCAGGGTTGGTTCTCTCACATGGTCTCACTCCTCTTTCTGGCTGCAATTGCTGTTGCACAGCAGGTTTTTTTTCCCTTCCGAAATACGTTATCCCAGAGGCATTATCACCACCGCCGCTGACAGGCTCGGCCTTGGCCAGCGGTAGGTCCGTCTTGGAGCCAGCTGGCACCGGCTCTATCGGACATGGGGGAAGCTTCTAGCAGCTTCTCACAGAAGCCACCACTGTAGCCCCCCAGCTACCAAAACCTTGCCACACAAACCCAATACAGAGAGGGGCTGCTATAGAACTGAATCCATCTCACCACCAAGAAGTTTTTTGTGATATCTGAAATTTTGCCCCTTTCCCACAGTTATTAGTATATCTCTAACAAGCCAAGGAGCTCCTGTGTTAGAGCTTACACCCCTGGGAAGACACTAGGCTATTCCTTACACCTTCAGTAGTGTCTTAGCCAGTTTAGTTCTTGTTCTTTCATCCTAAAGCAGCCTACAACAGCTCCTTTGATTCTGCTCACTAGGTTGCCTTCATTTGGCTCCCATTAGCAGCTGAGTGATGCACATGCACACATGACAACTCAGGGAGTGCAAATGCACCACTTTTTCTTTTACGAGGTTTGGTAGAGACATTAGCTCTTGAGATACAGCTGAATTTTGAATTGTCAGGGTTTTAGGAAATTATTTCCTTCTCCTATGAAATTCGAAACTTCCTCTTTTTCACAGCAGAATAAAATCCAGATTTCTTTGATGATATTCTGTCAGCAATTTCAGACTGATTCATCTGCATCTTCCCTGTAATACTGTACCCATAGGGCTATAGAGACAGTTTGTATTGTACTATTCTACACCCAGTGAACAATTAAATGCCCATTAGTGATGATGAGACAGCCTAGAAAGCTAGGGAACTCAAGATGTGTTGGGAAAATGCCTGGTTTGAACCAAAATAAAGCAGGAATTTGAACATGAAACTTCTACACCCTTTCACCTCTGAGGGTGTTAGAGGTAGACTGAGAAGTTTCAGCTTCTAAGATCTGTTGAGATTGTTCCACATTATTGTAGAAATTACCTAATATCAACAATTGCTGCACCAAAAACACATGGACCTTCTTGAAAATGTTGTGATAGAGTTACATCATAAATATATTTTTTGGAATAGGTTGTTTTATTTTTACCTTCCCTTTGCAGTATGCACAGTAAAAAAAAAAAAAAAAAAAAAAAAAAAAAGGGCAACGTTCACATGAGACCATTGGTAGATTCTCTCATGTTTCAATGGCACGAAATTCACAGAACACCGTCATCTCCCTTTTTCCTTGCCATCCTTGTTTGATAATATTTTTTTTTTAAGAACGTGATAGAGGCTTTGAGATCTCTAATCCTTTGTCAAATTTGGCTTAAAATCTTTTGAAAGGTCAAAAGTTTATTGGAGCAGGAGACAAACAGACAATGTGATCACATAAATCTTATCTTCAAAGGACAGCAGGAAAAAATATGACATTTAAAATTAAAAAGCCAATTCTTATCTGTTTTTAAGTGGACTTTAATCCACCTTGTGGGAGAAAAACCCTGCCTTGATCTATTCATTATGTATTGTTTTTCCTTGCTGATGATGGTTCTGCTAATCTTTGATTTTCAAAGGATTTTTAAAATATTTGAATTATTATAAGGAGAGTAGAAATCAGAAAATTCACTTAATTAGTATTTAGTCCATTCTGCTTTGAAATTCTGTTTTGAAACATTTTTTTCTTGGCTTTGAGTAGCAGGAAACTGCAGTTTTTCCATAATTTTCTAGATAGTCATCAAGTCACCATTTACTACTAGTTAGCTATTATTTCTTCTAAATATCTGAAAATCTGTGTTACCCAGACTAAGCCTTTGCTTAATGTTCTCAGTAGTGAGAGGTATGTGAGTACATGAAGGATACTTTCAGGGTGGAAGGGGGAAAAGGGGCCTTGTCATCCCTGGTGGGGAACTTTCCCATACAAAAGGACAGGGCACGCATGATGTGATCTGACTGCAGTCAGTCACACACTCTTGCATTCAGAGTTTCTTATGCAAAACCATATGTCGATTTTTCCTGTTTTTCCTGTTTTTTTCCTTTTTTCAATTGGAAGTATTTTCAGCTGTCCTTCACTTTCTAACTGGCTGGGATGAATCCAGCAGTACATATTCAGTGCCAGTATTCTAAATCAACTCTTGTTATCTGACGCTATTTTTGGATTTCTTTATATAGACTATTTCCCTCTTATTTATTTATTTCTGGCTGACATACACCAGCAGTCATCTAAATACACTGATCAAAGCAAGCTGCTCTCTGTAATTAGACTTTTTTAATTAAAACAGATTAAGATGATTGTTTACATGAAATCAACTTTGCTACTAAAAAACCTTTATTGGTATTTACATGATTGCCTTCTGCACGTTTGCTTTTATAATTATACACGTTAGCTCTTAATAGAATGAAAAGGGCACTAGGACCCAATGTTTTTAATCTGCTATCATTTACATCCCAAAGTTGCCAAATAGGTGCTCAACTAAAGACAGTTTTTGAGTAGAATAGTGAGCATGGGTTTTGTTCACCTAATCTTGAAGGTATACTTGTACTCCTATGCATTTTCAATTGTACTAAATAAAAAAAAAAAGACGAAAGCAATTGAATAGTAACTAAACCTCCTTTGCAAAGACAATACTTCTAAACAATGGCAAACAAAAAGAAAAAACACCACCTGTAGTTCAGCACAGATCCCTTTGAAGTTAGTGAAGATCTCTGACAAAACAATAGGCTTTGCCATAGAATAAAAGTGTTTTTAGAGGAGAAAATTATACTCGTAGGCCAGCTTGAGCCTTCTTTTTTTTCCACAGAAAAAGCACTCTAAAAGGGGTATGCACTGCAAAACTAGAATCTCTAAAAAAGAATGATTGCTGGGTTTACATGTTGAGGAAATATAGGAAAGTAATTTGGGGGAAAAAAATGTCAGCTTTGTTATACTTCAGCTAAGAGGAGAATGTGATGTTGACATCCAGCTGCTGTATTAGTTATACCCACTCTGCCATCCTAAATACTTCTCCTTAGTTACCCTGAGGTGATTGAGTTCAGCATTGCTTCCCTCTGTATTGAAATACATTAATACGTGTATGAAAAGTCACTTGAACAGTAGGACAACACTCTTTACTTACGTGAGAGGCACGTAACCCCAATACCTGTAGGCACTCTCACTAAAGCTTGAAAAATAGATTGACCTCTGGAAACAATCTGTATTCAAAATTAAATAGTTCTAACACAGGTCTGGTTTAAACAAACAAACAAACAACCCACCCCCCATCCTCCCACCCCAACAGCCCTCCCCCTCTCCCCAAACATCAGAAAGGGCTGAGAGGTTTCCAACATGATTCCATCACGCTTCTTGTGTTTCAGTGTATCTAGTGACACAGCCTCAGAAAGCCCACTTGGGAATTTAAGACATTTTCAAAGTAACCAGGGATCCTAGTGGACCTTAGATGGACTTGGTTCTCAGTTTTCAGCAAGAACAAATACACCTCTCTTTGCAAATTAAAAAAGGGGGGGGGGGGGAGAGAGAGAGACAGAGAGAGAGACAGAGAGATGGAGCAGGGACCTGTCCATGTCTTTTGCTCAACAGCAGATGAAAATGCCTTATTTACTCCCTCCTTAATCTATACTTGCCAAAATTGATCCTATTGTAGAAACAGTTTGTAATTTTTTTACCTTGCTTTTTAAAAGGAAAAAAAAAAAAAAAAAAGGAATTTTCAAGTATTTCCAACCAGCTCTCATTCTAAGCAGCCATAATGTTGTTTATACGACCAGCCCTGATGATCAGATTTTCAGATACAGAGCCTGTGAATTATCTATAAAAATAAATGAACTTCCATACTGTGATTTAAAAACAGTGCAGGTCACTGCAAAAGTTAACCTGCATCTGACCCTTTGAGGAATTTCAGTATGCTTAGTGCTTTTTGGGACTGAACCCTTACCATCCTCTAGGGTATGGACAAAGGCTTTAGAGTTCTTCTGGACTTCCCTTAGAGAGGTCATGTCTATAGCAGACAGCCAAAATTTGGTGGCTATGTAGCCTTCTAAAGAAGACCAAAGAGGACAATAATCATATGATAAAATGTGGCAAAGGGGCCTGAAAACTTGCGCCGTTTGATACCTCTCTTAGGAGACCCACCTTTGAAAGCTGAGGCTGCTGATATGTTCACCAGCAACTTAAGGGTTCTTGAGGAACAGCCACAGACCTGATTTATTTTTAAAAATCACTTTTGAGACGTAAAGCATACTGCAAAGATACCAAGTATCACAAAGAAGCACTCCATTCTTGCCAAGTCTCAAATCTTCTAACCCTCCCTGATCAACTTTTCAAGGCAATCAATCAATAACATCATAAAACTCATGATTACATTTCATGTATACATAAAATATGGGTTGTTTACAACATCCTGCTTGTCGAGCAATTAAAAATCTGCAGATGTTCATAAAACTTAAGGTAGAAGAAACGGTGCAGATCTGAAACCTTCCATAAACATCCATCTGTCTATCATATAATAGAGACGCGGAGAGTGCCTGCAAACAAATCTTGGTAAGAAAGCTGCGGAAGAATTGATGGCCCAGGTTACCTGGGACTCAGAATTGTCCCTGCAACAGCACTGTGGGTCAAAACAGATGTCACACGTACATGGACAGAATCTCACTGGCACCGATTTCTATGTCTTAAAGATCTGTCTGCTTAATATCATGAAAACAATCACTCCTGGGTCTCTTTCAGAAGGAGGAAGAAATGCTCACAGGAAATAACAGTAAATGGTAGCTATGGTAGTAAAGCAGAAGAAATATTAAACCTATAAGAAGGCCCAGCAGAAAACAAATGAACAGTTTTACCATGGACCCACCGGGTCTCTGCAAGAGACAGGTGCTATTTTACAGACTATGTAAAGATCTCTCGGTTTTATGCTAGCCTGTGAATTAACTTGCCATGTTCATGAAAAGGCTTGTTTGCTAATTAATCAACAGAATAAATAGATTTGATTGCCAGGGTTTTCTTTTAAAAAATTTAACACCACTACCCTCCTCCCCCCCAAAATCTTGAATCAACAAACTCTTTTCAGGGATTTCAGTTGCTGATCGTAATCTAAAGTGCATTATCATTATTTTACGCAGTATAAGATTTTGTGACACTTTCAATCTGTATGAACGTGACATGGCAGAGAATAAATATAGGCAATAACAGAGGAAAAGTCAGAATGGCAGCTTTTTGAATAAAGCTCAGTTTTCAAAATATTACTCTCTCTTTTTTAATAACCTGCATAAAAAGAAGGTAGCCTGGAGACTGTATGCTAACCAAAGAAGAGGTAAAAGCATTATCCGTTATTAAACTCTGAAAACATGAGGGATAATAGTATTACAAAATATACTGATTTAGGTGCTGACTGCACAGAAAAACAGAGTAATCTGCTATGATACTGCCCCCCCGTCTTCTGCATATTATACTTTTAAAAGAGAAAGCAATGCAGGAAAGAACAAAAGAAAGGCCCAACTGAAAGAACAGAGCTTGATTTCGTCAATGATATAAAGTCCACTTGCTATTTACAGGTTGCAGACAAGTGTTCAGCACACAGTTTATAAGGCTTAAATCACAACCTCTTGAGATTCACCATGTCTCAGAACAAGACATATTTGATTCTGCAGTGCTGAAGCACAACATAGATTGTTACTAATACTCTAGAGGACTTTGAGGATGAGCTTACTCTGTGCACATTAAGGAAAAAAGCTCTTAAAAGATTGCCAACTCCTTCAATAGGAGGACTCTTCCATGGCTGGGGAGAAGACATCTCTGAGACATATTCTTTTTTTTGACTACTTCAAAATTAAATATGATGTGATGAAGCCAACTGAACTGCTATGTTCATACTTCAGTACTTGGTCCTTAGTAATATACTAGCTTTACAGTTATGGTGTCAGGGAAGCTTGAAAATTCACGAATTTGGATGCTGTGAAACTTCAGAGACCTCCTCCTCCAGCTAAAAGTGTCATCTCATCAGCTTTAGCTTAAATATAATCATACACCACAGCACTACACTGCCAGAAGTTTTGTCAGCCACTGAAAGAACTGCAGCTTCTGGGCAGGGACACCTGAGACTTTTGATGAAATATGAGGATAAACAACTTAATGAATAAATAATTAACGTATAATTAAAGCATTATTAAAACAGACTTACATTAGCTCTGTGCAATACTATGGCTCTCAGCGCTTTTCTGAGACCTAATAGGCCTGACTTGTTAACTTTTTGCATTTTGTGTGCAGACCTTTGCCATTGAAAAGTTAGAAGTGAGCTGCTACCAGTTGAAGAGAGTAGTGTCTTCTGAACTATTGTAATTTAACACACGTATAAACTGTAATCAAGACCCATACCCATTCTTTTTCAAATTATCATAAATATTACCATAGTTAACTAATTTTCTTCCAATTTGCAAAATCATCTTTCCTACAGAAAAATTGTTTGATTCAGAGCTCACCCATCTATAAATTAGGAATATCAGTATTGCAAAGAACTAACTAAACCTGGTGCAACAAATGAAGTTCCACGAGACCTAAACTGCTGTTTCTGCATATGTGTAAGTAATTAAAAATGGTTTATAGAGGCCATGAAACTATGAGAACCTCCCATAGGTTTTCCAGAACCTCCCATGTTTCTGGACATCAGAAATGGGGAGAGGGATATCTGATGAAGTGTGGGAGATTTGATGCTCTTCTTTCACCATGAAATTATGCAGAGCAGGTCCTGACAAGTCACAGTATCTCTGCCTCCGTAGAAAAGGGGTAGTACACTGTGAATAGGATGTGTGCACATACGTATCACATTTCTCACATCCTGTGGCAATGTGGAAACACAGAAGAAAGTGAAGAGGTGTCTAAAACCTCCTCCACTCAGAATCACTGTGCACAGGATTGCTCCTAATCCTGTCACCCAGGAACTGTAAGGACTGAGGCCGTATTTAGCCATACACAGAAACTGAAAAGGAGAAAGACCTCTGTGGTCCCCTGCAGTGTCAAATCAGCCACATTTCCCTGAATATTTCTGTACTGATACTTTTTTCCCCATTCACTGTCATCAGCCTGGTTTTCTAATAAAGTCAGCTGGTTGATACATTTATTCCTGAGACTTCATTACTTGATAACTAAACCTCAGAGTTTGACAAGTGCTGATAGTGGGTGAACTCATACATTTAAAGTGCAGAGAAAAGTTTTCCAAATTAGTCAAAACTGTTTGGTCTACAAAATACAGCTTTATGAATAAATGTCACTGTAAAAACATTACACTTTGAAGAGCTGAAACCTGTATAGCGAAACTCAAATTAACTTGCCTACCAAATGCGAGAGTTATAAAAAGGAATTGTCTGAGCATGCTTCCATAACATACACTCTCCAGTTCAAGCCTATTACACATTAGTACTGAAGAAAAACTTGTGTGATTCTCTCTACTTGCCAAAAGAGGAATACTGTATGCTAAATACTGTCATACTGCTTGTGGTATTACATTTGCCTTGTAATCAGATGAAATACTGATTTCAAACGGGTAAGAATGCTTTGTGGACCCCCAGAAAGCCCCAGAACAAGCTATAATTTATCCTCAACCTACAACTTTGTTTGGGTTTTTTTTGTTTCTTCTAGTAGCAGAATCAATACATTTGTCAACATGGAGAGAACGGTCCTCAACAGAGTACCGGGAGAGAGGGAAAGAGTAGGCACCTTGTGATGGGTGTGGTGTACGGTCTTGGTAGTGGAAAAGTGGAGGCACAGTAAAATCTGCTTAGGTTAGTAAAAAAGTTTGGAATAGCTTGCGTAAAGCCTGAGACCCAATTACCTTTATTTTCTTCAGAAGTGAAAGACCCCAAACTGACACATTTTTCCAATTAAAAGAGATGAAGCATCCATGCGGATTACTATTTTAAGATATGCTCCCACAATTTTCCACATAGAAAGAGAGTTTGTGCAGTACTTAGAAGCCACCTACAACCTCTTGCTTTCTTGACCGTGCATCTTTTGTGAACTGAAGATGAAAATCTATACCTTCTTTGCAGCTTCAATAAAGTTTCATGAAAGCTAGTTCTCTGAACACAACTTTTGCAACTTTTCTGAATGTAACTTTTGAACATAAAGGGAAGAGAATTCAGTCATTCTGAAAAGTGGAAGGAATCTGTAAAAAAAATACAGTAGCTGTAGGAAATCATTAAAATGTCTTATGAGACCTCCCCTGTCTCTTATCTTTGTATTTCAGAGAATAGATATCACAAACATCTTAGAAAAACATTACAACTGTTTCACAAGATTGATGGTAATATATTTGCTAGAGTTGGTTGCAAATCCCTGGCAGAACAAAGATCTGACAGAAAATGCTAGATCACTGAGTCTGAAACGTTTCATTCAAATCAATGGCAGGAGGGTGTCCTGGTTTCAGCTGGGATAGAGTTAACTGTCTTCCTAGTAGCTGGTACAGTGCTATGTTTTGAGTTCAGAGCGAAGAATGTTGATAACACTGATGTTTTCAGTTGTTGCTCAGTAGTGTTTAGACTAATGTCAAGGATTTTTCAGCTTCTCATGCCCAGCCAGTGAGAAAGCTGGAGGGGCACAAGAAGTTGGCACAGGACACAGCCAGGGCACCTGACCCAAACTGGCCAACGGTGTATTCCATACCATGGGACGTCCCATCCAGTACAGAAACGGGGAAGTGGGGGGCAGGGATTCGCCGCTCGGGGGACTGGCTGGGTGTCGGTCGGCGGGTGGTGAGCAATTGCACTGCGTATCATTTGTACATTCCAATCCTTTCATTATTGCTGTTGTCATTTTATTAGTGTTATCATTATCATTATTAGTTTCTTCTTTTCTGTTCTATTAAACCGTTCTTATCTCAACCCACGGGTTTTGCTTCTTCTCCCGATTTTCTCCCCCATCCCACTGGGTGGGGGGGAGTGAGTGAGCGGCTGCGTGGTGTTTAGTTGCTGGCTGGGGTTAAACCACGACAGAGGGATTCCTGAGGGGTTTGCTCCAGAGCACCAAATCCTGAAAACTGCCAAGTCCATGACTCAAGGACAAATGTACCCTTGCATATAACCCTGCAGATACAAAACTCTGCATTTGGTCATTGCAGCTGACAGCCTTAGTTTCACAGCTGCTATCAGCAATGATTTTGACAAGCACAATAATTTCATTGAGCAGCTGCAGCGTCCAGAGCTCTTTTGGGTCACCAGAAAAATAAAAAAACCCCAACCCACCAAACATTATTGTTTCATCCTGATTTGGACGTACATCCCATTAAGAGAAACTGAGTGGTGAGTGGTGGTAGTTTTCTGGGCACCCAGAGGAACCTGGTTTCCAGCCAGCTCCAAAAAACATCTCTCAGCAGAAAAGTCCTGCATAGCAAGTGCTGGTCCTCAAATACAGCATTTGGCAATGTTACTAAATGAGTCCTCAAGACACACATTTCTGGATCTGCTGTATCTGCAAACATTTGCAGCTTGGAGTCTACATCTAGATATATCTGCTTTATTTAACATGCCTTTGTCTTCAGAAATATGCCACTGTAATATCAAATGAAGTGCTGTGAACAAAAATCAGCCCTCTACTACTTTTTTCTGGACTTTCCAAACCACTTCCATTCCCTTAGTCAATACCAACCTTGTATCACTCTCCCCTTCTCTTGCCATCTCAAAATCCCAGTTTAACCCACTCCCTTAAGAGAGAAGCAGAAATATTCTGTGTCGTATTCATTTTCTATCAGATAGGGGAAAGAGTCTATGGGGTCTAGTAGGCGCTGCTGATAATTTCTGAAATTAAAAGTACAGAATAAGGAAATAAGAAAGTGCAACTGAACCTTTTAACATCTGCATCCTTTTTAACACTTATTTGGGATCATGACTACTCTTGCTACAGGCCATGCTGTAGGAAACCATAATGAAAATGAGGAAAAAAAAAAAAGAAAAGACTAACACATGTAACTCCTTGTTAAAGAAAGGGAAGAAAATGAGGAAGGCAGACAGCAGAGAAAGAAACAAGGAAGCAAACAATAGTTACTTCAGCTACTCACAAACACAGCTTTCCAAAACAAATTTGTGAAAGTGCAGAGCAACTCTTAAGCCAAGTTGAGCGCTCTGTTTTAATCCTGGTTAATACAAAGAATTCACAAATGGTCAAATATGAGCAATCTTAACAAGAGAAGCTATTTCAGTTGCTTAAAAGATGCCATGAAAGGAATTGTCTTGTGAGGGAAATCAATGCATATTAAGAATCTTACATTCAATTTTAATTTGCTGTACTTCTCCATTTGCAAGATTATAATTTGAATTTGTCTTTAGGAATCTATCCCTGGAAAAAAAAAGCAGGACATACACGTAAAATCTAAGTAGTAGCATCACCAGAAAGATGTAGGGTAAATTTTTGATAGTGCTTTGACAAACATCCTTTTGCCACCAGGCAGCAGCATCCTAGTGAGCACAGTAGCTGCAGAAGCAGGACCATGCCGGTGGAATAGTTTCTGGTGCTGTATGACGGCTTTTAGGGTTTTTATCTTCTTGCCACTTTGGCTGTCTGAAGGAAGCCAGAGGAGATGAGATCAAAGCCCTGAGAAAGGAATGACTCTAAAATTGAGGGACAGGAGCAGAAAATGCTGGTTCCTTCATTCACAAAGATTTATATCCTTCTCCTATCAGAGCTTCACTGGCAGTGCAAGATGGCTTTCTTCTTCCCCGTAAGTCTGTGCTTACCTACAGCTTTCATTAACAGATTGAGGAAGAGTGGTATAAATGCTAATTTTGCTATAATATCCTATACCATTTATCTGATGTGACATTAGAAATACTTGAATATTCATGATTTCTTCGCTTTATGATATTTTTGACTTCTAATTGTGTGCAAAGCTTCCAGAGTTCGCAGTCTTAAGAACTATTGGTTGAAAGCAGACACCCCCTTGCACTTTTTCAGAGAGCAGTTAACTCCCTGTCTCCTACAAAGAAACAAATCTTTAACATGTACTTCTAAAATTTCGGAAGATAAAGGAGTTGTAGGGCACCTGGCTTGTCAAACACCTCCTTTAAGGTCACCCTTCTTCCTGCTTTCCTTCCTGCTTCTCTCCCCACAAAGAAAACCTGAATTTTAAATTCATAAATAGAATTACAGGAATGTTTGTATTGCAATTGCCTTCTTTTTATAAAACCACCGAAATCCAAACTTAACAGGTAAAAGTGTATTTGGATTTCAGCAAGCTTTTTGACAAAGTCCCTCATCAGAGGCTCTTACAGAAACCAATCTGCCCTGAGATAATAAGGAAAGCCTGCTTATACGTTAATAAGTGTTCAAGAAATAGGAAATGAAGGCTATGTATGATACAATCCCTCAAGTGTAGCTTTGTCATTATTTTAGTACTACAGACTATGCTGGAAGAGCAGGTAAATGAAATCAGCTCCTTATTGGAGAGAGCTAGGGAAGATCTGAGATCCCTTTGATCATACTTGACTACAGGGTTTCCTTTTCAGTGTGTGAAAAAGAGCACAAAGAAGTGTTTGAGGTAAGAGGATGTGTGGTGGGTTTTCGAGGGTTTGATTTTTACATCATTTTGTGTACTGTTTGATTTGTTATTTTTCCTATGGAATTCCTGAGGTAACAAATAAAACCTCCTCAGGTTGATATTAAAAGCCCATATTACCAAAATTTTTCTTGTATGGCTTTGGAACAGGATCTCTTTTACATTGGAACCTATGAAATTGTTATTGCTGAAAACAAACTCATTTCCAGTATTTATTTGTCCAGGGTGACAAAACTCACTGCTTTGAGTTTCCAGACACCGTGCCCATCAATGCAGTCTTAACCCAGTTCTTATAATTAATTACTGACAGTTGATTTTCTTTGATTATACTTGGTTCCCTTGCCCAATACACCTAGAAGAAAATGCCAGGATTATTTTGTTCTATTTGTAATAAGCACAAGATAGTCTCCATCTAAATAACATAAAACTAATAACATTTAAATAAACTCTGTTCCTTCATGCCCCAAACTTTATGGCATTTTGGAATAATGACTCTCTAAACCAAATCTTTCCTCATAAGAAAATTTCAGTAGTATGAGCACAGATCAAGAAATGCAAGAAGCTGTGATATATAGATGCGCTACCGTGATTCAGTGGCCACAGAAGGTCACATTGAGCCACTACCTTACTCTAACATAACATGTCTGTCAAACGTTGATTTGCAAGAGTACTCCAGTTCTCAGACACACGAGCAATTGATGTTCTCCATCTCCTTAGCTTGGTTGAACTAACTTGTATATTCAATTAACACCAAGGATAACTCAATCATTTCTCCTCTGACTGGTCACTGGATAGTAGCTGTGATCAGTTGCCATCCTGGGGAATATCAGAGCCAAAATACATACTCCAGATATTGGTTAAAAAAAATAAACATTGAATTCTCTGATGTATAATTTTTTAAGGTGTAAGATCTCGGGACTTTTTCCCCCAGAATAAATTTTAATATAGATCACTTCTGGTCTACGTATACCTAGTTTCATCCTCTCAACTATATTTCTGCCTCTGCCCCATGCATTACATTGAATAAATCCACATCTTGCTAGGAAATGTGGTGCAGAGTGACTTACCGTATTTCAAATAAAGCTTTGGGAAGACATATCTAATTTTGTCTTAATCTATTGTAGTTGGTCAGCATGAAGATTTTTAATAGTTATTTTTGTAAGATCTGAAGGTGAGTTACCTAGTTATTAAAAGCATTTTTATATCCTAAAATCCTTCAGAGCCCTTAAACCCACACAGCCCTGAGGCAAACTCTATCAAGTTCACAGACCTCTGATGTCCAGCAACAACTCTATAATCTGCAAGGCTCCAGCACCTCACAGCATCTCTTTAAAGTTCATATAGCCCTAAGGCAAACCTTTCCACCACAGCATGGCCAGAAGGCAAAAAGGCAAGGAGGAGCAGGGGGTATGATGGACGGAGGAAGACTTCACTGCACCAGAACGTGGAGATGGGAGCAGGTGGTGAAGAGAAAGTGGGTGCACCAGCCCCTATGGAGTCTGCAGATGCTCTAGGTATCCCTGTCCTGGTGAGCAGAGATATAGTCTATGATATATGTACAAAGCAGTCTATCTGATTCTTATTTGGACGTAAGTTTGTGTGCTTCTCACTACCTATCAGCAAGACTGAAGAGTTTACTCACTCTTCTCACTATAACCAGGATAACAACTGTAACATGAAAGGATGCAATTCAATTCAAAATGTCACAACAATTAGGAAAATGGATATGAACTTAAAATTTGAAGCTATTGCAGTTAATCTGACACACAGAACTCATGAGGCAAAACACACAGATGAGGAGAAAAAACCCAAAATGCCATGTATGATTATTAACACCATCACAGTACAGAGATTGAAGGATTTCTTACATAACACTAGAGCTTTCGAGAGTTTATGCTTTAAGAATGTTGCAAGAGATGATAGATGAGTACAAGGAAGCAAAAGATGCTAAAAGAAAGTGATCATTGTTAGCTGACAAATTCAGCCTCCTTTCAGCTACTTGAGCATTGCTAGGAGTTCTGGGCACAGAGAGGACCACAAGCAAGCACACAAGCATCGAAGTCAGCCAAAAATCAGTATTTCTGATTACAGCTGAATTAGCGCAAACCACTCCCCAAACTTTTGTTATTTCCTGTCAAATTAAAACCGAAGCTGGAAAATTGATCACATGAGACCAGAAAATTAGTTTTTCTGCCTATGGCTTCAGCTCCAGAGTTGGATTAAAGCTCTTGCTGAAAACAATAGTAGATAAAAATAGAACATTTGGAGATGAGAAAGGAGAAAGATATGGAGTTTATAGAAAGAAATGCTGGCTGGATTTTCTTCGCAAGGTAGAACAACCTTGATCACTAAAATCATGGCATCACTCCATTGATGCCAAAGCAACATGAAGATTTATGGTATTCACATTAAGAAATGAATAAAATCACTGGATTTATTTTACATTAAGAGCTTCCAGTTACTACTGTTGTAGGAACTTTTCAAGTAACATATACAAATATGCCATAAAAATTAGATTGCTTTTAGTAATGATGGAAAGCAAGAAAGGAAACTCCATTATCATGTTAGAGAAGTAATCAGCTTTCATTCTTGCATAGGTAGTTTATTTGCATTCAGCCTTAGTGCTAGACTTGGACTAACCATCATTAAGTTTCATAAATAACTAACTTCCTGTCTATCTTTATTGATATTTGTGACAGAAGATGTACCTATGCACAGTGTAAAATTCTCTGCCACAAGAGATTTTTTTCTCGTCACTAGTAAGAGTAATGCCAGCTTGAAAAGGAAGTACCACCAATTCCACCAGACTTCCAGACAGCAGCAATAAACAGGTAAATGTAGTGAACACAAAAATATCCTACCAACAACTCAAACATGAGAATATAAATGTCCTGGCACAGATGACAAGCATGTTTCTACAAGTATACAAATTTCATTGTGCTATGTACTTGACCAATAAGCAAACTTGGGAAAGCAAATAGAGCTATTGGTTTTTCTGCAAGAGGAGATTTAAAATGGGGTAGAGGAGGAAACAGGGGATTCAGGAGGGAAAGCCAGAACTCTACAATGGGAAAAAGGCAGGTCAGACCTAAACTTTGGTATCTTTTCAGGATACAAAATAAAGCAGCAGTTCATGCCGCTTCAGAGGAAGCAAATATCATAATATAACATCACAGACATATTGATGGGTTGACATAAAAAAAATATAAATCTATCAACTGATAAGGTTTGTCTGACACTGAGTCTGGGGAGCTGTGTCTGCTGGCTCTGACCTAACCAGCTGATGGAAATTTTATGAACTTGGACAGCAGAGGTTTCGACTTTGTGGGTGAAACTGTGCAATAGAAACAGTTTCATTTGATTCAATTCATTGGAGTATTGATTTTCAGGGTTGATGATTTATTAACATAACATTCGGTACAGTTGGATCTCCCAGTAATGATGATGCTGTTACTGACACTGAAAATAAATCACTGTAAATCTTTAAGAGAACAGGAGTGCTTAGCTAACAAATTGGAGGTCCTGGATTTGCAGAAGGTTGGGAAATCCTGCTAAGTGATGTAGTGACTTTTTTTTCTGTGGAAGTGTTCTCCGTTTTGACAACATTGGACAGAGAACAAGTTTATTTAAACATACCAGGGACTTTATAGCCTCATTTTTTACCTAAATAGTCAATTGAACATGCAAAGTGTGCATTGCACATCTAATTTAACTTCTTCACTACAAAAGCAATCTTATCGGGCGGTGATCTAGAAAAATGAACAACTAACCATTGGTGCAAATGCTTCCCTGTCTTGTGTAGAATACTCACAATTTTAACCATAAACAACATAAGCAAGTCAGCAGGGATGGACAAGTGAATCTAAACTGACTAAATTTTAAAAATAGTGCATTATGATCTGTGTGCTTCTTGGGGACATTGTTTGGCTAAAAATAGACATATGTTCTACTGAATACCTCAGTATGCTAGATGGACTCAGGACATTCTGGTATTTCCTCTGTGGAGGTAAAAAATTATTTGCAGTACACAAAACCAGAAGGAAACATCAGCAAAACTGATATTCTCTTTGTATGGTTTACCTCAAGTCCCAACAAGAATGACTGAAAGAAACTTGCAAGAATCAACCAGTCCTATGTTAACTATGACTGTAGGTTAAGTGGTCAATAAACAACATCTTTTCCCATACAAAGCGAGTCCTTCAGATTTAATGCAGTTCCCACTGAACAAAACACTCACATTTAGCACAGTACTTTATGTACTGGCATAAAGTATAAAAAGGACTAAATTTAAGGACTTGACTAGACAGGGAAATGAATTTGTCTCTTGGTCCAGTCACTTGCTGTACTGTACTCTCAAACCAGTTCAAATCGAAACAGAGCACTGCTGCAGCAGGTCTATAAGATACCTTGTGTCAGTGTGGTGTCGACACTTGGATTCTGCTGCATGTCTTATATAACCTTATTCTCCTTGTTGAACTTTGTTGATTTCTATAGGCCAGTTTAGAAAAGCTCTGGGGACACAGAAGACAGGTGTGGGTCCCTCTGCTCCCTAGTCATGTCTTTTGTGCCTACCTGGCAGATGCCTCACAGGGCATCTACCACTGAAGTGCAGGCAACTTCATAGACCTGGAGGATTTTCCTTCACTAGCACTTTTTCACTGGTTTATCTGCTGACAATAATTTTCAACACATACGTTTTTAATTAAGTCTGTACCTGGAGGTAGGCAGGTCTTTGTTTTCTTCTCATGGGGAAATAAGTGCAACCAAAATCATCAAGACTCTACATACCATGGAAGTAATAATGCTGCTCATCAGCCTTCTGCCTTATTACTATTCCATAATCACTTTTAGACTGCCTGAGACATGATCTCAAACAAAATGTAGACCATCCTCTGTGGTAAACAAAGATACACTAAATGCTCAGTAGCACTACACATTACAAAAATGCATTTCTACGAGCTAAATTACAGGAAGCTAGTAACTTCACAAGGGGATCATGACTTCTTTTTCGCAAAGGCCAACCATTTTATTTTGCTTCCTAACAAACTTTATTTTCAAATTTTTTTTTTAGTGTGAGAAAATAACCTCGGTAAGCATAATATACTACAAGCAATTCTGCCCATTTAAATTGTAGCCCAGGTACTAGTAAATAAAAATTCCTCAGAAATTCTGTCTGCAATTAGGCAAAACTGTAAATGAGCTGCAAAACTGCAAACTAATTTGTCACATTTAGTCACAGCCTTGACAAGAGGTGTAAAGAATCATCTTCCCTGAAGAACCCCAAATTCCCTGCTACATTGCTCTGTAGCTGTACTCAAGAGGTGATCAATTAGCTAAAGCTCATTAAAAGACTCACCACACTCTCTCTACACCTGGATCAGACCAGCTATTGCAATACAGAGGAGGAGATCAGCAGTCATGTAGTGCTCCTGTGTACTCTCTCTCCAATGAGTCAGGGACTGATGTTGCAAGATGTTAAGCAAACCTCTTAAGAATATGGGTAAAGTCTGACTTCTTGAAAAATATAGGCAACTCGGAATGAAACAGATGTAAAAAAATAGCAAGTGGCAACAAATCTCCCCATTTCTTTCTCTGTTTATTCAGGATGGGTCCTCTCTCAGACTGGCACTCATGCAATCCCCCTTGCTTCCTCAGTAAATAGGAAGCAAAAAGAAGACGACATATATACATTTGCAGAAAAACCATTGAGTCAGAAGTTATGTGCTGTTTGGGAATTTGAAGGTTTTGCCAATTACGCAGGGCTACATCTCTAAACATGCTTCTTTTTAATTTTTGTATAATGTCGAGAGTCTTGAGGCTAAAAATCTGTGCTTGGCTGAATATAACATAATAGGATCTCAATAAATTCACAACGAAAATACCAAATTTGCTTTAAAAAAAAGAGAGGAAGAACTAGCAGAGATATCAGATGTGTAAATGAAGCTTGTTTAAATGTAAAAAACTGGACGTGAATCACGTTTATCTTAAACCTTGGCAGCTCTGTCATGAGCTTTGTAGCAGAGTAGCCTGGATCTTCACTGTTCAAGGTTGGGAGCAACAGTAGCCTCCTCCTCCTCCTGCTGCAGAAGGAAACATGGAGCAAAAACTGGGCAGGTGGATTGTGCGATGCTGCTCAGCAGCAGGGGGGTGAGGGAAGGGGAGCAAATTCAAATGATTAATAAATCCAAGGCTGCTCTAAGACTGTAGTCCAGCTCTGAGAATCTTATTTCCTTGCCTCTGCCAATGAGTGCACAGAACATGCATTATGCTGAAACCGTGTACTGGTGATGCCTAAAGATTGATAAGTAACTGATGTTGGTGGGACCAGCAGAGTTCTCGAGCAGAGAAGCAGACAGAGAGGAAGTAATCTGTTATTCTCACCATTTTTCGTTATCTACTAAGGGACTTTTCTGCCACTGATTTCTAGTTATACCAAGATTAGATATCTTCAGCTGCTTGTATCTACTTTTGTAAGCCAAAATATCAGAATGTAAGCATTCATGCAGATGAAAAAAAAATGCCATAATTGAAAACCCGACTTGATTTAACTTTGACTGTTCAGGCTGAGTAGCACTTACTCAGATGTGTAGCCACAGTAAATTCAGGGGAGTAAAATTTACTTCTGTTTTATTCCAGATATGGCAACTCTGTCATATATAATTAGTCTCCTTCACATCCATCTATTCTGATGGACTTGACTCTGAGCTCCTTTGTCATCAGTACGTTAATGTCAGGGAGCCACTTTCTGCTGACAGTGACAAAGCTGTAAACCTGAGGTAAGTCTGTTCATCAGAGATGAGTTTAAACACATCTGGATTTGTCCCAGTCAATTTGTTTCAAGCCCCATGCATATGAGAGGCTGTAGAAAGGTTCTCTGCAGAGGGTTTGGATCAGGCTCCATGTAAGTGACTGCTCTCACAAGCAGTAATGCAAGGCCCCAAAAAACAGAGTTGGATTAGTATTTGTGTCATGTACCTAGAAAACTAAGCCAGTGAAGCTGCAGCTGCTTTCCCTAGGCTCGCTTCATGAGCAGAGTGCCTAACTTAGGTGGTCTCAGCCATTCTCTGGGTATTTCTCTTTCCATCTGTGAAACAGAGAATCTAGGTGCTTCAACCTGCATAGCATAAATAGCCTGTCCACTTATTCCTACAGATTTATCGCCTCCATATGCGATGCACCTCTTGATAGCAAGGCGTAGTCTGCATTGATGTTTCAAGTGAGGTCATTCACCTGAAGTTAGCAAAGTTCTCTTGTATCTGACTGTACATAAGCCTTTATGACCCCAAATCTGACACCTCTCTTACATAAGATGAATTTATCTTGGTAGGTGTTTGATTGAAACTCCTGTTAGACTAAAGGGTAACCTATAATTACAAAGGAGTCCTCCTAAGAACTGGGAGAGATCAATTCTTCCCTTAACACAGGCAACATTGCAATCAGCAGGAATTACAGTGGGAGAACAAAAGCCAGGCAGAAAAGCATAAACAGATTAAAAGCAGAAGTGATTATTTTAGTAATTAATCATTTCTTAACTGAAATTACATGAAATGCAAAAGCAGCATGAAAGGTCAGGAGAGATTTTTGAAAGAGTGCTCCAGAGGAAGGGAAGGGGAAAAAAAAGCAATTAAACACAAAGATAGAAGGTTATGATGCATAGAAGATTATTCCAAACAAGTGGCTGCCAGCAATAAACTGCATTGTTTTGAATGTTTAATTAATAAAATAATCTTTTTCATTAACTGTTGCCACTGGGGAAGATGGATTGGAAAAAACATGCAGAAAACAAAACAGACACGTTTCTTTCTTGATTATATTTACATAAATGTAGAAATCTGAAAAGCAAAACTAATTGTTTATCTCCAATATTAAGGGATCAGAATGAATATGTGGTTATTACTAATGCTGTAAGTGCAGGTCAAGTTTCCTAAATAATACCAGCATATGGGAGTGGAAGGACCTTCTGAGACAGGCCAGGAGGTTGCCTGATTGAATCTCTGCTTGAACTTTGAGAGCACACTACGTAAGGGCAGCCAGGAGCTTTGACTCCCCTACTTTGATTGCAAAGCCATTCCAGAACGCTACTTGTTTCTTGTTTCAGAGCATGACCTTCGGGCATTTTGGAGGTGCTTTCAAGAGACCTGAGTTCTTTAGCTCAAATTTTAAAGCTGACCCACATGACACCACAACTAAACAACACACATGCACTAATTGCCTGCTAAGCTAAGTCTGTAAGATGTACTGATTATCTGGTATAATTCCAATTTTTTTTCTATCCTCAGAACTGCCAGTTCACCTTGACGCAAGGCACAATGTCTTCCCCTGCCTTTCTCATCCCTTCAAAATGACTCAACACACATCCAACTCTTGCAGTAAAATCTTGACCCTTGCAGTCAAATCGGCTACCTCCCTGGCATTGCCTAAGTCAAAGCATGGGAAGGAGGAGCCAGGGCAGCAATAGGAAAGTGCTGTTGATCTTCGGTCAGGTGCTGGTAGATAGACCTGATATGACCAGCAGCAGCCTCCATCAGCAGTTAAAATCCTGTATTTTCTCAGTAGCTCGATCTCAAATGTGGACAGGCCATGTTCAGTGAAGATACAACTCAATAAGAATTGGCCATAACATACAAAAGGCTATCCTAGTTACATGCAAGCAGTAGTTTTTCCAAAAGTTACGCAACTTATCCATAGTCAGTCAGACTTTTACAGGGATATACCTGATCCAAAGACATTTTTTTATTCAGAGATCTCATGTCCCTTCTGCAAATCACAAATACACCGAAATTTTAAAAAGCCAGCAAAATTTGCCAACGGAATTGTTTGGATGGGCTACAGGATGCACTTTTTTCTTTACTTTGTTATGAGTAATAATCGAAGGTAGAAAAGGTACCTGAGGCAAATAGCACCCTTAAAAGGCAAAAAAAGAAAAAAAAAAAAAAATTACCCCAGCACTTAAATCTGCCAAAATGCCTAAGCAACCACAAAGAGTTCATAGTGACCTCATGTGAACGATACCCTGTTTTATACATATCTCTAACAGATAGTTACCTCCCATGAATCAGAAAGGATAAATAAACCCTTGACAAGAGTAGAGACTAAAGGTGTTTGTTATTCTCTTTTAAGAAGAAAAAGGCGAGCAGGTGGCCTCTGAAGGCAAAAGGAATTGAATAAAGGGCCAGTGGGTAGACGTTCAACCTCTTTCTTTGTGTTCTCTGCTTAGTGCATGTTTTGCTATGGCAGCGCACTCCCCTTCTGCCTTCAGCATTAGTCCACAAGGAAAGCTGAGCTGTTGCTCAGAACTCTGACACAATCCATGATTAAAGCAAGGCCTTGATCAAATGCAGTTTTTAGACTCTCAGCTTGCTATTCTATGCAAGAGAGTGACTTTGTCACACTACATGAATCAAAAGCCCAACTGGATGCTGTTGTAAATAAAAACACTTTAAACTACAACAACAACAATAAGGAAGAATAAAACTTTGATCAGGCTACAGTTAATTGATTAAAATGTCCATTTCATTGTCCTTTCATGTCTAAGCTTCAGTAAACAACATGAGAGAGCAGAACCCAGCATGCAGTAGTAGGAAGGAGGCCACAAAGGAAAGCCTGGCAAGTAAACAAAGATTAAAAAGAGAGGAAAAAAATAGATTATACAGAATAAATACAGAAACCCACTGTGCTCATGCCCAGAAGCTTAACCCAATTCTCCAGCTATGCCACTAAAAGGCAGAGGAGTTTATAACCATCAGCAAAATACAGACTCTTATTTGCATTTATTTTTCTCATAGTAACCATATGAATGCTTTTCTACCAAAACCACAATGTGATTTGTGCAAAACTAACCTAGTATAATGCTTCCAATATGAAATGGATTAAGCACTGGGAAAGGATATTGACTTTCATTCTTATGAAATCTGAAAAGAAACTTTTTCTTTGGTCAACAAATAAACCAGGTTTTCCACTCTGTTAAAAGCAGAATTGCTATAGTGGCAATTTCTCTCTCATCTGAGAGGTATCAGGATGGTCCCCAAGACTCAATCATTCTCAAAGACATTCAGGTGTATTAACAGCAGCAAGGGCCACTGAAATACTTCAGGATGCTTACAAGTAGTCAGAAAACTTACATGGTCCTTTCCTTATGCAGTCAAAAGTGACCCCCAATCCCTCTTCCCGTCAGACAACTTCTGCTCTGAATCTTCTCTCAAGAGAATCAAGGCTTCCTCTACAGTTCAAATAAAAAGCCTAGGGACACCTGCCTCACTTCCCAAAGTCCATCTTTTCTAATTATCCCTCTCAGCCTTGAAAGTCTCCTTGGCACTAAATCCACTTGTGCTTTGGCTTAATTTAATAATTTGAGACACAAGAGTAATCTGAGACTGAGAGCTGCTCTTGGAGAAATTCCAGGTCATGTTTTTATGTACAGAATAGTGTTGTTGTTTAATTTTTTTGTTCTTAATAAAATGTCCTGCTTGGTTGCACCTCAGCATCATCTGAGCTCTGCAACAGATACAATATGCGAGTACAGGAAGGACAGAGAAATCCAGGTGTAACCCACTCAGTTTCAAATGCTCTCAGAGAGGCCCTGAGCGCGCAGTGGTCTGAAGTAAATCAGCAACAGCCAAAGATAAAATGGCTTATCCTTCCATGGACTGCAGGTACTGAAATTTTATCTTTTATCTTTTTTTATCTAACAAAATTACATAATTCAGACAAGTAAATTATAGAGATATGTGTATAGCCAAAAAAGGCGTTTATAAAACCTCACCTATCATCCTGAGAAGGCCTGGCACTCAGCTCTCCCCTCTCATGGCAAATCATTCCACTCGCTTATCTACTAGATGTGTTTGTTATTAAAACTTAACTAATTTACTTCCATAACTGGTTATTGTTAGACTATCTTTTCCACCTGCATAAAGTAAAAAGTTTTTTCCAGCCATGAATCACTCACATCCCTGTAGTGGAATATCACAAACATTTCATTTCCACTAAACTAGTGTAGTGGAAGAACCAACAAGTTGAATTATTTATTTAGAAAATTGGCCTAGGATTAAGTTTTATTAACGTACTACTTTCCTTTCTAACTTTTCCGTGGACTGTCAGTGAAATCTTACATGTGTGATTCAGTACTGCCTCTTAAAAGGAAAAAAAAAGAGCATCAAAGAGAGGGGTGAAAACAATTACACCTACACGCAGTGCAACATTCTTAAATGATACTTGCTTCTCACATCCAGTTAATTACTCTATATTCAGTCAAGAAAAAGAATTGATCTAAACAAGGACTGCATCAATATAATTCTGGTCACTCAATTTAAACTGTACTGTGAGCCAGAATGGAAATAGTGATATGTTATACCAGGCTGTTCTTCAAATTGGAAATTTAAACTCATGAGTTTCAAAATTTTAACACTTCCATTGCAAAATGTGGCTTTACTTCGTACCTGGCTACCCCGAGCCCAGATTTTTGTCCACCTTAAGAAACACAATTTTCCTCTGCTGTAGGTTGAATACCTTGCTGTTCCTTCCTCCAGCAGCTACTGTTTTTTTTCAGAAAGCCTAAAAGGCTGTAAATGTAACCCTTCTTTCCCCACTCCTTCCCTCCCTTCTCTTTTCTTTCTCTATTATCTGTTCTGCAACTCCTATTCACCCATCTGCAATTTGCAGCTCGGCAGCCAGGTGACTGGGAGTGGAGCTGCCCTTCATATCTCCACTCCCTTTGGAGAGCTCTGCTGGGCCCCACGAAAGTAGGAAATTCATTTTCAGAGCCGACATGGACTCCACGGCTTCCTGTGGCATAAATCTGACTTGTCTGATTTCCCAGCACCTTCTTTACTAGGATTTCTTCTTGGCTCAGCCTTCTGGTTTTGCCCGCACTATAACTCACATGTCTATAGCACTTTATGGCCTAAACCCTCGGCCTAGTGTGTTTCTTCCTTTGACACACATTCCCATCACATACCAGGCTTCTAAATTGATCAAATTTAAGCGTACTTGGGGGGGGGGGGGGGGGGGGGGGTGTAAAAAAAATTTAAACTTCTTATTGCTGCATCAATACATATGGAATAAGAAAGGTGTAGTCGTCACAGCAACTGACACATTTGCAAGCCACAGTGATTGCTGTCATCTCTAGACCTACCCCTCTCCCCAAAATGGAGAAGATAGGCAGAAACTATGAATGATAGATAAAGAGTTACAGTCATTGATTAAGAGATAAATGCTTTTGTGGGTCACAGCATCAGCAAGGCTGTTTATTATCACAAATGGGTGGCTCTCTGTGTCCTCAGTCCTCACTTGTGTGAGAAGACAGCAGAGGCAAGCATTTGAGAAATTGTGAGGGCATGTAATTAGCAGTGTGATTTATGTGCTAGTTAATTTTTGCCCAGGTGAATATTTGGGTCATAACTTACATCCCAAGCAGAAATATATAGGGGCAACAGCCAACTGACATGCATTAGAAGGTGTTTAAGTATTTTCCAAAACCGAGTGTCACTACTTCTATGAAAGCACACTGAAATCCCTCTCCCTGGGGATGTTGTTCAAATCAATGCTTCCCTTAGCCAAACCATCAGCTAACCAGCACCAGTCCTTGCTGGAACTACTCCACTTATGAGCACTGCTTTATGGCCACTAACCATATGGAAAAGGAGGGGGATGCAGATGTCTCAGGAATAGCATACGAGGGAAGATATAAGATACTTCTCTTGTCTTTCTCAGCCTCCAGTAATCCGCAGTTCAGAAATTCCTAAAGCCTGTAGAGGTAAGGCTGAGTTTAATTGCCCTCATAACTCCCTTTCTCTTCTGCGAAGGTGTCTTATCATTTGAACCCATGTACCCTTTGGGCCTCCACTCCCTGGGACAAATAACTTCTGTTGCAGTATCACACGCCATGTGCTTTGAGCTTGTCAGCTGACTGATTCATGGAATGTCTCTACTCCTGGTACTATGAGAAACAATGAATAATTATTTCTTATTCCAGTTTTTGGTGCTTATCATGATTTGATATGCTTCTATCATAGCCACAGACACCACTGTCTCTTTTCCAGGTTGAAAAATCATCCCTAGTCTGCTTAACCTCTACCCATGTGGAAGTAATTTTACACTTTTTAGCCATCCTGCCACTCTCCTCTGCACATCACGGAGTGCTACTACATCCTGTCTGAGGTGAGGAACGCACCCTGCACATACTCTTCCAGAATAATTTTTCAGCAACTATTGCATTTTAGCTTTTAAGCATTAAGCTAAAATTTTCAGAAATCTATCCACTATAACACTACAATCCTTTTCCCAAACTAGTGAGAGTTAGTTCATAGCACAGTTCATAATTGCCTTCTGTAGCGGAGCACTTATTAGAAAAAACCGCATGCTTCTTACAGGTAAACAGTGTGCCCCAATGATAGAGCAAATATAGGAATTACCAAGCAGGCCCCAAACCAGAGACAACCCACCAAAGTTTATTCTTCCACCTTCTTAATTCCTTTTAATTATTCTCTTACTGTCTTCTTGGTAGTGCCTGGTTCCAGCTGGGAACAGAAGTGGATATCCAAAACACTGTTGGGCATAACTAGCGTAACTCATTTTTATTTCAGAACCAGTTCCTACTGGCAGAACTTAAGTGTTTATCTGATACTTACTTTTTCTTGAAGGCACACATTAGCTTACCTAACTTGGGCTTTCCCACACCCCTCTGACTCTTTGACTGCTTACCTTACAGATATTGCTTAAATGTTCTACGTTTCCAGTTATCTGATTAAAAATATACTACTGAAAACAAAAAGTCAAGACAATTTCCTGTTAAAACCCAAGTAACACTATGTAGAAAGGGAGGAAAGACCTAGATATCTAAGCACTAAAACAAAAATAAAAATTCATCGAAAATCGTAGGGCATATCATATCAGACAATGAAGGGAAAAAGATAAAGAAAGAGCCAAATTTCACAGTCACAGTGGCTAGCATCTGAAATCACATTGCATTTTGTTCAACTTATGCTTAAATCCTGGATGATGTAGCATTACAAGGCAGTTAATATTGCAATAGTGAGAGGTTAGTAAAAAGAGTTCGCAACTCCATTAAATAAGTATCTCCAACGCTGGACATCACATTTTTAGGTGGATAGTATGAAGTGAAACAATATCTTGACTTCTAAAGTACGATTATTATTCCTATCTGCATTTTTACTTTCTCTTAAAGAACATCAGTGAGATACCTTTAAAGCATATGATACCCAAATAAAATGTTTTAAAACTTGAATTTTGGAAATCTTAATGCATCCAAATCAGTACACACTGAAGGACAATGCAGTTGGGGATGAGGGAAGTGAATTATGCCTATCATGTAAAACCTTGGTTGAGTTTTATTAAAGGGGAGAAAAAATTACTCCGAAGCTCCTAGCTATTTTATCTTCCTGAGTTAAAAACTTCTGAATATAGTGGGTTTAAATGGAAGTAGTGACATTTTTACTAAAGCAGCATGAATGTCACAGCTGTAATAATAGCCCACTTGTGTCATTGTCCAGGCTTAAGCATATATGCACACATGGAGAGACCAAGAACTGCTGCCAGTTATATCTTTATTACTTCTACAGTGACTGATGCTTTGCAGCCCAAACATACACCCCCAGCACCAAGCTTGATTCCCCCCCCCCCCCCCCCCCCCCCATTTAACATCCCAAATGTACATCCCTAGCCACTGGTTGGATCTTCTGTTATTGCCTCATGCTTGCAGTGCTTGATATATGAGCTCTAGGCAACTGAGCTCTCCTCTCCGAGAAATATCAAATGAACAGCACTCTGGAAACACTAGGAGTTGCCCGGTATCCCATCTGACTCCAATTAAGCTTAAAATATAAAGAGCTAATCTTACCAGTACTTATTGCTGCATGTGTAAGTACTGACTACCATGAATAATAGTCCCACAGAAATCTACCCAGAGTAGACGCACTGCCATCACTTGTAGCACTAAATCATTCAGTAGTATTGGGATAAAGATTACACAAGCAGATATTTAACAGGTACGATATCTAGGAATATTAGCATCAGACATAACAAGACAATTTGCCTGCAAGTACTGTGCAAGCAATTTTCTTCTTTGCAACAGTGTAAACAACGTCTACACCTTGGAAAGGCAAACAAACAGGTGTACAATATATTTAATAATAGACCACTAAAAATATTTCTGTTCAAATAGTCAGAATTGCAGCAGCAAGCCTCAAGCTAATAGCTTTTATGGATCCATTAGCTTGAGTAGGTGCTGAATTTTTGAACTGGAATAACAGATTTTCATATACTACCTCAAATTTGTACCTTGCAAGGTGTGTTTGCTAGTTTTGAAAGATGAAGCTAGTACTGTAATATCTGAGTGTGCCTGAACAGTGCATTATATGAACTGCAGTGCTTTTTAGTCTCTCCTCTAATTTATAAATGTGCCATATTTCAAAAAGCAGGGGCTTTTTCAATGATCTAAGTGTCAAAGATGCTTAGTACAAATGTTTCTAAGATATTTATTATTACACTATTGATGCATTTTTATTTTGGCAAGTAGTCAAATCACACATTTCAATTTAATTTTAAACTTAATGTCCAATTCATGCAAAACATTTTCATGTGGTTTTCAAAGCTACTAATATCAGTCAGACATAGTCTTCTGGTTGGTAATAGCAAGTTTTACAAAACTACATTTCCACAAGTAACGAAAGTAATTTCACCTAACTGAACTCACTGCTGTAGCTTTTTTTTTAATATTTTTTTTTTAATGCAAAAAATGTACAGTACCTCCCATTACTGAGTTTACCTCTAAAAAATATCTACTTGCTGCTGGGAATTTCTTGCAAATCAAATGTATTTTAGCCCATGACCAATGCTGCTGAAATCTATGGATATGCTCTTAGTATAAATGGCTTGTTCTTAGGAATGAAGGCATAAGATGCAAAGGAGATAGTCACACCGCAGACTATAACATGTAAATAGAATGGCAGACTAGCCTATACCCACTCTAGGTAGAAAAGTAATGCTTTTCTGGAAAGCAGTTCAGGTTATCAAATGAGGCTCTACATCTGAACTACCCCCTAAAGCAGCTTATATCTCTCCACTGATTATAGGGAAAATCTGTTAACACTAGCCAGACCAAGTGCTTGTGCTGGATGTTTAAGGTACCATGCAATTAAAATTCACCCAACAGAAATATACATATATATATATATATATTTAACAAATCAAAGAGCAATTGTTCTGGAGCCCATGAGAGCTAAGCCATGTATGAAGAGTTGCCTGTCATATTCCAGCTGGGTGCCTGAAATTTCACCTGCAGCCCTTCCTTGGTAGGTGTGTGCGTGCAGCCCCAGTCTGTTAACACCACTTTCTTCCATACTTGTTAACGATAGCAGCAGCATAATCACTTGTTGGTCTGAAACCTCTCCTCTTACAGGAAAAAAAAAAAAAAAAAAAAAAAGGAAGGTAGGATCTCCCCTAAGTACAGTCCAGCACTGACAAGAATTCTGGTTTTTTTGATGAAAGGGGAGTCAAACAAGTAAGTTTTTCAGGGATGTTGAATAGGACCTCCTCTTAACTACTTTCTTGGGGGGCTTTCCTGAATGCAAACAATCTACCATAGTTTTATCAATAGAAAGGGATATTTCCTTTGCTACAGAAGAGAAGCTTTTTAAACTACTGAGCTATGTGTATAAATAATTATGGAGAAAACAAGACAAAAAACTGAGATAAACACAAGTAAATTGCTAGATAATCTTTCCTGTAGATTGCACTTTAAATTACCTGTACTAATCTTAATTATCCAAATGGCTCCATTAAACAAATGAGATGTCTGAGAACCACACAGGAATATGCATTCTGATTTTGCTCCCCAACCTGTTTGATTAATACACTACAAAGCTAATTAGTCTTAAGGGGAAACATTGTGCTTCATATTGCACAGGTTACCAGTTGTTAAGTAGTAATACACCCAAAAGAACTTTTAATCTAAAGGGTACATTCGCTATTCATATGTTCTCTATTTAATATTACATTTTAGGACTACTTAATTATTGCTGACCTTTTCCTTAAAACCAACTACTTACAGCATAAATTTGAACATTCAAAAAAACATGCCAGAGAGGTTGTGTAGAAACACTTGCAAACTTCTACTTATAGGAAAACTTTTAATGTTGTTATTAAGTACCAAACTGCAAACTACAGTGTTCAGGTTGTGGAACTGGAGTTTTCCAAACAGCAAAATTTCACCGTGATTTTTTAACCCCTAAAGCAAAGGCATGCCTAAATTTGGACTTGATATAAACCCTGAAGATGACACAATATTTGTTTGCAAGCCTGTCTGCCATACAGAAGACTACTGAATCCTATGATGATATATAAATAGATGACAATATATGCTCTGTAAAAAAAAGAAAATATTTCCTCATTCTCCTGCATAAAAATTGAGCAGACAGCCTGCATGTGAAACAACAGGAAAGAGTACAATTAAAAAAAACTTTAGAAGAGAGTGGAAAAATCACTTAATGACTTAAGAAGGAGTATCTTGGGTATCTCTGCAAAACCCTGCCTTGCATTGCCTTACAGTTCCATAAAAAGAAGTTTAAGAAGCAAAACGCACTTTTATCAAAGATAAGGTTAATACGCAACTTCAGCACAAACCATGAGTACCTGAACGTTGCACAGGTTTTTAACAGGAAAGAAGCTCTTTAGGTGAACTAAAAGGCAGATGAGATCCAGTTGAAAGATATGCAATCTGTGATAAAGTGTTAGAATTAATAGTACAAGTTGGCTTTATTATTCTCTACTAAAATGAAAATTTGACTTTGTGAGATTGACAGAAAAATAACCTTTTAAATTGTGTGTAATGAGTAAAGAGTAAATACACACAGTCTAATAATTGCTATCTGCTACAATAAACAAAGATGTATATAAAGGAAAGTGTATACACTTGAAGATAAGAAAGATGCTTTGATACAAACATGGTGTCTGTGGTCTAAGAGCATTTTTATCCTTTGGCCAAAAGACAACTGACACTACAGACACAATGCAAAAAACACTGAAGCAAAGGTTTTGTGGGTCAAGATCTAGGAGAAATGAGATGAGAACAAAGTAGCTAAATGGTTATGTCGCTGGAGAATCTGGGCTTGCCTTTACATTTCAGGACATGGATGTCCTACCCTACCTCAGGATGTTTTGAAAGAAAGAGAAAAGGGAGAGAGCTTCATAAGGTACATTCACACCAACACTGCGCTTCCAAGAAAACACCTCCCTACATCCTTTACATGATTATGCCTGGTCTGCTTCCACAGATGGAGCAGGTCATGTTACACAGTTTTAAATCTTTTCAAGCTGTATGTCTTAGGACACTAGGCTTTTGCAATTCTGTCATGTAAAAGGGAATTCCCATTATGCAGGCTAACGTAAGATTTCCCGTTGCTGGAGTGCTACAGTTTTTGTAAAACATCTCTCCTGGCAATTGGCCAACAAAGGATACCACTAAAGTGATGAACCAGGGGCTTACTATAGGATTTCAGTTGCCAGCTAACCATGAACTTTAAATTTACTATGAAATCAACCAACATGGCAACAGCAAAACAACTAATGATCAAAAAAAGTATATTTACTTATTACAGTCATCATCAAAATTATTAGATGTTACATGCAATAATATTTATATAAAACTGTATCATTATTATACTATTTCTGAAAAATTTCACTTGATAGCTCTTCAGTGTAAGGAAATGTAAGGATTAATTAGCCCTGTGAAAATACATATTCTGCTAACTTTATTTTTAAAAGTCCAGGAAGTTCCTCATAGACATTTAACTATATGAAAGTGAGAGACAGTGCTGAGCTTGAGGGCTAAGATTCAGAAACTCCATGTTCCCAAAAGGAGGACTTTTCCAGAAAGAAAAGTCATAATTTTTCTTCAAAGATGCATTGAGCTGAATTGTATTTGAAATACTTAAATAAAGAAGAACAAGAAAAGGTATCATCAAGGTGTTTCCACTACTGATGAGATTTATAAGCATATCTTTGGCTAGCAGCCAAATACAGACTGCCACATTCAAAAGCTTACATATAATTTGGCATACTTCTCTCAGAGGGATGTTTTAACTGTCAGTGGAACATAGACAATAGAGATTAAAACAGCACATGGGATCAGAACATTGGTTTACTAATCCAGCTAAAAGCACTTGTAGGAGAGGAAAGCCAGAAACAACCCTAGTAAAAAATGATACTTTGTAATCACAACATAAGTCCTTATGATACACAAGGTGTCCTTGTCTTTTAGTATCTAGAGAGGATTTCTTACTCTATTCTCTATTTCTCTCTCTAATCTACATTAGCCTGCTGCAAGAAATAAAAAAGCGATTTAATGTCTTAAAGTATTTTTTAAAAAATGTTAGAATACCATTTTCTCTCTTTTAGAGCTTTGTATGGCTGCAGGAACATACTAGCAAGCTTATAGATAAAGATTTTTCTTTTGTAAAACACACCTTTACGATTACAGAAATCATTCACAAAGTTTATCAACTCAATTTGTACATGCACACACAAATTTGTTTTCAAGCAAAATATTTGCCATTTTGTTTTGTTTTTTATAATAATGAATAGTTTCCTGTTGGTAAGAAAAAGCTGTTGAAATAACAAAGAACACAAGCAGAAAACATTAAACCAGGAGATCTGCATGTTTCATAAGCCTTTGATAATTTTCTTTTTAGAACAATATCTATACTTCTACATTTTGGATGCTTTGTCTTTTCAATTATTATCCTTGTTTCAGCTGGGATAGAGTTAATTGTCTTCCCAGAAGCTGGTACAGTGCTATGTTTTGAGTTCAGTATGAGAAGAATATTGATAACACACTGATGTTTTCAGTTGTTGCTAAGTAATGTTTAGTCTCAAGTCAAGGATTTTTCAGCTTCTGATGCCCAGCCAGCGAGAAAGCTGGAGGGGCACATGAAGTTGGGAGGGGACACAGCCAGGACAGCTGACCCAAACTGGCCAAAGGGGTATTCCATACCATGGGACGTCACATCTAGTATAGAAACTGGGGGGAGTGGGGGTGGGGGGACTGCCGCTCGGGGACTAACTGGGTGTCGATTGGTGGGTGGTGAGCAATTGCACTGCGCATCATTTGTACATTCCAATCCTTTCATTATTGCTCTTGTCATTTTATTAGTGTTATCATTATCATTATTAGTTTCTTTTCTGTTCTATTAAACCATTCTTATCTCAACTGAGTTTTACTTCTCTTTCCAATTTTCTCCCCCATCCCACTGCGGGGGGAGGGGGCAGCGAGTGAGCGGCTGCGTGGTGCTTAGTTGCTGGCTGGGGTTAAACCACGACAATTATGATTACACAATGCTCCAGTGTAATCCAGGGCAGATTAAAGAGGAAAGAAGAAACAGTAAAAGAGTGAGAAGAATAAACACAGTGGAATACTAGAAAAATTAACGAAAGAAATTAAAAAATTAAGTGAACTAGCACTGCAGGAGGTTGACAAGCAGCCATCTCCGATATTACTGGAAGCCTCAAAATCATTGAAGTTACTTTGCCAAAGATGAAAATAGAAGCAAAGTTGCCTCTCAAAGAAGTCCGCTATCTGCCAGAGTACCTAAAAGTAGACAGAGCCTCAACCAAGACAAATCCTTTGAGGCACAATATTAAATGTGGCATGAATGAGGACATGCTGGGAAGAAACTTAGAAGGAGGAGGAGGAAATGTTCACATCAAGACCTGTTTGGGACAAGACTGGGCAGAGAAGGAGACTGTAGGTAGGAAAGGAAGGTCATAGCACATACTGGGCACAGAAGACAGAAAGATGTGGACAAATGAATATGGGGATAAGGAGAGATAGGAGAAGGTCAGAAAGGGGAAGGGCATTCACAGTGTAAGGGGTGGGTTTCTAAATGTCCCCAACACTTCTGGGGAACAGCTAGGGATAATGGGAGAAAAAGAAGGGGAAAGAAAAAGGAGAGCATGTGCAGGAGACGGGAAGGACACCAGTCAGGCCTGAAGCTCTGAGACCAGAAACATGCACCAAAATTTCACGGAAGAAATTAGTCCTTTAATGAACATTGCTATGTTAATAAAAGCCCTGAGTCAGGCTTCACCACCAAGAATCTCTACTGAGTTAACTTGTGTTGATCTGTAAGAAGACATGAACACTAGTAGAATCTTTCCCCTTTCACCATATATTACCTCTACACTACAGGCTGTTGCTAAACCATAGTGACAGAAGTGCTGCAATGTAGACAAGGTCTGTGCAAGAAGGGTGGTGTCTAGAGGGGACTGAGAGCAGCTGAGATGAATGGGGAAGACCTGGGTCTGACAGACATTTGCAAGTAGAAGAAGATATGGTAAAGTCCAATTAGGAGAAAGTAAGTGAAGCCTTGTGTTGAGCAGTTAAAATTGCATTCTTCTGTCCACTGAAGGTCCAGTTTTCCAACAGCTGAGTGTATGATCATGCCGAGATAGGGGCTTTAGGAAAAATCATGGAACAGGTCAAAACAAAGCTTTTGTTTTTAAGGTCTTACAACTCTATCAAGTCAGCTTCATACTTGTTTTGGAGATGGTCACTTGCTCTTGATCTTTTAAGACAAGCAATAAGTAAAGAAAGAACAGACAACTGAAGGTCCTCTTTCATTCTGTCCCACCTGATAGAAAAGGAGGAACGATCAAGGAGTAAAAAAATTCTCAAGCTAATGTCATAGAGGAGCAGACTAGGGACATGAGCAAAAGAAAATGAAATTAGAAATAGAAGCTGAACTGAAGTTAGCACCTGTCAACCAGCATGTCTTTGGCTTTGTCAGGGTCTGTAGTTTCCATTTCACAGAGGCCGACAGGAGAAAAATGGCACCTAACTGAGGTGAAATGCTCAGTTTTGAGAATGTCTTTTGAAAATAACACAGACTTCAGTTAGCTTCATGCTGCAGCACAAAGATTTTTGTGCTTTTTCATGGAAGGCTTCACTGTGATAGCCCAGGCTGCTGCTGGCCAGAACCGCATGCAAGAATTCTCACTGCCCGAGGAAAAGAACAGGGAAGAAATCTGACTGTTGCAGGCATATGACAATACTGACCTTGCTTTGAAACTTTCTCAGACAATAAGGCAGTATCTGCCAGTAAAGGAGGTGTTATATGCCCAGAAATATTATTTTGTTCATTAAAAAGAAAAGGTATCTGGTAAAAAAACAACCCAGATAATTTTATGCTGGGTGGTCAATACAATAACACTGACCCCTTTGCTATTGAGTTAAGCTATTCATCAACAGATGCACCTATGTGACACAGTAACACAATAAGTACATGTGTGTGCTAGTGACACACGTTAATCCATCAGACTGAATACAGCATAACCTCTTTATATGCTTAGTACATCAGTATTTGACAGAAAAGCAATGCAGTAGTTGCTCTGCTTTAAAAAAACATAAAATTCAAAGTTTTGCACTCAGCTCATAAAGGCTACCCTATACAGCTCATGCACTGATTAAACTAATTCGATTTGGATTTATGAGTTTAGCAAAGAGTAATACCTTGAAGAAGGTGGCACCTGCTGTGGGGTCTATTTTAAAAAGTGTCCTACCAGAATGGATTAATTTCATGAAGCACCAAAGAGGTACACCGAGAATAAAATTGGCCCTTATCAGGGTACAACGTTACACATTAATATTGCTCTGTAGCGTGTAGGAAGGCCAATCTGCAATAGATGATGAGCACAGCCACGTGCATTTACAGCTCTCTAAAGCACAAACCTAGAGTAGCTTGAACAGCTATCTGCTATCCTGCAGCTATTAATTCACTAGATGTCAGTAATTCAACTAGTCTCTCTCTGATCTTGGCATATGAGAAACACTTCGAAGAAGAAGGTGGATGTGCTGTAACATGGTGATCTACAACTAGTGCAATACTTCATCTTCTTCACTATGTTACTTCAGATACTATAAAGCAAGCTACTTGACCAGGAGAGACAGTGTTCAGCACCAGGAAAACATGCCTCAGAAGAAGGAAGAGATTGAGATTGAGAAAGGTGTTGGGATGGAGTACAAAAGCTATCTTCCAATTTTGAGCCATGCTGGATTGCCACAAAGAAATTCATGTAACGTTACTTCCATAAAGCAGTTTTCCCAGTGCTCTCACCCAGTGTTAGTAGTTTCTCAATTTATAAAAAAAACCATTTTTTGATGGACAATGTCAGATAATTACCAAACTATTTATTGACATACCAGTACAGTTAAACCTAGATAAACTAAAGGTGATAACTTAAATTTATGAGATGTTCAGGCAGACAGATGATACACTATGAGTGCATTGAGATGGGTGGAATCTTCCACCCAACCAGCTCCACAATTAAATATAATAGGTATCACAGCAGATAGCTAGAAACAAGAAAATCATTGTAACATAAAATCACCAGTACTTTGGGGCCGTGAGAGATCTTCGCAGGACCAAATTCTATTTGGTGTAAATCTGCAAGCTGAAAACTGTTTAATGGACTGCAAGGCAGCTGAAATAGCATTACTGCTCTGTATTTCTCAGATGATCAAGATGATCTTAGATCAAAACTTGTTTCACTGACATCAGGGCGGTGTCTGTGAATTGACACTGGGGTTTGTTTCAGGAGCCTAGAGGCAAGCTGAATAATTTACTTGAGATTCCAGCATCTCTCTTTTTATTTGTACCTTTCTCTCTCAGTTTCTCCTGGTAATAATATTCTTGCTTCTGGCTAACTGTACTGTGGATCACCAAACTCTCATCACTATGATAGTTAGAAAATGTAGCTCAGGTCTTTTCCCAAACTAGCCATAAGGCTGATACATTTTTTTCCTACCTGTCATTAAAAGCAACTGTAGAAAACCAAACCAAAACAAACAACCCCTCTAACTTTGCAGTTACATGTAAGATTGTCATAGTTTAACCCCCAGCCGGAACTAAGCACGATGCAGATAGCTATGAGAGAAAAATTTGTAAAGTAAAATCATCCAAAACACAGGGATATTATTTAGCCTTGGAGAACCAAATTCTGTTCAATATAAATCTGAAAAAACTGCAGAAAAATGGAACTTAATTTCCTACTTTGAGAATTAGTGGAATGCTTTTTTAGAGTGTTTAAGGGGAAATATGTGCTTTGCTTCACTAGAGCTACAAATGCTGGATCAGTTTTAAAACAGAGCTAGAAAGAAAAACTGATTAAGATATACCCAAAATGGCTTCTGAGAAAGGAATGTAAGAAAAATTACATCCGAGACAAAAAGGGAACACATGCAGGAACTGGAGCTATTGTTTTAGAAGAAAAATGCAGATAAAGCTTTCAACTTCCCACAGGGTTGAAAATGAGCCAGATAGTTATTGTGTATGGGGAAAAAAAAGAAAACCTATGAAGATGGAAAGGTGAATCATAGCTGCATATAGTAGAGAGAATTCAGTTCAATTCATATACTTCAGATAAAAGTGAAAGTTTCTCTCCTCACTTAGAACTGTGATTTTTTTTTTAGACTTTTTGTAGATGAAGTGTGCAACTTCCAGCTGCATTGTGGGATGATTGTACAACACGCTAGAAGACAAGAGTTGCAGAACACAGCAGTTCATGCAAGCCTGAGACACATGCACCTCATGGGATCTGTGGAGAGTACTGGCAATGGGAAGTGGCAGATAGCACTAGTAATGCTTGCTGACAGAACTGAAACAAATTCAAGTGGGTTTTGATTACCTTAAAAAACCCAATTTATCAAATGAGTTCTCCACTCCTTATGTTTCTTAACAGTCTTCTCTTCCCCCTGTCATTCTTAAGAGCCTAATTTCCTCAAAAATTCCCCTTTTCAACTCTTCTCTCCCTCATTAAACCCACTGGAAAGTGATTTGCTATTACATTTATGCAGAGCTCTTTTGATCTCACAATGAAAAAGACTGGAAAGTTGCCCTCATGACAGACCTTCATATTATCAGTGTGTCTCCTAACTAAATCTGGAATTCTGCTCCAGCTTGTTATAGATTCTCACGTAAGCCAAACAATTCACCTGCAGACAACCCTTTTTCAAAATTAATGGGAATAAAGGAGAAGCTAGTCTGCCTGCCTTGTATGTTCACTGAACATTGATCTTTAACCTGCAACAAGCTAAACCTATCAGACCTCCTGCAATTTGTTTGCAGCAATCGCTGAGAGAATGAAGGGTCAATGCATTACAATGTCAAGTCTTGGCTGTTCCAGGCCCTGCTATAAGATGGATGGTATTGAACCTACACCTCGGAAAGGGAACCAAGCAGTTTCCCACTAGCTTCCTTGTAAAGAATTATCACTTCAGACAATTGCATGTTTGCTCCAAGAAAATCAATGCATATTTTAGCAAACACCATTTCATTGTAGAGACATCAAAGGTGGACGATGCTTGACAGAGCTGTACTTCAGCCTTTTGTTAATTAGGTACTAAATACTGATCTCAAGGAAAGTTGCTGTTAGACCCACTAAGAGTAAAAACATATATAGGAACAGCACACAAAATAAGAAAAGTTATGTATGTATACAGTAACTACAGTTCTCTTTATGTGTCACCCATATATTCCCCGATCTCATATTCCTTCTCTATGTTATGGTATCCTGCTATATCTGATAAGGTTATATGCTTGCCTTTAGTTGAGAAGATGGATTGTTACACACTTTGTGTCATTTACAAAGATGAAACAGACACACCAGGTACAAACGTAATCCCAATACAAATAAAGTCATACCTAAAAGACTCTGACTTCAACTGTATAGGGTAGACACACTAAAAGTGGAATGAAAAATATTTTCTTTTTGAGAATGCATCTCAAAGAAGTTCCAGTCTTGGATCCATACGTGACTAAGAGTTCCCAAATTTTACACAACGCCATCACATCTATTTGGCAAAATGCTGCTTTGCAAGTAAGAAAAGAGATTACGAATGTTTCCTTTATGTCTGTTTTGATAATTTAAACCATAAGTATTTGAATCAATGACTCTCTTGTTCTTACTGAACAGTATCAAGCTAATAGATGATCAAACTGTAATAGAAAACATTTAGTGGTAAACCAAACTTTATCTAACTTGTTTCTTATTTTTATCAAAGCTTGACTGTGTTCTTGTTCCTTTTATTTGCTGAAAGAATCTTGTACACATGCTGAAGAAATCCCCATTTCTATCCCCCTGTCCGAGTAGGTGAAATCCCTACCAAATAGATACAAAATCTGTGTTGTGCTTTGTGAAGTTTTAGCTGCAGAGCAAGGTAATGACTTTATAAGTACAAAGGTTTAACAACGAGTGATATGAAGTGCATTATGATTTCATCTAATTTCTCCATCCTGAATGGCTTTTTTTCCTGCTCTTTGCAGTTCCCATACAGTCTTTTGATTAATTTCTGTCATGGAAATTACAGCTGTTACAGTACTGCATACAGAATACTGAATGCTGCACTTGTGTACTTCTTTGGTGTTATTTTCTTTATAAGGATCCTATCCAAGGAAAAAAAAGAATGACCCACAAATTCTGGAGCTCCTAATGTTTCACTTGTTCCTTTATTCTCTACTATCCCAGAAGCTAAATGCTTCTGTACTCTTGTTTTTTTCTTTTTCTGTTTTAATTCTTTTTAAAGATACTTACTGTGTCTCAGATTCTATATATCTGCAATTTTGTTTCAAGGAAGCAACTGATCTTAAAAGGCACATATACACTGAGCTTCTCATCATGTAATTATCTTAGAAAATATGAAGGTATTGAGCAATGTCATTTTATGCACTTGCTTGAAATGACAAGAATCTGGTGAGAACACTTACGCACTGAAAATGTCCATGTCCTGTGCTCTTAAAAGGTCAGCTCTGCATGAACTGGGAGTCAGAAATTTCCAGGCCTCATTTACTCAAAATCTCCTAGTTTCCTCTGTAAGGTGGTATTTTTCATCTCTGAAAAGGATGCAGGTTGCTATCTATATTATCCTTGTGTGAGTCCCTTTTGGGTGGTGAACTCCCATTCTGAGTTGTGTTTTGGAACAATTCTGCAAGCTTCACTTTTGGCAGAGGCATATTAGAGATGGTGGAGAGGCGCTCAACGCTATGGTTTCTGCTAGGGAGGCAAAAACTTCCAGTTCTGCACACGCAGAAAAGCAAATCCCTCTGACTGAGGCTGGAGCAAGCCTGCCAGTTCAAGGGACCCAAGATGTTTGCAACATGATGCTGACGAAAAGCCCCTCTTCAGCATGATGTGCAAAGAGAATCAGTGACGGGACACCGTACCATAAGTGTTTGCTCCTCTTTCTCCTACTTCCCCACATCCAGTTGTCTCCCAGTTCCTCCCCATCAATATTTTTCTGCAAAAGACTTATCCAGGATGACTGAGGAGGGGTCGGTCTGGTGAAAGGTGTTCATTTAGGATCCCTCCACAGCTGAACATTAATGAAAATTACCTTCACTGTCATCTTCCATTGCTATAGAAAAAGCCCAGATGATTAGCTTCGGTCAGATGCAGAATATCTTAATGATGCTAAAGTCAGTGAAATGAATCTGAACAATAATGCAATATTCCCATATTTTTCAAGTACGTGCTCCTATATCTGAACTACATTAAGCAAGTTCAGAAGTCAGAAATCGTCTTTTGCAAAATGTTGCATAGAGAGGCAACTGCCTCCCTATGAGACTTCAAGACTTTCAGCAAATTATGGACATACATGTAAGGCATATAAGGCTGCACTGCTGTAAAGGAGGAATTAATGGTTCTGAGCTTGCCTGCACTGTGTAACTAGATCATGCACACGCATATTAAACCAGGGGGATAAAAGAATGATGTAAACCGTAACTACAGGCAAGAGTCAATCAACTCCAAAGAAATGCTGGAACATGAATTACAGTTGACCAGAAATTGTGAGGTAAGCCTCTTTCAACCGCAGCTATTAACAATGTGTAAAAGGCCTGCTGAAGAAATCAATCCATAATTGCAGCATTTATCAAGTTCATATAGATTTGTGTTGTTCCTATCTAATTTGGATGGTATCACCAAGGAGATACCCACAAGTGGGCTATCAAAACAGCACCTGGGAGGCTATTTCCTCACTTTGTTTTATCCTTTCAGTATTCTGTTGAGGAATAAGATCTGATGTTAACTTCAAAGGACAGCCAGATTCTTTGAAAAAGAGATTGTTATTGATCATAGTTCCACAGCTGTGCACGTTAGAATGCTGTGTAAGCCCTTCCATATATGAATCCTCTATGCGGCTTTTCCTCATATATTTAATTCGTTGTGCCTATGGTTTATCACTTTTTCCAATTACACAAAAAAAGCTAATCTAAAAGATAAGCAGGAAATAACATTTGGAATACCCAATGGAGTTTGTTTACTTTCTGCTTTTATTTCGAGGGGGCTATTTTTGCTGATGGAGAAGGAAAAAGCCAACAAAACAGCTAAGAAATGAAATAAAAAACTGAACTTCAGTTTCCAAGGGGCAGCTTCAGATCAAATTTGTTCAAATAGCAATATACCTTTAAAAAACAAAACAAAATTCCTTAAAGATGTTTTTTAACGACTACAACGCTTGCAAAGTCAAATTTTACAGCAGTCAGCCTGCATGAGGGATACTGGCAGTAAGAATTCTCTTACTGCAGAAATCCACAAAATAAAAAGCAATCTGTGACCCAAATGTTGCTTTACTGCGCAACACTGACATTCTCCACACAGGATAAAAGATTAAATGGAAAAGGAAATTAATTTTCTGAAGGTTCCTCCTTCACCTCACCAACTCCCAGGTCCTTCTCCCTCCTTTGTATTCTGAATATTTGAGAGATGGAAAACAGAGCGCCAGAAGAAAGGAAAAAAAAAAATATTGCAATAGTGCAAGGAAGCAAAATTAATAGGTGTAGTTGCAAAAAACTTAAAGATTAATGTGACTAAAAGATGCGACTTTTTGCTTTTTTAAGGTATATAAATAAACATAAACATATATATGAATACATGTGTTTATACATATATCACCTTAAATCAGATAGGGCGGACTTTTGCCAAAAATCAAGCTGATGAGGTTCAATTAACGGGGCTCTGAGCTTTCCTCCATACATAGCAATATGCCAGTAATGACAGGAGATACATAGTTTTAGCAGAGAACACATAATTTTGTCATTATATTCTAATACACCTTCAAGGAACTTTGAAAAATCCTTTTGCAGACTTTGGGAATTTAGAGATCATTTAACCACGGGTTGGTTTTGAGTGTGAACTAGCAGGGTACCCAATCACAGGAGCGGGCAGCGACCTGAAAAGAAACTAAAAGAGGTAGTACTGTCCACAACATAGAGCTCAGCTCTGGAACACAAGACAGCTCAGGTACTGAAAACTGTCGATTCAATTAGCAGTGAGACAAATATATTGGAAAAAAATCATCAAGGGTTCTCAAGTGCACATTGCTAAAGGCTGTGTGAGTGTACAAGGGAAACATCGCTGACTGATCATTACATTCTTCTATTCTTCCCTTGGCATCTATTTTTCATCTGTCAGAAACAGGATGCTGGATCAGAAGGACTGTTTTTCTGAGCCAGTATGGCCCTTTTTAATATCCAGGAATATTAACTGAATGCTGAATTAACAACTGTTAATTGGGGTTTTGGGGGGGTTGGTTTTGGGGGTTTTGTTTTGTTTTTTTTTAATTTATTTAGTTTGTTGGGTTTTTTTCCAAAATACTGCAAAGCTGGAAGTATGTGTTTCTCTTCCATTTTCAACCTGAAAGAGAAAATACAGCAGAGAGCTCATGGAGATAGAATTAATTTCTTTTTAAACTATATTTTAAGTGGATGTGTATATTTTAACTGTCAAGGTCTGAACTTAGACACATGCAATCAGATATTCTAGCTACTTATATTTAAGAAAGTTTAATTTAACTTAAGAAAGAACTACTCCTATCTTCTCCTTTTAGCAATATTACAGAATACAATGTCTAGTTGCTATAGGATATCATGTCTCTATATCTCTTCAACCTCTACAGCAATTTGGAAATGGATAGGTAGTTACATTATCTTAGATTTCATTTTTTGAGCTAATGACTATAAATCAAAGTCCAAAGAAGAATTCAAATTGCATTCCAAAAAATCATTGAAACCAATGCCCCTTTCACCACTGTCCCTACCAGCACAATTAAAATATTTGGAAAAGGGAAAATATTTAGACAGCCCTGCATCCCTTCCTCTGAACCTACTGACCCATTCTGCCATCTTAAATACGTACCCTCTAGCAAGAGAGAGATGCTTTTATAAAACAGAAAACAAAGACCAGACACACCAATTTAAGGTTTCTGAGGAGGATATTGTAGAAACCTGTGAATCAAGCAACAGACACCATGTATCCCTGCAGTTTACTGGTATGAAATGGAACTTGATAGAAGGAACTAGCACAAGCCCACAAAGAAACATGCATAAATATATGGTGTAGGACAAAGTGTCCCTCGTACATCTCCACAGCTGCCACTTATTTTATCATTCTAAAAAAGTAACACTTATTAGGGGGAAAGTATACCCCTGCACAAATTCAGCAGCAGCACGAGAACTGTGTAATATTTATATAATTTAAAAAAGATAAACAACACTAGTACCTTCTCAGGACAGGGTTTGCACAGAACCTTAGTGATGTTGAAATCGTGTGGCATGTACACACACTGACGTGGGAATTTCAGCTAACGGTCTGTCTCCCAGCGCTTGTTAAGACTATCTTCCTTGTTCTTGTTATACTCACTTGAGTAGTCATTTTGTAATTTTTTTCCCTGTTTGGAGCTAAGAAGCTCTACTTAGCCAAATAGCTCTTTATAGAGGTTGCTCTGCCATGTAATCAAAGCAGCACACAAAAGGCTGCTCTTCTAGAAACATCAAATTAGCTCCATTTGAAATACTTCTTTTTCGACACTCTCAACCTAAACCTAGAAACAACTGGTTAAAGGAGAACCAGCGAACCTCATGCTGGGTGCACTGCTGGTGGTAATCATTATTTAATTAGTCCAAAGGCAATTCAGTTGATAAACAGGCTTAGAACTAAATGTTATGAATAAATTCATCATTTAATTGTTTTAGCAAATACTATGTGACATTAAAGTACAACTGTGGCAGACGTTTAAGAAACTTTTTTAACATAGCATTAAAATACTTTTAATAGGCAGGGACAAATTAGGGCTATACATGTACACACTTGTCCATGTGTACATACCTCTTTATATATTGAAAAGTATTCAGGATGCACGTGAAAAGTTTGGTTTGGTTTTGAATACACCCAAATAAATGAAACAGAATAGAAATTTACAATTTTCTTACTACAGCAGACCACTTCCCCCTGGCTATTTTTGATATTTTGACAAGAACAAAATAAATAAATAAAAAGGTGCCAGATTTTTTATGGCATGTAGCAAGTTTTTCAGAACAGGTTCCAGTGAGGGGTGGATTCCAAAACTCAATACGCCACCATGAATACAGAAGAGGCAAGTTAGATCTTCTGTGAGTTGTATTGCTGCTTGCGGCTCTCCCTGGGAAACCGAATTCACCGTACAGCGAGGTGCCTTCAGCGTCCCCCTTGTAAGCAATTTCTTCAATCTAAGCAATAAAACCTCTAGCAACTGTGAAAACGAAGGGGAATAGAGTAGCTGAGGATTGCTTAAATTCTGTAGGAAACCCTAGTGCCAATTTACTCAGGGCTGGTAAGGAACAGACCAGAGCCCGGGTGGGCACATGGAAGTTGCAGGTGCACAGCAGCATGGCACTAGCATTGGCATGCTGTAATATATTGCTGTGAGAGAGTCTTTTGCTAGTCTAGCTTTATACGGAAGCACCTTTCTCCCTCACACCCACCCCCCCATAAAGATTGTTCTGGGACAGTAGCAGCATGGTATCTCCTAAAAACCCGAGTGGTCTGTCAGGCTAGGTAACATACCATTCTGTTAATCTGAATGAGAAAAAGATTTCAGATGATACCATCTCCCAGTAGAGACCCAGGTTATGCTTTCCAGGAGGTGGCTTCTTGCCATTCTCCTGCTGTGACACAGCAAATTCAGTGGCTTTTGTTTCCACTTTATTTTAATGTGCTGCAGTGGAGCTTGATGCAAACAACTGATTTATAAATGAGCATAACTAGACCCAGCACCTCTACCTCTATTTCTTTTTGTCAACTGTGCCTTAAAAGAATAAATACATTCCTAGCTACCTTCACAGCCTTCCCTTCCCCAATGAAATGCACTACTCAAAGCATCATCTCTTGTATTCACAGTGGCTGGCCTGGATATACGTTTCCTCTCCAACTTCTTTAAATTCTCCAGGTTTTTTTCCTTACTCTCTTAAATTCAGTGCTCATGGGAATAAAGCTGTCACAGTGGGTAAGGTTAAAATGCTGTGTCTGTTTTAAAATAAGGGCTCTAGAGCATTCCCACCTTCTGAGAGTCATATTCGGAGGGATTCAGAGTCCTAACACTGAGAGGAACACCCTTTCCTCTCTGTTTTCTTATCTGTTGATGCAAAAGTGAGGTAAAATACCGATATCTTATGGATACAAGAAAGTCAAAGTAAAAGCGACAAGAACCAGGATTAAACAAAAAGGCTGTTAATGCTATTAGAACAGAATAAAACAAAAATAGTGAACATTTTCAGCCTTTTAACACTTTAATTACTTTTTAATATTTGCAGTGATGTGGTTATCTTCTCTGGTTATTAATACTGTTCCTAAACGTAAATCCAAGGTCAAGATACGCATAACATTTACCCAGCTGTTATCTGTTCCTGATCATCTCCTCTTCACTTTTCCTCTTTCTACCACAGTAGACAAGACCTGGTGTTGCCGCTGTGAGAAGAGGGTTCCATGGAAATGTGGCTTTTGCATTCTGAATTATTTGGTTAATATAACTTTGGCATCAGCCCACTTTTTACATTTTTATATTCTATAATGTCCAGGGAGCTAATATAATTTTTATAAAATATAACTCTGCTTGGACTTCAGAAAAAATCAGACATGAAAGCCTATCAACACTAAATATCTCACATGTTATTCTGTAATAATAAATATATATATATATTATTCTGCACAGTCTGGCTCGTCTAGAGCGCTATATTTCTGTGAGACTGTTGACCAGCAAGGCACAAGCTGAATTTAAAAGAGCCGGCTGGGTACTTCAAGCACCAGAACATTATAAAAAATGCATTATGTTCGGTTTCTGAGAATAGACAAAAGATATGCATTTATTTTGGGTTTTGATCTTCTGAGATCTTAGCAACGAGCTAACCGCACAGATGAAACCATCTCCACAAACTTCTGCTTATCAGCTCTCCACCTATTTCTGGGGGGTGCAAAGCGTCAGGGCCGGCAGGCCACCCCCGTGGGCCAGGAAGGGGCCGGGGCACGTGTCCTGGCAGGCTGGCTCTGGTGGGCTCCCACCCGGGGCCGGGGGCCAGCGCAGCCCCCCGAGGCCAAAGGCTGAGCTGCTGCTCCTAGGCCTGGTGAGCCGGGGATGACCCCTTCCAGCTCGTGGCACAAAGCTCCCTGCCTGTTGCAGGCAGAAAGTTTGTCTGCATTTAATCTTTAAGTGCTTTCCAGGTGTCTTTTTTGTCTTGCTTTTATATACATAGGTTTGTATATGAATATATACATATATATACACACACACTGTACTAAACACACATGCATTTTTTCTAATCTCAAATTCAGACAGGCAGCGATTATTGCTTCTCAAGCTGAATGCTGTCAGCTTACTTAGCTCTTAACAGGCCTGAACTGAGCCAACAGGCATTTGTCCGATTGACTGACAGTTTGCTCAGGTTGCAGAGCCACCATATTTCCTCCTCTGTATCAGGACATGAGAAGAAAAGTAGAAACAGCCACTGCAATTTCAAGGAGAAAAAGGTCACTCACAGAAGAAGAAGAAAAAATAATAATAATAAAAAAAAAAAAATCAACAAACCACCTTGCAAACACACAAGAATTCAACTACCACAAGAAAACACAGACAAAAGTTTGTAACAAAATAACCTTTTGAAAATGCAGTGAAGGTAATTGCTAGTGTTTATTTCATATATCATTAAGGCCTTTATAGACAGAAGGTTAAAAAAAAAAGAAAAAAAATCACACTAGGAAGGTTATTGAGGGTAGTGCAGACAGTGCAAACTTTTACATGAGAAGGAGCTGAACTTTTTCTAACTCATCCTACCCAGCTCACACCAAAGTCAGCACTTTTCAGCTTGTGTTTTTACAATTTAAACAAGCCCTTGGTTTATTGCTCCTGGAACGAAGCACTCAGTACTTCATGTATAGGGAGAGACGCTATTGCATCCTCCATTATGCGAATCCTTCACTTTGAAAAATTTAATTATTAATTGCCAGTTTTAAGTCACCGGATGAAATGTGCCCAGGATAACCCCATCCCACATCATTTCTAAAGAGAAATGATCACTTCTAGTTTCATTTACACAGGACACTTCCCTGTAAAATAACTCAGTCCCTGAAAGCACACCTGCTGTTGCTCTACAAGAAAACCAACCCCAATCAAGATGACATTTGCAACAAATAGTATCCATGAGATTACTGAATTAATCAACCCTTACGCTGCAGTTTAACGTGAATTTCTCTGATTGTGCACCAGCTTCCAGACCTGTCAGGCTAGCACATCTCATCGCACCTTCAGCAGACACAGAATGACATTTTCTTTTCAAATGTCATCATGTGTCCAGAGCTCCATGAAGAAAGGGTATCAGGTTTTCATCTGGGAAGATGGAACCCATGTTCAGGCTGCAAAGCACAATACAAAAATCAATCAGGTTCCAGAGAATGCTTAAGTTGAAAAATAAACTGGTTTCACTGTACACCAGTGATCAGAAGCTGACAGTTTCAGCAGTGCTTTAGTTATGGAAGGCTCAGAAATCTTGTCTTTAACAAAAAACTTGCATTTATAAAGTATACATTGCAAAATAGTCTCAGTGACAAACTAAGCCTTGATAACTATCACACTCACTTCTCTTCACTGCCCTGTGCCAGTGATAGTCTGGCAGAGACTGTAGATTAAGAGTAAATCCTTCATACAGCAGAAGTGCCAACACGTATGTCACTCCTCAGATTTCCCTCAACAATACAGTAAATTTCAGGACTTGTGTTTAAAAGGGGGGGGGCGGAACCCCAAAATGCTGCTGGCTTCAAACAGAGCTTGTCACTCTCTAGAGAGATGCTCTGTTTGTCAGCACACCTCATTCTTGATGCAAGTACCAGGCCTGCAGAAAACAGTCTTTCTCTGGCTGAAACACTGAATGGTGGGGAAGCTTTAGGAGAGGAACAAAATCCTTACATCACGTCCATTTTTCTTGCCTTTTAAAGCAAGCCTCCCAAGGCAATGCTAAGCTAATGATTTACAATGCTACACTCTAAGTTAGCAAATAGATGTATTCCTTTCATTAATGTTCCTGTGAAGAAGAAAAATCAAGTGAAATACAAAATCCACATCATATCAGAAATATTGGCTGCCTTCTGCCAAGGTGAAATCTAGCTTTTCTCAGATCCAAGTTCTATAGTGCCATTAGGGTTTTGTCCTGTCACATGCATTCAAGAAAAAAAACAATAAGAAACATTTTGTGAGAAATTCTGACTTCAAAGTTCTTATTTTGTCTCTGTTCTGACTCTTGTTATGAAAAAATTATGTCTCCTCCAGAGGAGAGACCTATATTTAAGACTAAACTCCCAAGCATTCCATTTTGTCAAAAATAGTCCCCTATAATTTAACAGCAGCTACAAGAACTATCTTTGCAAAGCAGCTATGCAGATGCCAGTAGGCCTACTGAATTCCTAAGATCTTCTCAGAAAAATTTTCCCAGGAAAACCACTCCCTGCAAGAGGAGTCCTCTGCCAGCCACAAGTGACTCTCCCTGCTCCCCGTACCCAGCAGGCAGCTTGTAGGTGCGCACCCCTTCTCCAGAGGGTGGGATAAGGCCACTTGCTGCTCAGGGGGTAGAAAACCTCCTTTTTAGCAACAAGACTCCTTATGTGCAGCTGACACAAGCAGGTAAAGCTGGGCGTTATGCTGAGGAAGGTTGACATCTTCATCCCCCAGGAACTGGTCGGGGGCAAAGCAGGACCTGGCCATTGCAAAGGGTAAAAGACTGTGGGCGCAGAAGGAAAGAGAGGGCTGGAGAAGAAAACACAGGGACTGGAGGAGGAATGAGCTTTGTAGCCGATAAAGGCAAGAGGGAAGAGGAAGAAGTGAAAAAGAGAATGATGACATTTTGGGTCTTTAATAATGGAACTACTGTTTAAAAAAAAAAAAAAAAGTGTAGGTCATCAGTCAAACTTGAAAATGTCAGTCACTTAAATGTTATTGTACTTGTTACCATGAAAGATAAAACAAACTACTTTAAGAGGTTTAGATCTCTTACTCCTTTTATAACTTGTGGCTTAGATTCAGGTAAGGCAATTTACAATGTCATCCTTAAGATTTTAATGAACCTGAAAGAAATAAAAAGCCATTTAGGTGATGATGTTCATAACGTTTGTAAATGGTACCATAGTTCCATATGAAAAATTTTGTATTTTGTAGATAACTTCAATGCTTTAAGATTTGGATCATAAAAAAATAAAATCCCTTTGAAAAACAAATGAAAAATCTGTCCCTGGACCAGAACAATCCTTCTGTGGATAAGGGTATAGTCTAAGGTGGATGCCTGGCTTTAACTAAGAGATGGTTGAAGTCACTAGACCTTAGTTGAAATGGTAAATGCGTTTTTACAAACTGTTTCAAACTTCAGTTTCCACTAAAAAAAAAGAAATTATCAGAATTATTTCAGTAAAATTCCAAGGTGGCAGGGGGCATCAGAAAACATCAGACAACCTGTCTTTGTTGTATGTGCTGCAATTAACCTCATCCACAGGTTTAAACAGAGTACTACCTCCACGACAAAACATGCCTGTTTTATATAAGTTTACCCTGGGTCAAAGTCTGCTCTCGCCTATAGCTACTACAGCATCTGTGGTACAAAAAGGTGAAACTACAGGAAAAAAAATAAATCTGAACTTCAAGACTGAAGATTCTGCTTCACAATATCTAGTTTTTTGTTTTCCTAGGAAAGCAAGCTTTTACTGTCTCTAAAACACTCATTTAACCCTCCCACACACATACTCCATTTCTGCTTTCTGAGCATATACATTTCCTCACACTGAGTTCGTATCACTTTATGGAGTGAAGTGACATATCTACATCTCTGGCCAGCTTTGGGTTCTTCATGAATATTAAAAACAAAGAGATCCTGATAAGGAAGGAGGAATATTGGAAAGGACATTTCAGGAAATCCTCTTAAGAATTACTGAAAATATCTCATAATAATGAGAAGCAAACTAGGTCACATCCCCCCCAATTCTTATCCCTCATTTCAAATAAAATATTTATTTGAAATAGTTTAATAAGGAAAACAGAGAGAAAGAACCAAGGAAAATCTTTAAATTCAGAGGAAATATAGGTTCTTTAGCCCTTGAGAAGATTTTGTCTTAAGGCAGAGGAAGGAGATAGGATGAAGGAGAGAAAGGATATCTGAAGAAAAGAAAAGAAGTTGGAAGACAGGTGATTTTACTTGCATTCTGACACATAAGAGATTTTGTTAACTTCACAGAATGCAAGTAGAGACACTAAAGCATTGCTTTAATTATAAAAAAAAAAACCAACAAAAAACCAAAACCACCACCACCCCCTCCCCCCCCCCCCCCTTCAAATGACAGAGACATGCTGTTGTGTACCTATTACAGGAGTTTTAGCAGTAATGTGGCCAGAGAGGCTTATTTACTGAAATATTCTACCTCATTTGAAATACCTGCAGGGATATGAAGCCATGTAGTCCTGCTTTCATTATGTCATTTTCCTCCCATCCTTCCCACAGATTACTTGCTTTCTGTCAGCCTCCACAGTTTTACCAAGCCCTTGAGGGAAACCAGCCTCCACAGAGTCATTGTGAGCCAGAGGATGGATGACTTTGTGATTTTGGGATTATCATTATTATCTTTATCATTTATATTAGAACAGTATGTGGAGGCATCAGCTGAAATCAGAATCTCTTTGTTAGATGGTATTATATTAAATACAGCAGGAGATGTTTAATTACCATCCAGGAAAATTACAAGACAGAAGTAGTAAAGTGGAGAAAAGGTCACATAAGATGTCTGTGGTAGGTCAGGGGAAGAAGCCAGGAGTAAAATTCAGGTCTCCTGTATTGCAGCTTGGTGTCATCTCCACTAAAATAAAACAAGAAAGAAACCTTGATTTTGTAATACTGCAGCTTTAACTTTTGGTGATGAACAAGGTGAACAGAACCTACAGTCTTTTGCAGCAAGCTAGCCAAATATCCCCTTTGTAACTCATCCGGTAGTCTTCCACTGAAACTGTCAGAAACTCCTTTTTTCCTAATCTGTCAGGTTTTCGAAAATCACTTGATCTTCTGTAAAGGGAAAAAATTTATTCCACATCCTGGCCCTCAGAATTCCTCACATACCTCCCTTCCTATTCTATTCCTGGTTATCTGTAGTTCTTGCAAGAAATGGTACCCCTAAGTACAGATTTGGCTAGAGAATGCAAATGTGGTATTACTGTAACCATGGTGGCTCACAGACAGAGGTGAAATTCTCTTCAGGTACAAAATTTGTCTAGTCTCTCGGAGAATATATAGTCCACATTCATCTGGCAACACCTCTGGAGATGCTATGGTTTACAAGAGGCAGGTTATAAAACCTTTATTATGAAGAATCTAAGTAAATCTTAAATGGTACATAAACTTTCTGGGACAATATGAATTTTCTGCATCACGTGGGTGACAAGTAATCATCTTTTTGATGATACAAAATGGATTCCACTCCTTAGAGAATGCAAATTTTAACCACAGAGTGATTTTCCCTTCTTTGTTGGCAATTAGTATTCATTTTATCAGTCTTACTCAAAATACCAGGAGTATAACAGTCCTGTAAATAACCAAGTTTACCTTTTTATTTATTTTTTATATTAAGATCTGTTTACCCTTCATTTAATGTCTTTGACCTCTGCTAGATCAAGCAATGGTAAGAAAAAAAAAACCAAACCAAACCCACAACAAAAAAACCCAGCCAAACAATACCCAGACCTTTAAATTTAATAGAAGATAATTGCTACAAAAATTGATCCGCTTGAATAAATCAAAATTTATATGTAAATGAAACCATCAGACTTGCTTAGTTTTTGTTGGCATTTGAGAGTCTAGATACAAGAAGTGGATGATTAGGAGAGACGTACAAGTCCCCAAACTTACATGGATTTTACATATAAATGCATTTAAAAATAGAAATTAAAACAAAAAACCCACAAAATTTTTACAGAATAGCCATCATTGTATTAGCACCCAAAAATATTTCAGACCTATTTTGTGACATTCTGTGAAGACAGTTGCAAGAAAAATATATTCACAAATCACAGGAATACAGTCCACACCCACAATATAATAATTTTCTTAAAGACTTGGTTCTTTCTATTTTCTTTGCAAACTTTTTTGTATTTCAACTATATAGACTATACACTCCTCTTGCTGTAAACTTATGTCTGCAAACACGAAAGCTGGGAACTTTTTATCTTTTCTTTACGGAAAACTCATTTTCCTCATATCTGAGAGAGAACTCGAGATTCACGGTTCAAGCGCAAAAGTAGCTTTCCTGCTGCCACTGTAGAACCAATTCCAACAATTTTCTCCCATTTAAAATACCTGCCATTCCAAAAAGGAGAAAAGCCAATGCCAAATTACTTAAGCAATGCCACAGCATTAGAAACAAGCATTACTGAGCAAAACAAGAATGAGAGAGGAGTGTTTTCCATGAACAGCACTGATGCTGCTTACAGAGAGGGCTCCTGGAGCCCTGCAGCAGCACCAGCAGTCCCACCTGGCTGGTCAGGGACCCCACTGGGGACCATCAGAAGAGGCAACAGCACCTTGCTGTTGTACATGCCGGGCTGGCCCTGGCACCAGCCCTTCTCCCATGCAGTCACAGAAATAAGTGGTGGCTTAAAGACGCGTGATTAAATACCTAAAAACCGACCACAGGGATATCCCAGACTATATGATGTCATGCTCAGCACTAAAAGCTGGAAGAATAAGGAGGAAGGGAGGATGTTCAGAGTTATGGCATTTGTCACCACAAGTCACTGTGACGCATGATGGAGCCCTGTTTTCCTGGAGATGGCTGAACACCTGCCTGCCCATGGGAAGCAGCAAATGAATTCCTCATTTTGCTTTGCTTGCATGCCCAGCTTTTGCTTTACCTATTAAACTATCCTGATCTCAACTTAGAAGTTTTCTCACTTTTACCTTTCTGATTCTCTCCCCCGTCCCGCTGGGTTGGAGCGAGTGGCTGTGTGGGGCTGAGCTGCCTGCTGGGAGTAAACTACAACACATGCCATAGCCCAGTACCCAAATACGTGTGCAAGCCAGATGATCCACAGAAAGCCACAGTTACCCACCCTGTGGGACTCAGCAGGCAAACTGCCAGGCCACATTAACACCTCCAGCTCTGGTGAGGTCAGCTCAGGTCAGTTTACAAACACTCTGGAAGCCAGAGCCAAAAAAAGCTTTGCTTACCTCAAAGAGAGGTGCTAAGATCACAATGAATAATATTGATGGAGCTGAGTTGGCCCAGATCAACATAGCACCAGTGAACAACCAAAGGGTATGAATGACAAATTGATCAGTTCTGTCAGAATAGTTCACAAGATATTTGCCTGTAGGAAAAAGTCACACCTTCAGAAACCTCTCCTCAGCTGACCAGCCAGAGTTACCAGGTGAACAATCAGGAGTAATTCCTCAGTGGTGCTCCTGAAGGAAAAACATCCCCCATCATCTCTGAGGGAAAACAAAAGACTCGGCATACACAATTCATAGGTGCACCTTGTAACCCAGAAACAGAGAGCCCTTGGAAAGCAGCATACTGTCCTATTCAATAAGTGTAATAATAACTAGTGCTCTTGTAGGAGATGGGGAGCATAAACTCATAGTAAGTATTGTTTGGGATAATTCATCCAGCTCTAATTATGAGTAGAGCGCTCTGAAACACTATTCATGAACAACATCCCGTAAGCCTCCGCTAACAGCTGAGAAAGAAAATAATATCTGCTATATTTAGTGCTAAATCCTACATTAATAAAACCAGTATAATATAGGTACTTTCCTATCTATCTATTTAGGAGTTCTACAATGCATTTTGAACATGTGGAACTGGATGACTGCCTAGCAATAAAATGCAGTGGGATACAGAAAATTCAGACACTTTCTGGGGAGGTCACCTGTTTTCCCTGAGGCCTGTCTCCCTTACTTAGGAAGGAAAATATTTCATAAAGGAAAGAGAGGATCATGCAGAAAGAAGGGATCCAACAAGCAAAAATAAGCACCAAGAAATGTTGTCAAATCCACAGTAAGTACAGAGTAACTAAACAATTAAACTTTTAAAAAAAATCAGCATTGCTAAGGTAGGTCATTATAAATTACAGGGCTTCAAACCATTTTTCCTTTTATATTTCAAAACTCTGAAACAGCTGTTAAGAAAATGCTGTACCACTGTTGCTTTCCTCCCCCTTTTTACTACTGTGACTTCTATGGATAGATTAGTGGAGAGTGCTGATTTTGGATGCTGCTAAAAATCATCGCACCACCATAAATTATAGTTTTAAGTTCTAAAATGGGCCACATGTCACAAAACCAATATAGAAAAATACTTTATATTTAATTCTACTTTTTCCCAATATTAACAGTCTTTTTCCACTAATAATATTACTATCTTTTAATAACTTCTTGTAATAATTTTTGGTTAACACTGAAACAGAAAGAACTCCCACATACTTCTTATGGCCAAGAGTACTTTCTTAATCTAATGTCTAATCATGGCTCTGAAGTGCAGACAGCAGCAGTGTGAAATGTTACAGAAAAAATCTTAGTTTGAATGAAGCCTGACAATAAAATTTGTCATTGTAGTTATGATAATTAGCTTCATATTTTTATTAACCTATTTAAATCCTACATATACTGGGGGGGGGGGGGAGGCAGGGGGGACAAAAAAACCTCAAACCTACAACCCTCACTACTCTGTGAAGCCAGAGTAATAATAGCTATTAGATACCATTTAATAAAACAGATATGCTAAAGTCATGGGCATATAGAGCATTTTAGGAAAGACAAGGACACTAAAAAAGGAGAATTTTTTTTTTTTTTAAGCCTAGAAAACTTTCAGTGAATTAACTCTTTATCCCAGCAGGATCAATTATTATGACACTGCATTAGCAAGACGCACCTTTCATATTTTTTCTTCAATTTTACTGAAAAAAAAAAATTCCAGTAGCATAGGTACCTATGGCAGTATGTCATATGAAGAGACATATTAATGTGGGCCATGCAAAGAACATTTCTATATAACATGTGATCCCATCTTCCCCTCTGTTCCACACCAAAAATTCTATTGTCACTGCCAGTTTTAAAAGCTTGAAAAGCAGTTCAATGATATATCTGGATCAGAGCTAAACTACAACAGCAAAGTCCTTATGCAGGTTATACACCTGCTGAAACAATAAATACTTTTTCCACTACTGCGTTACAGGTGTGCTATGACTGCATTTTTAGGGGAGGAGGGAGTGCAGGGAGGGGGTTGTAGTTTTAGAAGTGTGGACCTCAGATGTCTTATATTCTCATTAAACTATGACTGATTGCAGTGCATAACAGATGCAGCAATACAACTTTGGATAACAGCTTCACAAATACCACATACAGTCTTTTATACTTTTAATTAGCACTTCCTTCCGAAATATATGTGATGAGATTATTTGAAAGTGTGGAAGTCCCACAAGACCCTGCACTATATCATTCCATGCAATTCCCCATTAACACGAGTTCTCCACCTCCAGGATGCATTAACAACCTCAGGAATCCTCCATTAATGTGTAAAATGCATTGCCAGTTGCATGAGGATAAGATAGGCAGTTTGCCTAGGCTTTCTTAAAGTCTTTTCAACTAGTATTGCTCCTGGAGCAGCACTGAACATATCACAGCACATGCTGGGCTCGCAGATGCTAGATTTGGTATGTGTACAGTAGCGAGCCCGTCTCTAGACTGGTTTAGATAGATCTAATTTCTCAACCATGCCAGCATACTTCTTCAATTTGTAGTTAAGTTCTGATTATATTATACAACGGTCTCAGTAAAACGAGGCCATGAAATGCTTTCATCAATACTACCACCTTGACCAGCTTGACTGATGTTAAAAGAGGGCTGCTTCGTGTGGGTTAAGTACTACAGCAAGATCTCTCCTAGACTTTAAATAAATAAATAAATCTTTCTAATACATCAAATATACAGAAAAGCATTTGCTTTGAATTTAGGATCATCTGGATGACCTGACCCTAGGAAGCCTCTGTTTAATTATGCTAAGTCCTCAGACCTTGTCCAAAACCTTTTCATATCAAAATAGTTCAACTGTCTTCAATCCTGAATTTTCATTTACAGGATATTTTGGGAGATGAAGTAGATAAAGAAGAATTCTAGATCAGAACAACAAACTTTTCAAAACGCGACAATTACCTTGTACTGAAGATTCAGTTTCCTGACTAGCTGTAACTCTAAGCTTGAAGGGTTTGTAGTTATTATGGAAACAGCCAAAGTAAAAAACCCGAACAAACAAAAAAACCACTTTATGGACAGATAACTGTCCTCACTGATGTTTCCCATGCTTTCCCTGAGGCTTGCTGGCACACGCTACAGGGAGAGATGGGAACCTGCTCCTGTTGGTGTGCACCATTACAGTAGTACCCTTTTTCCTGCAGTTGCATCCTCTTCACTCAACCATTATCCAGCAGTGTACAGTACTGTCTGCTTACATGACTTCTATCAGAATTTTCCTGAATTTGCTCTATTATCTTATGAACAATTAATACAGAATTGAATTCTAACAATAGCTTTTTTAGGAAAACACTCACCTAAAAGAAAAACAAGAAGCTTTAAGCATGTTCCCCTATAACAATGAAAGTAAAGAAAAACGCTAAATAAAAAAATGGTTCCATTCCTTAGCATTGTTGATGATGAAAGGAAAACCCCACTTTTTTCCCCAACAGTTTATTATTATTAATGTTAGAAAGTAACTAGAAATGTTTAGGAATAGATACAGTCAATTAAGTAGAATTTGTCATCGTTGAGCTCTATTCATCACAATTACGCATTAGATGCAAAAATTTAGTATATAGCTGCTGACTCTCCTGAAGGTTTTTAAGCTTTACAGGAGTACAGGCAGTAAAAATGTAGGCTTAGGAAGTTTGCTTGGCATGAATGAAGTGAACAATAGCATATTCATATACAGGACATATCCTGTTATTCAAAAGAATTAAATCAACCCTCTTTTTGGCTAACAGTAAAAATTAAAGGTGTGGCACTTTTCCTCAGTTTGACAAAAATTATTTGCATAGTCAGTAAAAGCTGTATTCTAATATAGGAAACAAACGTGTATAAGATATGCTTACATATTGAATTTCAAAAGCGAGTAAATTGCAGAAACAAGCTTAAGAGTAGTAGTTACTTTCTCTGGTGATGGGTTGCACACCATGTTGTGATAAGGTAAGTACCAGGAACAACTGATTTGAATCTGATAAGGAATTCCAATAGTACTACTTCATGTCTGCTTAAATAAACTTGTAGTAATTTCAGGATGGCTAGTCAGAGACATAGCTATTGAAACCAACGTATGATCAACATGGGGAACTGCTGAGATAGCGGGAGACTGGCGAGATGAGGGTCAGATCAATTTGTCAGATATTTGGAAGCACAACTCAGGGAATGGATATTCCGTTTCAGATGTGACGACTTCCCTGCTCATAACGAAGCCCAGCACAATAGGACTGAGATTTAATGAGTAAACATTGTTAGGCAGAACAGGCCTGAAAAAAGGAAAATTCTCCTGGGCTATAATAATGTTACTATTAATTTGTTCAGTGGCTTGGAAGCAATCTCTAACCCCTAAGCCTTGCAGAGCTAGTTCAAGAAGGATAAATCATATTTGTAAATTAATTTGTGCAAAGCCTTACATTATAGTTTTACTAGTGATGTGCCAAATCTCATTTGTGCAGTGTCAAATAGGCTGTAAACTGGATTAGCAATAACCTAACGCCAGTATTTTTTTTTTCATGGAGGAAGACTTTTGGGATTTCCACTTCTTTCTGAAACTTTCTGTACCTCAGATCCTGCCTTTGGACTGATACTTGGAACATTCATGTGGCCTTCCACTCAGTTTCAATGATACACTGGAAATTAAAACTCAATATATAAGCAATTCCAAAACATTTTCCCTAATTATTTGAACCTGACTATCTTGGACACTGTCACTAATCTTGCTCCCAGCCCAGTGGCAGCATTAACATTTACACTTTTTCCTGAGGATGGATTCACATATGTTGTTCGCGAAACTATTTCTGAGCCTGACAAAGTCTGATGAGCAACCAAATGCCATGTCGGATGGGGAGTCAGTGAGCCAAAAGACAATTGTGTTGTAGATATTAATTTTTTTTTCAGACTGAAAGAAGCTAGATTTCTTTTCTGTAGTAGGGCAAGAAAAGAGAACAATAATCTTGACACCTAGATAAACCATTTAGCTAAATCCCTCTTCACATCTCAGCTATGTTGCAGTCAATCCATAGTAACTAGTAACAGTCATCCAAGACTCCTCTGCTTACTGAACACAGTCCTTAAACCCAACTGTTGATTTCACTTATATACATGTTATTATACAAAACTACCACTCGCAGATGCTGGCACATAAAATTACACACAAACAGAAACAGATGAACATATAGATAAATGCGTAACATGCATTTAGATATGAGGAAGAAAGAGCAAAAATAAAACACAACACAAGCTGTGTTCATTATTCTGGAATTTACCTGAAAATAGTTGTATAAATAACTCTCATGGGCAACCACTTTTCTGAGATCTGCTATGGAAACTGCAGTATGGCTGTACCATCAGGAAGCTCGCGTTCTGATCTTTTCCAAAAGCAGAGATGCGACAGGCACTGCCACCCCCTACCATTCCCTTGACAGGTTTGGGATGTACGCTGATTGGGAAAATGCAAATATTGAGAAGTTTAATCATTTGTTTTCCCTGAGAAGGAAAGAGATATGTAAAATAACTGCTTGCTATTTTTTCTGTCACTTCTGTTAAGCAGCGGTACAAGCGCAAATTTTACAGCTTTGTTCTGAGGGCCTCTTGTCTCTGACAAACACTTCCGTGGATTCATTTTTGAGGTGGTGAAGTAACATGACCTTATGAACAGCAAACATACGCCAAAGGCAACTTACTAAACAAGCTTAATAAAGATAATACAAGCAAGGTTATTTCAGTTTAATATAATATTTGTCATTTATAGTCTATATGCCAGCTGATAACAAAGCACCCAAGCAAGTCAAAATAGAATTTCACCTAATGAAACCATATGGGGCTTGACCCTCCAGGGTCCTGCATCTGATGGAATCTTTCGTGTTGAACAAGGGAGGGTATAAAATGGCCACGTTAGGGAAGGCATAAAGAATCACGAGTTATAAGGCAATATAATGTCAGTAAAGGGTTCATTTCTGGACAAAGAACTCTCAACTTTTCCCCTTACAGTTAAATTCTACTCTCATGTCCACAATAATAGAGCTAGAGAAAGAGCAGGATAGATGGATTTACTTCAGGCCTAGGTACCTGGGAACAGAATTTGACCATACATATTGATGAATGAGATCCAAATTATAATTGCTACTTTTGCTAATTGCCTCTTTAGTACATCAAAGCTACATGAATGAATTCTTTCAACCACATAGAGAATAGTGCCATTTAAATATTTGTTTTAGTAAATGCCTTGCTTTGTAGACCTTCACACGTTGACACGAAGCACATGCAAACTAAGAGACAGCGTTTGTTCAGCAAAAAGTTCTTCTCAAAATAGGCAATCAACATAACGTACAGGAAAGTAAGAATTATCCTACTGTCACAAAGGGGTAGCTGGGACATTGGTTTCCTGAGTTTCAGGCAATTTCCTTCACCCCTAACTTTAAAAAAATTACTGTAAATGCAGCTCAGATAGCTGACTAGCTTCTGCTTTTGTTTATAAAAAAATTAAACCAAGATACCTCAAAGCAGAGTCACTCTACAAATCCATGAGTACCTGAGTCTATACCACCAAATGCACAGCAGCAGACAGAGCACCTGTTACTTGCTGTGACCCTCGGGCTCATAATGAATGAATGCCCAAATGCTGTGTGACCTCTGAATGGTCTATAAATGCCCGAATTAGGAATTACCATAAATCAATAATGTGTGTTTTATAATGTATTTTTGTCCTTGCTTGTGCTTGTGTCAGAGGAGAACTGAGGCTATCACAAAGTTAGTAAAACCATCAATGTTGCAAACAAGGATCTTGGTGTCACATTGCAGAGCTCTAGATGATCATGGGGATAGACAAAACAGCTTCAGGGTAATCCAGCATATTCACCATGATAAAAATCAAATAAAACATCAGGTATTTCAATTTACCAGCCCTACAGCATTTGTCAGGGTAGTGTTCAAAACACTCCCTTCCACCCCCACCATTTTGTCTTCACAACCTGTTAAAATAACAGCGTCTACAATTACAGGGTCATTTGTTATGCATGATATAATAGACAGCAAATATAAAAAGGCATTATCATTACTTTTGTCCTTTGTTCTTCCAGGCCAGAATATTGCATAGTTCTTTACTTTGACATTTATTGCTTTTAGATTGGTAATAGAATGGTTTGTGTTGCTCATTATCTTGAATGATGATAATATTAGAGTTTGGGGAGCCTGCGTTCCCTGTTAAGTAAAGTAAAGGCTTCATATAATTTAGCAAAGGTTATTACTGGACAATTACCCACAATACAGTTCAAGTCTAATAAATGTTAAGCCACATTCACTCTTAAATACCACATCTGTAGTATGGTTTCTAGGAAACTGCAGAGAACGATTTATGTCATCTATGTGCATGGGAGGAGGAGAGGTGTTTACATGTGCATACGTATATACATATTTTTATATCTATTTTTAGTGTTTACTAACGGGTGTCCTTAGGGAAAGGATTTAATTCAAAAAAGCACCTAGCGATACAGCTGGGACTCTGAGCAAAGAATGGGAGGGGAGGAGGGATAAGGTAAAACCTCAGTTTTCTCCTTTACTATCAGAAATAATGGAGTCATTCCAGATCTAAAGTAATAAAAATTATATGAGATTTTGGCCTAAGACTTTACATAAGAACTTACATAACAGCCTAATATATTAAATGAATCAATTAGCAGGGAATGAAATTTGGAGCCTGATTTGATCCTTCCATCCCTTTTACCTCTGACCATAGTTGGCAGCCCACCCTGGCCAGCAGTAGGACCCCATTCTGGATGGGCTTCGCTGCCTGTAGCCTGGGAGTGGCTCCATCCCCAGAGAGGGTGGTTGAGGGTTTTACAACTAGGAAACTCGCTGGGTTGGGAATCGTTCGCAATCCAATCTATTCCTGAGACTTGCAGATGTTTATATGTATCTAACACTCTGTGTGCACAGACACACACATGCACACAAACACTCACCATTTTTTTTTTCTGTTCCTTTTCTCCTTTTCTGTTTGGTACTCCAGTTTCCCTGCAGCCATTTATGTTCAATTTATGTTCATCAGTTCATTTCTCTAGCAGCAGCTCTTTCAATGAAATGTTTCTATTTGGTGCCAAGTAATAGTAGCTAGAGTTATTTGCCCTATGAATCTCGGTAGATTAGTTTTTGTAATTTACATACATATCCAATTTCTACCAATTTTCATTGACAGTTTTCTCTTTGGACTTTGTTTCATTTCTATTTTTGAGCTGTAACATTGTTTCAGACTTACAGCTCTCTGTAAACTTTATGATATATTCTGCATTATTATAGTTATCTAGTAATGCAAAAGTGAGAGAAAAACCTTTAACTCTAAATATTAAAATAGTCTGCAGAAAATGGAGTTAATGTTTCATGAAATAAATGTCATAATATGAAAAACATATTTTAATGTAAATTTGTTCAAAGCCTCAGATGTTTCTTTTCTGACTAACATCAGTTACTATTCTTCATATGAATCATAAACCCCAGACTGATTAGGTCATCTGGTTCATCCATATGGCAATAAATAATTTTAAAACTACACAGATTTGCAGCTATGATGAGCTGACACAAGATGAGTACGAGCCTGTGAATATAATTGTAGCCAGCTGACACACCTGCAATGGGTTTGCTCTCAAGAGGGAGCATATTGATGGCTGGTATTTCTGATGTTGTTAGAACAAGATAAGCTGTAAACCAAGATAATGCTTTTCCATGCTGTGCTAGAAATGCTCAGCAGATGTTCAGGTGAAGCAAAGAGAACCACACAATTGCTGTTATTAGATCACTTGATATTATAATGGCTGGACAGCTGTAGGTAGGAGGTGAACACCTACGGAGTTGGGCAGGTTTGCTCAGCATGGGCCCAATCCAGTTGTTGCTCAGGGTAAGGGAAGACATTCCAGGAGCTGCTGTGGGATTTCAACAGGACTCAACACACACAGGCAGAAGCTGCACAGACCCATTCAGAAGCACTTCACACCCTGCGCACAGTAAGCCTGGCCCCGCAGCTCCCATCTCCTGCATAGCAATTGGATGCATAACATCTAAACATGTTTGGTGCAGGACACAGCTTAGTGAGTACAGCTGTGCTAGCACTGATGCCTGACAGGTGTGGACCTGCAAACTCTGCAGTTTTTGTTAAAAACCGGAAAGCAGCAGGTGCTGTTTCAGCAAGGGGTGCTGGGTGCTTGGAGAAGGCAATGAGCATCACCCTCAGTGTCTCCCTCCCAGACGTGCAATAACAGAGAACATATTTGTGAGTATTTTCAAAATAGCCTGGGCAACTTAGATACACAAATCCCATTAAAATTAAATCAATGTGCTTGCTACTCCCACCTGCTTTCAAGACTTCAACTTATTTTTAAAAAGCACAATGGCAAAATACATAATGAACTGGCCCCAGCCTTTCAACTTTCCTTATCCTCTGGGCTACAAATCGTGGGTGAATTCCACTGCAAAGCAGAGATACAAGGTAGCAGACAGCTTTCCCATATGACAGAAGAAATTAATTCCTCCAGGTCTGTATATCTTGACAAAGAAAGTATGAACTTTTTCCTGTACAGCCATCTTTCAGAAAATGAAAGAAAAACACAGTAAGAAAATGTGTTCAAATATAAGCAATAAAAAAGCAGCTACATTTTGATGAACGCTGTCGCATTCAGAAGAGCAACAGAAATGTTCAACTGTGTAGTTTTGATAATCTAGCATGTCCCAAAGAGACTTTTTTTTCCAAATTGAGGCAGGATCCTCATAAAGTTGGAAAGACTGAACAGAATCTCATAACTGAGCTGCACATAGGCTAAAATTCAGTCGGGAGAGAGTAGTCACCGTGGAGCTCAGCAGCCAAGCTCAAGTCACTGAAGACTGGAAATCAAGCAAGGGCAAGTACTATTGATGCAGTCTTCCCCCAAATGGATACTGGTGATGAATGCATTTCAAATGCCAATAATGTCAATCTTTGTTCAGTATGATACAAGCTTTGCATTACATTATTGGCAAACACCTTGCTGCTATTTGCCCCTATGCTGCCATTTGGTGCCTGCCCATCTGGGCTTGCAAGCACTCGCTTCTTACTTTTTCCTTTCCACTGGCTGTAATTATTTCCCCAATGACCTAGCAAAGCTAGCAAACTTCTCAAATGAAAGTGAACTTGGTGCCTAAGTACATTTTCTGTCTCATTCAGCCCATTTTAAATGCAAGTTCTACTGATAGGCTTGTGTACTCATTTTAATTAGTAGTTTACTTTAGCGTAGCAGCTCCTAAAACAAAGGACAATCATTTTTTATTTCTTTGTGCAATTTACATTTACACATAACCTCTGTAAGGAGAAACTCCCTCAGTCAAATCTTTAAAAGGATTTACCTCTCTCAAGGGCTCAGCCAGCAACTTGCACCCTGGCTGCAGGGACTTTCCTGCTTTTGGTGCCAAAGTAGAGTTTTCAATTTACTCCTCTGTTCTCCCAAATGCAATTTCTAGTGCCATTCTTGTCCTTAGCCCATTCATATGGTGCTTTAGAACAGCAGATATATCAGTTCAAATCCTTTCTTTTTCCTAGGAGAACCTGAACATACGCCTCTGCCAAGCCACAGAATGTAACTAACCTGTTACAACTGTCCTAAAGCACAGACTTTAGTGCTGCTTTTTCAAGCTATTCCACTTTGCATGGAACCACTGAAAATGCCAGTTTTCTCTGGTTGAATTAACTTAGTTACATCCTATTAAAAAAGCAGCACGTTAAAGTCAATCATTAAGAGCTCAGGCTTTTCTGATACACAGTATCAGCCATGATACATGAAACAACACTGTTGGCACCATAGCAAAAATACACACCTCTACCACTACAAACTGATCACAAAATCAGCTTCAATTTGCTATGGAATAAATATAAATACACATCCCTCTCTTGGCTATAAACCCCTGCAGGAGCAAAGCTGCAAAGGAGCTCCTGCTCTGCTGACTACAGGAGTTCAGATTTAGTCCCAGAGACCTTCAAAGGACTGAAATCTGAAGGTAAGGGCTTGCAGAGCTTGTAAGTGCTGCAGTAGCACACTTTGAGTCCATGCAATTCAGTATCCCTGAAGATACTCTGCAGTGAGTACCAGGCCAGTGCTGCTGTTGCACAATTTTACCTCAATGGGAAAAGTCAGGGTATCCCTTGTTTCATATATTCTAATCTACACACGTACTTAAATTCCCATCTAATAAATGCATTTAGAAACAAAAGCCTCACCCAGAATATGTCTGCAGCTGCTGTACACATGCAATAGTACTGCTGCAATGTGAAGCTCTGTGGACTGGTAATGATTTTGTCTTGTGGGGTAGGAGCCTAAGGCCTGAGCTAGACAGATATGTTTGGAATTTAAGCAGTGGTTTTTTGCCATTTGCTGTTGGTTTAAACACTACATTAAAACAATGAGGGGTTATTAATCACTATCAAAATAAAATATCTAGTTATATATATATAAGGAATTGAGTAAGCAAGGGTGTGAGCAGCAAATTGTATTGCTTACATAAGGAAAAGCGATATGATAACATATCCTGACATAATGGGTCTTGAACAGGAGTCTTACAACTGGAAAGAAGTTTGTCTTCCTGAGGAAAACATTTTGAAGTTTGGTTGGAAAGAAAAATATTTTCATTCTTTGGGGAAAAAAGTCTTTCCTGGAAGACTTTTGGGACCCTCAGAAAACAAAACACATATTTACCCCCTGGGGAATCTTACTGTAAAATGCCTGAATGAAACATTTTAAAGTCTATTATCCTTCAGGGTTTGAGGGGTTTTGGGGTTTTTTTTTGGTGGTTTTTTTTTTTTTTAAGCAAAACATAATTAGCAAATGTTTCCTAGTCTTATTCTTGTTATAGAAACAATAATGTGTAAAGCAAATAAACTTTTAACCTTTTAGCCTTTTGCTGGTATATATTCATCTTTACCTGCTCAGACAAAAATATCAGACAAGCTAAACTATTGTTATCAGTAAAGCAAAAGATCCATCAAAGAGGCATACATATTCGTGTCCCTCTCCTGTGCAGGCAGTGACTTTCAGGGCTGCCATGATGCCAGCAAGGCTGCTCAAATCACGCTGCACAGAAGCCATGTCTGGAAGAATGTTCTTCTGAATGACTGCCTCTGCCTGAGGCAGATTGTCACTGGGAAGAAATAGGCTTATTTGTGCCCATTGCATCACCCTAAATTACAGCTAATTGGTTGCCCAAAGAAGTTCAGATAAGTCATTCCCTAATGCTCATTTCTTATCACTAACAATGTGGCAAGACATGAGAAAACCAGGTGTAGAGCTATGTCTACTGTAGATGCCTGAAGTTACGTGGAATTAATTCTGCCAGCTATTTATTTTTATGAATGGTATTGACTCAAAAGATAAATGACACTAAGAAAGACAAAAAGGTGTTATTTCTATTTGCTGTAAATTCTGGATTAGGATTTGATTCTAAGGCCCTCTTGTTAATATTCAAGAAAGTATAATCTGTGTGAAAATTAATGGAAAATGAATTACTGCCTTATATCCAAGTGAAGTAGGAACACAGATCCAGTTGTCTAGAAATTTGATTTGTGCTGCATACTGAATGCAGTCCTAGGAGCTGCAGTACATCATGGTGAGGGACAGAAGTGGATGTTTTATAGACTTTTTATGCTTAAATAGGTAGTACCTCCAATTGAGCATAAGGTTTGTGAAAGCTGCTGGATTTGATCCTGCATGGCCTCCTTGTGCTAAATTACTCTCATTTTAATTGGTGATGAGGGGATGGTCTCACAAATCTATTCTCACAGGTCGATATTACAATAAAAGATCTGTCTGGAAGAAAGTCTCAAAAAGGCACCTAAAACTTACTAAGTCAAAGTAAGCTGTCTCCTATTGAACCTGTATGGTACCAAACTCTCCTAAACAGCATCTCAAATTCGAGACCATATCTGAACTATTACATCTACTGGGTGTGGGGAGAAGATAGCAGGCTGTGAAGCTCCCTGTTCCTCCCCTTCTCCCACTGCAGGTGAGGAGGTGGCCAGGGAGCTGTTGTCACGGGACGGGAGGAGGTTTGTGGAAGACCCATGTGGATCAAGAGATTACAGCAGCAAAACTGTTTCAGGTCTAATATGCCAGCCTGACACAGGTATATTTGTCCCCTCCCTGGGTAGGGCTTGGGGGAGCAGAAATGCACAGGGCAAGGGTTGGGTCCTTCAGAAGTGAGCCGATGCGGTCCATTCTCCAGCACACATGGCTGTGCAGGAGGGAGGGGGGAAACTGGGGATTCACAGCACGAGGCCTGGAGACTTCATTTCCTTGAAAGGCAAGGAAAGGAAGAGAGAAAAGAAAGCTTTCCTTAGGAAACCACCTGGTGACAGACCATTAGGCTGAATGCTCCTAAAATCATTATTGCTTTATTTACATTTCTCAAACACCTTGCACTTCTGCAGGGGTCAATTTTCACTCCAGACAACAACAGACTAAAGCTCAGCTGTTCCTTATCAGTCTGTACAGGAGAGCTGAGCCACACTACAAAAGCTACCTGCCTAACTAGTGATCCAACTCTGCAAAACAGAGCAAGACCTTACGGATTTAGGGTGCTTAACTCCATACAGCGTATAGCTGAAAAGTTCAGGCTTTTGCCTTTCTGAATCTTCAATTTGGCCGCCAAGAAATGAATTTACTTTAGGTTGATGCTATCATCATTTATAGAGCCACAACTATGGAAAAGACTCCTTCTGGAAAGTGGTCATTAAAACCAAAAAACTCTACCTGAACAGCTGGCATTGTAAGACAAATAGGAGAAATACTGAAGGAATAAAGTTTTTATATAGACTGCATCCCTTTCTGTTCTAAGGCTGACCCATAACTTCTTTTAAGTAGCAGACATTAATAAAGAAAAGAAACTGGCAGAGGCTACGAACATAGTCCTCATCAATTTTTTCAACCCAGTGTAAAAACATTCTGAAACCTGGTTTTTAATTCAATATAAAACAAACAAACAGAAGACCTAAACCATGAATCTTGCTTCTTCAGAACTTTTCCATTCAGTTTTATTCAAATTTCCATTCAAAATCCCATTCTTTTACAATCCTGACCTGCTATTCTAGACAGATAAGTCTAGAAACATTGGCACTCCTTCAGAAAGACAAAGGTGCACGAGTCCTCCTACGGGTCTTAGTTGTGAGAAAAGGGAAATATACCTGGAGTGACATCTGCTTAATAGCAAGAAAGTAGAGAATACAAGACGGATTATTCTTTTTCCTTGTGTTTCAGTTGTTCTTGCTACACATATCAGCGTTAACTCAGCTTCTCCCTCAGCCTACCACAGATCTCTGTAAGGCACAAAGACCCTTCCCATGCTCCTTCCCTGTTTGTGAGACACTAAGAAAAAAAGGCATGGCAGTAGCAACATGAACTCCAGTAAATCTTTTGATCTCCATAGGTGAAACATAAAGGAGGGGAAAGGACCGTGTATGCTACCTCAGAGAGATTACTCCTATAGGGCAAATATAACTGAGCTATATCCCACAAGTATACCCCAAAGCAACACTACATCTAACAAACACAATAGAGCTGATGAACTTCTAAATTCAGAAAGGGGTGATATGCTGCCCTGAGCTGGTAGATTTTATTCTTGTTAGAAGGAAGGATAACTGCTATCACTAAAATAAATAAAAAATAACAATAATAAAAAAACCCCAACAAACCAACCACCTCTTAATCCATTTTACAATAAAAGTAGCTTTTTATACCTAAACACAAGTAAATTCTTACTTCTCTTCACATACCCTCTTGCTCATGCATGTTTCTGTGCATAATACATATGGAGTTCCCCCAATAGGGAGGAAAAAAACCAAAACCCGCAGAAAGAATGCATGTGCTATCCTGAAAAACAAACAGCAATACTATGAAAGAAATTAAAGCTTCATTTGCTGCTTTCTGGCATACAGGCATTGTAGCAACTTCTTATATGCTCTCCTTACCAAAAAAATACTGCATGCAGGACTAGAGTTTCTGAAAATAAGTCTGTCCTTCATGTACAGCTGAGATCTCCGAAAACCTTTTTCTTTACAATGACACACTGGCTCTCCCTCCTTTTTTTTCATCTGATGACTTGCAAACATGGATCTTTTATAGTAATTTCATCTGTTACCAACTTTTTTATGCAAAAACAGGTACTATTGTGCTTGAGCTGTAGAAACAAATCAGGTTCACTTGCTTCTTTTGGCCAAGCGTAATTTTATTTCTTGAGCCACTACATCCAAATTTAGCAGCCTAAGTTTTCAGGTCATCCGTCAGCCCAGAAATTATAATCTTGCATCTAGGCTCTCTTTTCCTGTGTTGTCCCTATGATCCCTCACTAAATACATTATTTGTCATTCTTTGTACTAAAGTCATGAATAGCTTAGAAATGCATCTACTGCAAAATAGATAAAAAATACACTGCAGCCAAAAGCGTGGCTAAACCCTCCCCCCGGGAAGCACCTGGGCAAGTTTATACTGCTTACCTGTACACCTCCTCTCTTCAGGACCAAATTCACTTTTCTTATTTATCAACTAGGGACCATGATTGGTGGCACAAAATATGCAGGACATGAATCAAACTTCCCAATTTGCAATGACCTTTACATAAAGAGAAAGCCAGAGTAGTTCTCCCAGGAGCTGTAGTGTACTTGAACTTCCCATTTCAAAGGCACTTTGTCTTCTTTCAAGAGAAAGTCCGTTAAGTCAAAGAGTAAGGCATATATTCATATTGCTTTGAGATTTGTTGTGCTTGATGGCATACAGGATAGTGCTTGTAGTTCAGATTTGGACTCACTTGAACAAGACAAATCTAATATGCAATCCCAAACTGCAATATGTTCACATTTACTTTTCTTTTGTGCACACTTGAGATTTAAATTACCTATATGACTGTTCCCAGACCGGTTTTAATTATTCACTATTTTTAATTATTCATATTTAGCAGGACCTCTGCATAACACGCACTATTTTTTTTGAGAAAGTAATTTTACAAATACTATGGCACTGTAAAGCTGGAGGAGCCCTCCTATCTTGCTGAATCCAGTCTTCCACTGTTATTAGCAAACATGCATCTATGTTACAGTCCTCATTTTGACATACTTCCTTTATAAAATTTTCTTTCAAGGATTAAAATTCTTTTCTGTCTCGCAGAAGGGCAAGGGCTGAAAAAGAGCCTTGCCTATAAGAATCTCAGGTATAGTTAGCTAGCCAGAACCTCATTGCCTCAATAATCTGGTGTTTTAGGAGACTTTCTGATGTTGACAGAGCTGAGCCATCTGCTTGCTACCCATTGAGGCTTCTCCAGGGGCAGCTGTAAGGGACTGTCCTCCAGGCACATTCCTGTGCTGACCTCACTCAGGATGGTGTTGCACTGTTCTGAAACTGCTTGGTTGCTTCCGTATTTTTGCTCAGGCCATATAAAATAGGGTTCAAAGCATTATTTAGGCAAAAGGAAGATTAGTCTCTCTTTTGATTCTATGCTGAAACGCAAGTTACTGCAAGCCATATGGCTACTCTTCTACCACTCCAGGGACCACTAAAACAGGGTGCCAGCAGAATTGAATCAGCAAGCATTGACTGTCCGGAAGGAAAATAGGAGGCAGACGTCTGTGTGAAGAGTTAACTCTAGCACTGCTTCCTACAGCGACAGAAGCCACTGTTTGCTCCAAGGATGGAGATATATCCTTACAGTACTTCCTCACAGGCCATATCACCTTCATTCTCCAGGCGAGGGACTGAAAATGACATTTTTACAAGGTATTTATCCGTGTTTGCTTTATTTGTTCTTGTTGGTTTACTCCCCACAATTTCTCTCTTTGGATCAAAATGGTTTGCATGCCTTCTATTTAGCAGCCCAGCCTCAACAGGACGGACAACAAATTGCAAGCCCGTTGACCTCTTCTCCCCTTCTCATCATTCCAGTCTTATGTAGCCCAGTGACTGGGACACTGTCCTGAAGTCAGAAATACAGCTGTCCTCTCTCAAGTTTCCACTAAAATCCCAGGCGAGCATTATAGCCACTACTTTTTCCACTTAACTCCAGCCAGTGCTTGCATCCTCATAGCACAGTTTGCGTCCCCAACCCTGCTGCCACAAATCCAAATCTCCCCAGCAATATAAAACCCAATTGCATACTAAATGTACAAAGTCATTAAAGCAAGATAAATGAATCAGGAAGGTTTTAATGCCCTTTGCCCCAGACAGTCTGAAATGAGGCATCCCATTATTTCAGGTGAGTGATTGAGCTGACACACTGTTATTTAAAAGGTCGGGCATATTTTTTTTTTACCTTGAGTGAAGTGGGAATCAGTTATTCCTCAATATGTTAATATTGCTAACACTAAACAACACCAAAGTCCAGGGGTGGGGGGTGTGTATGTGTTTGCTTCCACTAATGACTTTACATTTTGGATCCTTTTTGTGGTAGATTCTGTTAAAAGGGTGATGACTTGATTCCAATTTTTCACAATTTACACAGCCATTGAGATGGGGAAAGCAAACAAGACTCTACTCATTGAAATTAAATCTTTATGGTGATGTTTTAGCAGTCATTTATTGTGGCAGGAATAATGAACCACAAAAACAACAGGAAATAGCTTTATGTTAAGTATCGTATTAACACAGTATTTGCAAAATTTTGACCCAGGTGATCAGCTCTTCTGTCTGCTCTCAGAAAAACAGGGTCTCAGTCCTGCATGGGGTCTACTTTATAAAAGACAAGACTTTAGGGACAGGCAACCCCCAAGAAAATTCTGTGTAATTCTGTTAAAGCTAAGACTCTTCTGGCTGAACTGTCACATGAGACTAGGTCTCTTAACAGACACAAGACGGCACTACAGAGTGTAGTCAATGCACAAATATTAGCCATCAAGAATGCTAGAGCAAGTTATCAGGGCAATACAGCAACACAGATTTTAAAATTTCATCCACATCCAGATCACCTTCTCAAATAGAGGTACAACTCTATGGAATTGCCTCACTTTCCTTGCTCATCCTCTGGTCCAAGAAAGCAACCCATTTCCAGCCAAGGAGCTCCTACATTCCTGGTTTCGGTTGGCAACTACATTTCTTCAGAAAGTTTCCCAGGTTTGGGGGGTTTTTTTGGAGGGTGGGAGAAGCAATTATTTTAAATACTACGCTATGATTTATAACAGTGTCTATATTCCTTTCAATATTTGCCATAAAATATTTGTCTCATAACACACAGGAGCTATAACAATGGACATATAAAAGATGCTCTTGGCACAGCATTTGGCCCTTTGCAAACATCCCTTCACAGGAATCCTTGTTTGCTGCCAATGGTGGAGACTGAAGTCTGAAATCTGGACTCAGTCAGGACTTGGCAGCCTCCAGATGGAAACACAACCCACCATCTGCCAAACCAACACCCTAACAGATTATGCTGTTACCCTTTACTCTCTGCTGGTGTCCACCAGCAGCCCAAACAAATGAGTTGCCTTTGTGCTCTTCATAAAAGAAGGCAGTAAAAACAATTTGGGCTGTTATAACAAGCTTCACCTGCTCTGCACTCATGTGGGGGCTCAGTTTGTGTTCAGCTTTTGTGTTCGTAACATCCTACTGGATAAGGTTGTGAGTACTTGTGTGGCTGTGAGTACACGCGCTCAACATTTTTAATGGGACAAAGGCCTAGCACCGAAACAGTTATGCAAAGGCTTTATACTGGGTTTGCCATCAAGGCTTTTGTAGCATCTGTACACCCTTTTGGCTTTACCCCTATATTTAAATCCAGATAGACATTATGAGTAGGTTAGACTGGTAGGTTCTTTGGCAAACTGCTTGGGTGAAATTGGTTTATATTTGCTAAACAAAGTCAATGAGACCTGTCAGCAGGATGAGTTATGGGAGCTGCTTGACTTGCTGGGAGATGCCCCAAAGAATAATCAATTGCCTAGCTGTTTAGGTTTGGTTTTTAATGTGGCTGATACACGAATGAGTTTCTAATTCAGCACATGCAGTATTGTTTTTAGGAAGAAGAGATAGTTTGAGGGATAAGGAGGAAGGGTTGACTTTAACTAAGCCATCAGAGTTAAAGCAACATTCCTACTTCCCTCCTCTCCTGCATTCCAAGAGGGCAAACTCAAATTGACGTAAATATTCCTACATCAACGCAAGTTGATACAGAAAATGAAATGAGCTATTACAGTATAATGCATCTTTTATATTGTTTTAACTGCAGCCAGATACAGGGCTTTTAGTGATGCAGTTAAGTTACAATAATAATTTAATAATAAGTTACAATAATAATTTAAACTCTTCCAACTGACATAGTTACGCCACTAAAACTTTCCAGTCACAAGGCTGGAAAACCCAGAATTAAGGCCTGAAAAAACTGACCACTACTGATGGTCCAACAAGTCAAATATTCTTGAGCTTTCTGGTTGGCCTTGGCAACTACAAAGCTCTGGTTTTGGTGATACTGTTCTGACCTCAGCCTTCAAAGATGCTGCCATCTATCCATGTCAACCTGAGGCTGCAACTGAGAGTTGATGCTGGCTTGTACTGAGGAGACAGGTCTGCATCAATATGAATCTCCCCTAGTCCCAGAGGATTAAACATCAACCCAGTTGGTGCTGTTTCATCCGTGACCAGACATCCTCACTTCAGAGCAACACTAGCTGTGTCCTGTGCTGCAGAAGCTAGGCAAACAGCTTCCCAATCAATCCAAGCCCTCAATGGGCGAGGATAGAGTGGATCTTTTGCAGTACTTAGAAGTCAGAGTCATGCCTTTAACAGAGCTACACGCTCCGCACTACTGAATGGACATTAGTAGAGAGACTGAAAGGCTCTTGTATTTTTTACACAGTAGAGCTTTTGCACTTTGCTTTTTCTCCCCCCACTTTTTTTTTTTTTAAATAAGGCAGTAGCTGTGTTGTTAAATACACGAAGAAGGGAACTCAGATAAAACTTGTCTCTTGTTCAATGGCCACAAGGACAGCCCACTCCTTTCCAATGATACCAAGCTAAGGAAGATATCCTATACAGGAGTACGACTACAAACTCAGGACCAAAGGATAAATCGGGTTATAAGTAACCTTAGAAGGTCCATCAGAACTTCATGAACAGCAAATCAGTACTCCATTACGACCAGTAGATCACCTGCTACTTCGTACTCATATTGCTAATTCAATGAAATTACATTAAAATATTTTCTAGGAACTTCACTGTGAGGGACTTCATGAGTTATGACTCTTAAAACTGAATGGCAGTGCTTGGAAAACTTCACAACAGGTATTCAAATGCTCTAGTCTGATATAGCACAAACCACAAACAAGAAAGTGCAAGCTATGACCGCTGGCAAGAAGTTTCCAAGAAGGTCTTCAACAAACACATGAGAAACAGGCACAAGGAACAGCAGCCAGCAGATGAATGCATGTTTTCAAATAATGTTCAATTTGTCCAAGGCCTGTGAAACCTTGTTCAGTACCAGCAAAAGACAAACTATTTCCCCTCTTAATGGCAAACTGGGCAGCCTTATGTAAAAGACATGGCATTGCTCCCTTTGCAACACAGCTGGTAGGTATGGATAGCATTCAACCCTCCAAGTTTTCCAGCAAATGTCATGTTAATGTCTTCACAAAAAGGACTTATGTTTCCTGTCAGTCAGGGTATGCTTTTCAGTGACAATCAAAAGAAAAATCTGTATCACAGCCAAATAGCTACCTTCTTTCATTGTCCTGGCAGCTTTCCCTCTTATCTACAGGCCTGTGTCTTTGTTAGGTTCATTTTCTCTGTGTGCAGTAGAAATCTTGTCTGCTGTACCAAGAGAACAGCTAGTTCTGTTTCACCCTTGGCAGCCAAGACACCGAACCTCCCCAGTGCCTGCTTTTTTTCTTTTCCCATTTGCGGGCAGCTATAGCATTCTGCTTGCCATCCAGAACAGATCAGTGGCACTCTCAGTTTAGATTTTACTTTTTTATTATTTTCTCTCCTTTGAGAGTATGAGCTCAAGAGTGTTTTCTGAAGACAGAACTGTTAGCAAGTCCAAGCTGGCTCCCTTTATTTCTGGGCTGTTTTTTCAGCTCATTTTGTTCCCCTCAAGTCAAACAGTTAATCTCATTTATAATTCCTGTAACCAGGCTTTCTTTTTCCCAACTGACTGCTCATACACAGTGCCATTGTTCTGGACCTGTCATTCACTAAATTATTTTCCAGCACATCCAAAAGCATATAGCTTTCAATATGCCCACAGACTCTCAAGTATCCATTGGTGCGCACATACCCCAAACTGCTGACTTTCAAACACCTGGATTAGTCTCAGCAGTGAAATTCAACATCTCGTTTAAGTAGCCGCTCCTTCAGCAAGGATAACTGCATCAAACACATGACAAATTGCTGTGGAATAGCATGCACTTGCATGCAGTAGAGTTTAGTTCACCTTCATTCACAAGTTAACATGCTAGGCAGGAGGGCAAATCAGTCACTTAAAATATTCAACATTATAGCACTGGCACAAGAGCATTAATTTTTGCTGCATCCCATCTTACTTTTATTGATGTGTCAGCTAGCCAATTTTGCATCATTTTCTGCTTGTTCTAGTGCTTTCTACCTTAAATAGCATCACTGGTTCCAAGGAGACCACTCACAGTTGGTAAACTTTATGTACTGCACTCAGAGCATGAGCAAGTTTTCAGACTGTATAGCAAATGGAAAGGATTCTTTTCCATAGCTGTTTCCTACATCACCTCATATGATCTTTACACTCTGCTAGTAGTAAATACCATTGTCTTCATTTTCTATTGAACAGGTATGGCGATCTCACAACCTGATCTTGAGAGAAATGAAATAGCTTGCAAACCTACCAATAAGGGAAAGACATAATTCTCCTCCAGAAGATACACTCAAAAGATATGTCAACATATGTTTAACCTAAAGGTTTTAACTGCCATAGAAATTAAGGCATGGAACAAGCACCACAGTTAGTGCTTTGATCTTAATGAATTTAGTTTGCATGTATTAAATTACCCATAAGTGCTGATGAAAGCAAAATGATAATTCTGGAGCACAGTAAATAAAATGCAATTAAAAGCACCAATGTAGCAGCACACCTGGGAGTTACATTTGTGTAAGGAAGCAATTCAGTAACAGATTGAGGAAACACATCTCACAAACATTAGTGTAATATCTGCTAAAACCTGGCAGATTAATTAGTGCATAAGCTTAATCAAATTACAAAAATCTCAGAAATGTCTGATTCTGAAGCTTCTTCTAAATGGCAATATAATACAACTGTGGCCACCAAACAGAATAAATTCCCTCCTGGTAAATCTGCATATGGAGGAAAACCTTTTCTTTATACTTCATAAATCCATGATTGTAAGTGCAAACTTTCTCATGCACTGGTCACTGCACAGTAGTTCGAGATCTCCTATTAAAACGAAGCGAAGCGCTGCAGGCCTGTAACACCATCTCATCTTTCCAGCAATAGCAGTTTTCACATATGTACCATATAGTAAAAGAATATTAAGTAGATCTGTTGTGGGTGATAACAATGAGGTTGTAAGCTTAACATATGGCCTGGAAGATTTAGAAATTTCTGTCTCTAAAAGTAGGATTAATAGAGCTTGCAAAGTCTCACTGAAAGAAGAGTACCTTACTGGCTCGTTTAGTATCGAATGATCATCCAGCCACATCACCCAGTCCCAAATAAAAACACAGGCAACATTCACAAGGTCGTTACCCTCACGGATATGACAGAACTTAGCGCTGTCACATCTTAGACACCTATTCCTTTTCTTCCTCTTTTTCTTTTGCCTTACAGTGGACGACAGAGGCACGTGTCAAGATCTGCACAGATCAAAGATGTAGTGACTAAGCTGTGACTGGTTTTGAAGACCAGAGGGGCAGTTCATCTGAACACAATAGGGAGGACCTGGTGAAGGAATTGACAAAAGAAGCAAAGAGGATATAATTACCCTCCCCCTCACTAATGCATTACAGACCCTTTACTGAAAGGCTATTTCAAACCAACTTAAGTCCAAAACTGAAAACTGCCCTAAGAACCCTAAGTGAAAAGTAACTGTAAAACAGTAAGAAATCAAGTTGCAAGAAGGTATTCACTGACTCTCCCTTCAGAAACAGCTTTATAATGTCACTTGAAGGACATGGAAAGAGTGCAAAAATCACATTAATTACATCTGCACGTGATACTGAAAACTAGGGCAGTATTTGTAGCTGAAAAAATAATATATTGTATGCATCCTGAAAAAATGTTTTTTTGTAGGCTATATCAATATGCCTATTTAGAAGGTAAATTTGAAACAAAATTAAAGTACAGGGCATGAGTAAGGTAGATTTGCTTAAAAAAATAATCTGGGACAATAGTAGAGGCCAAATTTAAAATAAGTTTACAATTAAGCGGTCATTAAAACAAAGAGAAAAAGAAGTAGCAGCTTCCTACCCCACACAACTTAGATGCTTAGGAAGACACTTGCACACTCTGGACAAGCCCTGAGCACCCCAGTTCTGTTTGTGAATGTACAGCACTCCTGGGCTTTTTAGAGGACACTGGTGAAACCAGGTGTAAGACACCACAATGAATTCTGGGTCCTTCCGCACAGGAGACCTGAAGTGGGTGAAAGAAACAGAAGCTCAATGTACAATTAACAAAGGCTTGAAAAGATGATTTAGGAGAAAACTGAAAATGAACTGGCTTGATAACCTGTTGGGTTATATGACAGCTGTTTACCAGTAAGCACTGAAAAAGGAAAGGATTGCAATGAAGGTCAATTAGATGAAATCAAAGCAAGGAAAAAAAAAAAAATACAAGATCAGCGTCAAGCAATTTCTAACAGTGCGATGCAGAGAAGTCTGTCAATAGAAATGGTGCAGACCCCCTCAAGAAACTCTTTTTAAAAAGAGTTCCCCAAAATCCCCATGCCCAAAGGGTACATAACAGAAAACAACCTACTGCTACTGGAGGCTGAGATAGATGACCTCTAAAGTTTTGTTATGCCAAGCTTCTAGCACTTACGCTACCAAACTAACATTCACACATTCACAAGGATTGGAGCCAGAAATCAAAAATCTAATACTTTAAGGGGGTGTTTGCAACATAACATCATAAATACAGATGCAACAAACACAAACACCTTATCTAACTTTTACCGTGGGTTGTTAAAGGAAAACAGGGATGTAATGCTCATTTCTGTTGACTGAGGGAAATGGGGAGAGAGATGTCAGGAGAAAGACAATTCATTTCTTGCATCCTCTCCCCAGGCATCTGGGATGGGTCATCGTTGGGGATGGGAAACTCAGCTAGATGGGTCTTTCACCCACTGTTGCAGATGTCATTCTCCTAGAGAAAGGATATACCAAGCTCAGCAATCAAGTTACACCCAAGAGACTGAAGAGAAAAATCATCATGGGTCTGCTTCAAAGAAAAATGCAAGCTAATGTTATCTGGCTACTAACTTAGAGATCAGAAGGAATATTAAATAGTTAAGAGTCTTCTGAGATGTAATCTCTCTGGGGGTCTCCCATCTCCCATGTAAGGAGACAGATTGACACAGGAAAGGCTGTGGTCTTCCCAAATCTAGACAGAGAGGAGCCCAAGGGAAAAGCTGAATATCTGCTCTGTTTTCTCAAAGAAAAAAAGAAATTTTTTTGTGCACATTTTCTCTACATAAGTGATATTTTAAATGCATCTTTTTGCCACTATCATCTGGCACTGTTGAAACACCAATGCCTCACAACCAGGGCTTACATTCAAAGGAAGATCTTCACCATGAAACAAAATACAAGTCATTTGGCTAAACTGCAAAGAATTTAAAAAAAAGAATTGCTGAATGCCAAGCATCTGATATAAAAATAAAATGTATTTTTCCCCACGAACATTCAGCTAGCCACAGAAGCATAGAATACAGAGCTGGAAGGGACATCATTAGGTCAGTCTGTCCTTCTTCCTTAAGGAAAAACTCAACTATTCAAAAAAATAGAACCTGAAAATTAGCCTTCATTTTAATGTGCAGGTGACTTTCACTGTTTTTCATGCTGTGGTGACAAAGAGTACCAGAAGTGACTGAATTCACATTTCAAAACAACAACAAATAAAATCTATTCCTCTTGTTTGAGACTGGTATGCAAAATCCTTCAAATGACTGCATTGAAGTATGAGGGATGTACAAAAAATGAAGAATACCCATCTAGTGAAAGAAATGAACGTTGTGAAATGAGTGATTTGTTGGATGCTGTGAGCACAAGCAACCATGAATCCTTTTCAGCAGCAGTCAGAAAAGCTTACAATGGCTCATAAATCTAAAGCTGGGGGAAAAAAAAAGCAGAGACAGAAATAAAGTAAAGCAAACATTTTAATAATGGGGGATCTCCCTTATATGAGGGAAAGAGATAAGCATTACTGGGTAGTGCCAAACAACAGGATGTTTAAGCTTTTGCTCAAGCATGACAGAGTTGACACAGAAAATATCAGTTTTATCTGATCTGTTCAGAAGATCCATATTCATAACTAGTCTGCAACCAAAGGGACCAGATCATTCCCTGCTGTCACTGCACTGAAGCTGGGGAGGAGCATAAGCTACGCTTGGATGTTCATGCATACCAAGTTCACTGTAAAATCTGGAGCGATCTCCCTGGATTAGGCCCCATTTTCTCTGTCCTTAAATACCAACCATCTGCAGTGGGACCCCCTCCCAGGCATAGTATGGCTTTGAGACTCATCTTTACAAGATTGCCTAGAAAAGAATATATAAAATTTAAAGTGCGTATACTTGTATTTCACCAAGGGGCTTACCACAATTCAAAGAAATAAAGGGGGCAGGGAGCTGACACCAGTGAAGTACACAGAACTACTTCTATGTCTAATGATCACAGAATTGTAGAATTGTTTAGGTTGGAAAACACCTTTAAGATCATCAAGTCCAACTTTTAACCAACCACTGCCAAGTCCACCACTAAACCATGTCCCTAAACACCACATCTATACGTCTTTTAAAGACCTCCAGGGATGGTGACTCAACCGCTTCCCTGGGCAGCCTGTTCCAATGCTTGACAACCCTTTCAGTGAATAATTTTCCTAATATCCAATCTAAACCTCCCCTGCACAACTTGTGGCCATTTCCTCTTGTCCTATTGCTTGTTACTTGGGAAAAAGAGACCAACACCCACCTCACTACAACCTCCTTTCAGGTAATTGTAGAGAGCAATAAGATCTCCCCTCAGCCTCCTTTTCTCCAGGCTAAACAACCCCAGCTCCCTCAGCCACTCCTCATAAGACTTGTTCTCTAGACCCTTCACCAGCTTCATTGCCCTTCTTTGGACATGCTCCAGCACCTCAATACCTTTCTTGTAGTGAAGGGCCCAAACCTGAACCTAGTCTTTGATTTGTGGCCTCATCAGTGCTGAGAGCACAGGGGGATGATTGCTTCCCTAGTCCTGCTGGCCACACTATTTCTTACACAAGCCAGGATGCTGTTGGCCTTCTTGGGCATCTGGGCACACTGCTGACTCATATTCAGCCGACTGTCAACCAACTTTCCCGGGTCTTTTTCTGCTGAGCAGCATTCCAGCCACTCTTCCCCAAGCCTGTAGCGTTACCTGGGGTTGTTGTGACCCAAGTGCAGGACCCAGCACTTGGCCTTGTTGAACCTTATACAGTTGGCCTCAGCCTATCGATCCAGCCTGTCCTGATCCCTCTGTAGAGCCTTCCTTCCCTCAAGCAGATCAACCCTGCCTCCCAGCTTGGTGTCATCTGCAAACTTACTGAGGGTGCACTCCATCCCTTCATCCAGGTCATTGATAAAGATATTAAACAGAACTGGCCCCAGTACTGAGCCCTGGGCAACACCGCTTGTGACTGGCTGGCAGCTGGATTTAACTCCATTCACCACAACTCTTTGGGCCTGGCCATCCAGCCAGTTTTTTACCCAGCAAAGAGTACGCCCATCCAAGCCACGAGCAGCCAGTTTCTGCAGGAGAATGCTGTGGGAAATGGTGTCAAAGGCTTTACTACAGTCTAGTAGTACTACTCATAGTAAACTAAGGCTGTTTATCCATGGCCTTTCCCTCATCCACTAAGCAGGTCACCTTGTCATAGAAGGAGATCTAGTCAAGCAGGACCTGCCTTTCATAAACCCATGCTGACTGGGCTTGATCACCTGGTTGTCCTGTACGTGCCACATGATGACACTCAAGATGATCTGCTCCATGTCCTTCCCCAGCACCGAGGTCAGACCGACAGGCCTGTAGTTCCCCAGATCCTCCTTCTGGCCCTTCTTGTAGATGGGCGTCACATTTGCTAACTTCCAGTCCGCTGGGACCCCCCCGGTTAGCCAGGACTGCTGGTAAATCATAGAAGGTGGCTTGGTGAGCACTTCTGCCAGCTCCCTCAGTACCCTTGGGTGGATCCCATCTGGCCCCACAGACCTATGTCTGTCTAAGTGGTGTAGCAGGTCACTAATCATTTCCCCTTGGATTGTGGGGGCTTCATTCTGCTCCCTGTCTCTGTCTTCCAGCGCAGGGGGTTGGGTACCTGGACAACAACTGGTCTTACTATTAAAGGCTGAGGCAAAGAAGGCATTCAGTACCTCAGCCTTTCCTCATCCTTTGTCACTATGTTTACCCCCGCATCCAATAAAGGATGGAGATTCTCCTTAGGCCTCCTTTTGTTGCTAACGTATTTATAGAAACATTTTTTTATTGCCATTTACAGCAGTAGCCAGATTAAGCTCTAGTTGGACTTTGGCCCTTCTAATTTTCTCCTTGCATAACCTTACGACATCCTTGCAGTCCCTCCTGAGTTGCCTGCCACTTCTTCCAAAGGTCATAAACTCTCCTTTTTTTCCCCAAGTTCCAGCTAAAGCTCTCTGTTTAGCCAAGCGAGTCTTCTTCCCCACTGGCTCATCTTTCAGCACATGGGGCAGCCTGCTCCTGCGCCTTTGAGATTTCCCTCCTGAAGAATGTCCAGCCTTCCTGGACTCCTTTGCCCTTCAGGACTGCCTCCCAAGGGACTCTGTCAACCAGGCTCCTAAACAGGCCAAAGTCTGCCCTCCAGAAGTCCAGGGTAGCTGTTCTGCTGACCCCCCTCCTCACTTCTCCAAGAATCGAAAACTCTTTCATTTCGTGATCGCTATGACCAAGACGGCCTCCAGCCGTCACATCACCCACAAGTCCTTCTCTGTTCGCCAACAACGGGTCCAGCGGGGCGCCTTCCCTAGCTGGCTCACTCACCAGCTGTGTCAGAAAGTTATCTTCCACACACTCCAGGAACCTCCTAGATTGTTTCCTCTCTGCTGGATGGTATTTCCAGCAGACATCTGGGAAGTTGAAGTCCCCCACGAGAACAAGGGCTAGTGATTGTGAGACTTCTCCCAGCTGCTTATAGAATATTTCATCTGCCTCTTCATCCTGGTTGGGTGGTCTATAACAGACTCCCACCATCATATCTGCCTTGTTGGCCTTCTCCCTGATTCTTACCCATAAACACTCAACCCTGTTGTCACCATCAAGCTCTAGACAACCAAAACACTCCCTAACATACAGGGCTACCCTACCGCCTCTCCTTCCTTGCCTATCCCTTCTGAAGAGTTTATACCCATCCATTGCAGCACTCCAGTTGTGCAAGTCATCCCACCATGTTTCCGTGATGGCAACTATATCATAGTTTTCCTGCTGCACAATGGCTTCCGGCTCCTCCTGTTTGTTGCCCATGCTGCGTGCATTGGTGTAGATGCACTTCAGTCGGGCTATTGATCCCGCTGCCATTTTGGGGAGAGAAGCCCTAATTCCTACATGACCATTCTCAGACTCTTCCATGGTTTCTAACATGAATAACCCTTGTGTCTTTTTGCTGCCGCATGGATGTCCATCCCCTGCCTCCACTTGGCTTGCAGACTGAAGGACCTCACTAATACACCGTCCCTCAAACATTCGCATGCTGCTCCCAGGCTTATCTCTAGTGAGCCTGGTTTTATCCCTTTCCCCCTTCAAATCCAGTTTAAAGCTCTTTCAATGAGCCCTGCTAATTCCTGTGTAAAGATCCTTTTCCCCATTTGAGACAGGTGTACCCCATCTGTTGCCAGCAGGCCTGGTGTTGTGTAAACTGACCCATGATCAAACAACTCAAAATTCTGCGGGTGACACCAGGCTCAGAGCCAGGTATTGATCTGCTGGCTCCTCCCATTTCTTCCCTCATCGTTTCCTGCAACTGGAAGGATAGGGAACACTAATTGTACTCCTGATCCCTTAACCAGTTGTCCCGAGGCCCTGAAGTCCCTCTTGATTGCCCCCAGATTTCTTGTTGCAACTTCATTGCTGCCTACCTGAAAAATCAGTAACAGATAATAACCTGAGGGCCATACCCAGGTAGGAAGCTTTCAGCTTTCTCTTCACGTCCTTAACCCAGGCCCCAGTGAGGCAGCAGACTTCCCTAAGAAGTAGGTCCAGTCCGCGTATTGGCCCTTCTGTTCCCTTCAGAAGGGAGTCTCCTACGACAATGACCTGTCTTCTTTATTTGATGGAAGCAGTTTTGACACAGGGCATAGGCCGACTTAACCTTGGTGACACCTCCATGCTAGATGAGCCATTGTCCTTGTTATTGTTCAGTTCCACTTGCAGAGCCTCATACCTATTATGCAAGGGAAGGTGGGATAGTCACAGAGGAGACGGTCCTGCTGTGCCGGGCAGGAACTTGTTACCACTGTCCCCTATCCCTTAAGTGACTCTGTTCAGCCAGGCGGAGAGAGGATGGGGAATCCTCCGTATCATGCATCCTCTCTGCCCAACAGGTCTGTCCCAGGGCAGGTAGGGTGCAATTCCACTACTCACTCTCTCTCACACTCCCCGATACTCCTCAAGCTACTCACCTCCTCCCAGAGCTCTGTCACTAAGCAGAGGAGTTCCTCTACCCAGGCACACCTCCCCCAGGTATGCTCACTGCTGCCGCCCGGTGCTGGCGTAAGAGCAGGGCACACACCGCAGCCTGACACCGGCGTGGCTGTGTGTTCCCACCAGGGCTCTGTCTGAGCAGCTGCCTCAGTCATGGTGGGTGCAAAGCTTAGAGAGGCCATGGCTTTCTGCCAGGGGGTACCATTGCTCCCTGATCGAGCTGGCAGAGCTTCTGCACAAACTGCCACGCCACAGCCTGTTTGCAGCGCTCCTGGTCACTAGTGCTCCCTAAGGGCTTCTTTTATACAGAGGGGGAGCCTTGGCCACCATTGCTCCTGGCCCCACCCAGGTCCCATCAGCCACTGTCATGCAAGCTATGGGCTCCCAGTTCGGGAAACCCCCCTGGGCACCATGCTAGAGCGCTCCACTGCCGATCCTGCTGGCACTGCAGTTGCTCACCTCAGCGACTGATGGCCATATATGAAGCACTGAAGTGGTGCCACATTTAGACATCAGAAAAGTTGTGAGGCCATGTTAAAAGGCCCATAATCCACACCCTAAAGCAGCTGAAGGAAACGTGAGCCTCTGAGACACGTACATTTTAGTCTAGGCGCTCCCTCTTTTCCTCTCTTTCTATATAGGTATGGTTTTTGTGCACATATCTCATATTCTGGCATTGACCAACTGAAAATGTAGACTAGTAAGAAAATAACTTCACTCTTTAATAACAGAAGTGCTTTTAAAGTTCTATCTTACTAGGCAGCAAAAAACAAGATTGTCCAGCAAATATGAAGACAAAGATGTTAAAGTAATAATAGATGCAGACTCTTTTTCCAATTATAAACACAAGGACACAATTTATTCTACTCTTCCAAACACAGGTTTTTAAAAGAATAATGTCCTTTATAATTTTGGCATTTTATTGCCAGTACTCTGGGTATTTATAATTTTCAGGACAAATGGCAGTCAGAAGGCCTGCATACAAACATTTAAATTTATCTGCATGACATTTATTGGGGAAGCATTGTACAATATATATGGAACTTTGGGTTTGGTTTTTTTTCCTGATTGTGAAATACAAACATACAGGAATCCAGTTAACTATTGGTTACGCATCCATGCCCTAACTATAATGGCAAAAGTGACATCTGAATTTTTAGCTAAAATATTAAATAATTACATTAAGATCATAGTAATCTTTACTTTTAACATTCAACAAATGCCAAATTCAGTGAAAGTAGATTGCAATGTTGTCCTGGGTTCAGCTGGGATAGGGTTAATTTTCAGAAGAAGCTGGCAGGGGGCACAGCCAGGACAGCTGTCCCAAACTAGCCAAGGGGATATTTGATACCACATGATGTCATGCTCAGTATATAACTGGGGGAGCTGGCCAGGCAGAAGTGGGATCATAGCTCAGGAATGGGCTGAGCATCAGGTTTCAGGTGGTGAGCAATTGCATTGTGCATCACTCACTTTATACATTATTTAATCAGTATTATTGTTATTATTATTTCTTCTCTCCTTGTGTTGTCCTGTTAAGTTGTCCTTATCTCAACCCACAAGGTTTTACCTTTTTCTTCTGATTCTGCTCCCCATCCCACTGGGCAGGGGGGGCAAGTGGAGGAGTGAGCAAGCAGCCGCACGGTGCTTAGTTGCGGGCTGGGCTTAAACCACAACAAATGTTAGCGAAGCTACCTTGGTATAAAAAGAAAAACCTCCAAGGATTAGTGTAGCTGATTAAATAAGAGATTGAACAGAATAAACCCATAATGGAAATAATGAAAGGGGTATGAATAGAAGAAGAGCATGCTGAATGAGTGTAAATTATGCAAGCATGGAGAAAACAATGCCACTCTTCACTTTCTTTGTCTCATTAGAGACCTAGAGAGAATTTTGAACATGCTATGAGGATGCTGCTGGTCCAAGATACACTGAGCTGTACCAGCGAGATCACTGCCTTTCCTTACATTGAGGGAGCTTAGTGTTCATGGAGGATGCTGGACATGCCAGACTCAAGAGTGAAGTCTTCTTTAGTCACTTCATAGTCAAAGTTACAGAAACTGCCAGTAATCTGTTTTCCATGCTCCACACCACTATCATACAACCTTGGTTTAATGGACCCCATGCTGGAGTGAAAAAAAAGCTCTTCACTGCTAGTTGTCAGTCAAGAGTGTCTGTCAATTGGATCAGCTTATGTTAAATTGTGGGTGACCCAAGCAAGCTAGAATATCTTGGTAGTTTTACTTTTCACTAATGATCATTTCTGAATTGCCTCTTGAAACAACAGGTTTTCATCTTTATGAAGCGATGAATGCAATTACCTATACTAACCCCCATTGTTACACTAGACCTTTTTCAGCTGTGCAGAAATGTGACCTTTGAGACTAAAGTTTCATAACATAGGAGCTGTAGTAATAAGACTAGTGTTAAGCCTTAATTAGCTTTAATTAAGGCTAATTTGCCCTGGCTACTCATTCCTGGCCCTATTCAGCACTGTATCACCCCTTGAGTTGTGCTGCTATGACCTGTTTTAAATCAGGTTAATTAAATGACCCAGGCTGAAAAACAACTCTTTAGGCAGGATTTTTTTGTTTTGATCAAAGATCATATTCTTGACATTTTCAATAGGACAGCTCACAGAAATTTAACTCAGCTGACATGGGGGCACATTGCATCCTAGAGACCAGAATATACTGCCAGGGGAAGGAAGCAACTTACACAAAAACCATGAAAAAAAGTCTTCTGCAGCACAGAGTTACAGCCTAAGATTCTCCCTCTCATTAAATCAGTATCTGTCTAAACTACTAAATATAAATTCTCTGTGCTCTGGGAAACCAAGAAAAGAGATTAACTGATTTCAGGCACAAGATGGAAGCTACAGAACGTGTCTCCAGATCCTTGCCTCCACAGTAGGCGATTTCAGATGGAAAATGCCATCTGTGCAGTGCAACAGCCCCGAAGCCTGGAGGTCAGTTCCCAGCAAGATACTGACTCAAACTGCCTCCAAAGTTTCCAGTTTCCTTTTCTCAAGACCTTTATCAGTATTACCTCTAACCCAGCTCATCTTGAATCAAAACTCAAAAAAGTAAAGACATTTTGCGTGCCAGCTAGAGCAACTACTGATATTGCTCTTAACAGCAACTCTTCCTTATTGAAAAAAGGATGAAATAAAATCAGCAACAGAGCAGGGCAACGTGCTTGCTCCCTGGCCTCCCCACTGCAGTAACTATACAAATATGTTGCACTTTCCAAAGCAGCTATTCAATCCCATTTGTCCCTTTCTTCTGTAAACCACTCTCCTCCATTTTGAGTGACTCAGCTTCCTCCTGCAGCTGCAGAAACAACAACCTACTTCTCTCCAAAATGAAGCAGTCGCCTTATTCCCATTTGTTCAGATGCTGGTTTAAAACCAATTTTCTTTTGTCTCCTCTTTCTTTTATAAAATTGACACTCGCATCCCTTTTCCGGGCACGTTCAGCATCCCAGTGCAGGCAGCAGAGGGATCCAGCCTGACAAGAGCAGCTGATGGATTCAGCCCCTGGGCAGTGCATTAGCTCTACGGCATGGAAGACCCTCTGCCCCTTTCCCCCCAGCATTTACATATCCAAGGACCAATCTGAATCCCCAAACAAGAGATTGTTCTGCTCTGGTCCCGTTTGATCTCATAACTTATAAATATTTCAATGAATGGTAGAATTATGACATCAGTGATGACCCAGCCAGAAATCACAAAGGCAGTGAATTCATTTGTGCTCAGCTGTTCTGTTGTTTAAGATTCTGTACAAGCCCTTTCATGTCTTGATAAAGTCATAGTTCACAGCTATATCATAACTATAAATATGACCCTTTAATGACATTGCAGTCAGGAGATATGACATTTTTTGCCAGCTGGCAGTAGAATTTTTGCTATATCCATTAGATAGAAAGATTAGATAGATATTGGAGAGTATATATAGAAAATACTATCAGCAATCTTGAGCTAAAGGGAGCTTCAGGCACATGATGCTCACAGGTTATTTTCAAGCTAACGGAATTTAGCGTCCTCCTCAATCTAACATCTGTATTCAAAGAGTCAGTCACAACACATCAGCATTGTTGAACATTAGCCCAAGTTTTTTCTTTTTTCCTTTTTTCCTTCTGCTTTGTTCTGGGCAAACATGCTTTAGATCAATAAAATCTCCATTTCACTTCATCATGAGCTCATTATTTTAAAAGGGTCTTAGTGAATAAAATATTTTAGAGAAAAAAACCCAAAAATGTACATTATTCCAACTGAGAAGTTAGTTTGTTTTGCTGAGACACATTTTCAAATATTTGTGAAAAATCACTCTTGTGCAAATTAGAATATTCAGCCACTAATAAAAAAACCTCACAAGCTCTGAGCACCTTAAACTTCAGCATAGCAGCATAGTAAAAATTCCTGCCCCCTCCTGATTTACTTTCATTAAAAAAGTGTGCATGAGCATACATGTATATTTTATACATATATATTTGTATGCTTCTGTAGGCTGGAGGCTACCCTTTCCTTCTTCCAGTACTTTTTACCTTTGCTCTTTTTATTTGCATGATAGATGACATGAAGCCATGGCTTTGCCCCTACACTAGATGGATCTTGTGGTTACCACCAGCATATCTGAATGCTGAAGTTGCCCAAAGGTTACCCCGGGTGCACATCAGTAGAGAAATATATGCCAGCAGCAGAGACCACACACGTATTGCAACTTCTGTGTGGATTACACGTGCGGATTAGGTGTACTCTGGTGACATCTGTAATCTCAGCACAGGCCCCAACAAAAATGCCTTTAAAGGCCAGGTTTTTTTACTCCTGACAACCGGAGAATTTCAGAGGTTCATGTATACAAGTTATACTAATATATTCATATTACAGCCTTTCATTTGGGGAAACTCAGACTGTTTGAACAAATATTTAATTAAGCTTCATATGGCACAGCAGGGAAAATATTTTTAATGATATCCTGTGGTCAAAATCAAAATTTGCTGACAGTTACTGCACAGTGGTGCCCAAGTTTAATACTGTTTTTCATACAGTTAAGAGAGTTATGCGTAGCAATACTTGGCAAAACCTGACCTTTCTTTGTCATATCTCACAACACTGGAACACCTCTGGGATGAAATGTGTCAGGTGTTGGAGAGCGTGCAGCAAAACCCTGTGCAATGGAGTTCAGGATGGGAAGCATTGAACAGGTAAATGTGGGGAGAGGATATGCAGTTACCTCCACCGGCACCTGGATAAGAGACTGCTGGCATCTATATTTCTGTAACACTATGGTCTAAAATCCATAAGAAGCCGTGATGACCTTAATATAACCCATTTTCAAAGGTTTAAAAATACACTTTAAGGGGCCAAGACTTGATTTATGTCAAAAATAAGAGCAGGTTAATATTAGAAGCTGGAGATAATTGCTTAGAAGTTCCATCTATGTGTCTGCGTTTTGGTAAATTTTCCAGTACCCAGAGGTTTCTAGTCAGCCTTTAGTTAGAGAATTCAAGCTTTTCCTGCGGCACAAACCAGGTGTGGGAAACTTTAATCATAAACTGCAATGAATAAGGAAATTCTCAGTACGGACCTTCCCTTTTACAACTAGAGATGTTATATCTCTTATCCTTGGTGTCGTCACTTAATTTGCAGACCGATATAAACCGGTGTATTTTCAGCATCTCCCTTAAAGGGATTTGAATATCCAGAGGAGGAATATGCTGCGATTTGATAACCACCCCTCAGATCTTGCAGGAAATGGAGATGTGTCCTGATGGAGGGGAAAAATCAAGATCTTAATGTAATCAAATCTACTTAGTAACAACTGTTCTGGATATTCCACACTAACAAGAGTTTTTCCAAATTGCTCCTTCAGCAACTTTGCTGGAACTTGAAAAGAAACGTGATGTTGATGAGAGAGTAATTATTAAAGAAATACTGTCATGGCCCAGTCTGTTGTTACAAATGATAAAACTTTATTTTAACCAAGTTCAGATGGCTCCTTTATTTTCAGCTGTCAGTGAGCACACATTTTGGAAGTATCTCCAGTAAAAGTAAATTAAGAATTCCTTGTTCTTAAATGGCTGAAAGTGTTTCAGGAACCCAGGTTAGGAAACACACATTCATATGTACACTTATATTTGACATTACTTTCAAAAAGCTAAAAGAAGCAGCAGTATTTCTTAGCAGGTAGCTCCAGGTTAAAAAAAAAAAACCAAAACCAAAAACAAACTTTTAATGAACTAAGAATTAGTTGAAGACTAAGTATCTATTCCCTAAATTAATAAATTGCACAAAAGAATAATTTGACATCATACATAATGTCTCCAAGTACTTCTCCAACACAGACACATTCATCAAATTATATCAGCCCTTAGATTTTTATTTCATTAGGAAGTAGGTGGAAAACTTCACCTTTGAACATGACAAATGTCACTATAAGCAAAAATGGACAATGACTGATCACTCAATACCCAGAGATTCTTCTCCTGCTTCATTCCCATCATCTGTACTGCGACAGCAGAAACAGATATAGAACTGGTCAGGAAAAGACATGTGTGCATGTCCCTTGGAAACAGACTTATCTCCACACAGATATAATATAACCACGTAGCCCGGCTTAGGATATCTGCCTTTGCAAATACTAACTGCAAGCTAGTCATACTTTTAGCAAAAGCAAGCAAAGAACAATACATATGCTCTCGGGACACTGCAAAGACATCTTTCCTCCACTCATGTGCATGGTACCTGCTGTGTAATTTTCAGATGTTAAATTAAGTCACAAATATGATTCCCAGAGGGGAGATACCTGATAACAAGCAAAGTGCCAGTAGACATCCAAGCATGAACACCCATATGAAAAAACAACATGGCGCATCAGACTGCTTACATACATCAATTCTAGATCCATTATTACTCATGATACCTAGATATGCTTTGGCACACAACTTCATACCAGTTTTAGCCAATATGTCGACAAATTATAAAGGAAAATGAAAAAGATGAAATTTTCATTTCATCTTTTGGGTCTGGTTTTTTTTTCCTTTAAATATCCCCAAATGTTATTTTCTGTATTATTGAAAGACAGAACAAAACGGGACAAAATTTTAGCAGTCAGCTTTGTCTCTGCCTGCTAATTTACTTTATATTAAAAGCCAGACAGCGTAACTGAACCAGAACAACACTGTAAATTTACATAGACAGAATTTTCAGACTTTTTATGCATTATTGCTATGTTCACAATTAACCAAATTAATCCCAATTTTAAAGAGCTTTTAAGAGCAGCAAGGAGTACTTGATTTATCTGTTGCTCACTCTCCCATTTATTAACCTTATTGTTTCACTCTTCTGCAGTTTACTAGCAGTAAACAAATCCCATGTGAAACCCAATAAAATACTTCTTTTGTAATGTTAATGCTACTGTCCTTATAAATCTCTGATTCCAGGCACAGCCTTAGCTCCTTACTGGCTTTGATTTACGAGTGGGCCGACCTGGGCCTAACCCTGTCAGCTTCAGTTCTGAGACAGTCCTTAGGATTATGGGTGTCTGATCTGGCAAATTCCTGAGAGGAGAAAATTTAACTGAGGAAGGCTCTCTCTGACAAGTGATAAAGCCCTGTTCTTTTCAGGTTGCACTAGAGATGGGGTTATGGGCAGAATTAATTGAGGGAGACACAGGGACACTAAAAAAAAAAAAAAATCATGAAAGAAGAAAAGAAGAGAATACAGAGTTTATGGGAGAATTACTGAAAAGGAAAGAAGGAGGGGTTGAAGGGAAGCAATCAATTCCCATTTATAAGGTAGGGAGTCTAGCAAACTAATTAGCATTAGAACCAGATCAATTTTCTTACACAAAGTATTTTATGAGATTGTTACATGACAGTATACTAATTAAAACTGATTGGCCTAATTAGAGCAGCATTAATAACATAGCAGGCACTGGCAGCAGCACTGCTTAGTCTGTGATGTGCTTTAAAGATAAAGATATGTGAGAGTCACCACAGACAGCCCTTGTTTTAACGTAACATTGTTTTGTAGCAAGCCAACAGTGTGTCTGTGATCACGTGCTTGGTGAATAGCTTGCTTTTTTTCTGCAGTGGAAGAACAGGAAGAAAAATGGCAAATTAGCCAGTATAAAAGGGAGAGACAAATTGAGAACTAAAAACAACGGTGTGTTAGAAGAGCAATTAGCAAGAAACAAATATAAAGCATGGGCCTGATTCTCCCATGCCCTGAACCTTGGGAAGAAATTTACTGGGAGATGGTCCCAGCAATGCTTCACCCAGACGTTGCTATTGTATGAAAGACTTCATGCAATGCAAGGCAGCAGAAATAAACTGTCCAGCTCAGCAAATTACAGCCCTGGGAGTCTACAAACACTGGTCAGTCTACAGGCTTCCCCCAAGGACTCACTGAATAACCAGTATTTCCCAAGGTTGTTCATGAGAAGTTGCCCAGATTAAAGTTGTGATGAGACCTTTCCTTTAGAAGAAATTTTTCTGAACATGAAGAAATCAGGAAAACATGCCTTTTAAGGAGAACACTATACAGTATATGCAATCTTATTTCCTCAAAGGATAAAACTGAGTGAAATTTCATAAAAAGCATGTTTCTAGTTTGGGTGTGAATAATGAGGAATGGCTGTATGAATGAATGAACAACCTTCTACAAATGTTTGAATGAAGACAAGTCATAAAACAACTGTACAAATAAAATGCTATTTAAGTATGTAAAAGGAAGCAAACCTGTTATTAAACAAAACCATTATTAAACAAGTTCAAAGTGAAGAGCTGTTCAGAATTAAGTGGAATATGCCCCAACGGTATTTTGGAGTACTTGCCCACTTCTGTTTGCCATTTAGGCTTTAACTGCTGTGATTCTGCCATGGTAAGTGAGAAATCAACATGTACTGAAAAATCAGGATATTTAGGGTTTAACAATATAGCTGCTGCAGATCAAGGTATTGGAAATTTTAGATTAATGAGGGAGATAGTTATTTTAAGTAGGTAGGTAGTTAGACAATACAAAGACCTTATAAAGTAAAAGTTTTTCTTTTTTCTGGAGCAAGGCTTCCAGTTTATAACAACTATTGAGGTAATACAGTATTGCTGCCATCGCTCTTCCTCACTGCACAACAGTACAAAACAAAACTGAGCACAACGATAATTTGGTGTTCTGCATCCAAAAGATGCTGCCTTGAAACCACCCACCATGGTCACTGCTGTCTTCCACAGCAACTGCTACAAAGTAGGTACTCCATATACATTATCTCCAGAGGAAATGGACTACCAAAATAACTTCAGCTGTATCAGAATTTTTCACCCACGTGGGTAAATTTTCATAATTTAAGTAAAGCAACATAATTTCAAGATAACAACTGCCTTGTGAGTCAACTACTGCAAAATAATGTTACTAATGCATCAGAATTCAAGTAGGAATTTATTCTGAGAAGTTATTGTTCCACGGTGATCAACTTCAAGTACAGAAGTGCTAACAGAATTCCCCTCCAGAGCAAAGGGAGGAAAGAGGAAAAAGGGAAAACCCATAAAGAGTCTGCAATAAATGACAATATTCATGGTTATGATTTTAGTTATTTGCGTATCATACATGAATATGTACGCATTGCTTTTAAATAAATATAGTTGTATATCATCATTTCCTAAATCTGAACACATACTTGAAGCATAGTAGCGCAGAAATAAAATGTAAACAGTAATCAGTCGATTTTAATACTTCAAGCTTCACAAATTAACTTTAAATGGTTAAACTCCATATTAATTATGTAAAAGATATATATAAGAAAAGTACTTGTACAACAGACAAGATGAATCCGCCACTAAATTACACTCCGAAACCTACAATGAGTCTCTGAAGAAACCAGGGCAACTAATGGACCTTTGCTTGCATGAATCACATGGCTCAGCTTTGCAGTCTTCCACGATGCACAGCATCTGCCAAGTATCATCTTAAGAATTTCTATATATTCTACACAAACATACCTCAGAACCGGGGCGGGATTTTACTGACATTCATTTGATAACATCTGAATAAATCCTGACTTGGAGAGTTACAAATAGGTTATTATTAAGTGCAAAAACAATTTTAAAAGCCAAAACTCACATAGAAGTGGACCATTCTTGCCCTGATACTTGTATCTGAACATTTCTGTATAACTTTCTGATGGGTTACACAGCTGAATGCACATTCTGTAGCTGAAGCTCATCCCCTGACTTTGTATGTCCCTAAGTCTCCTACAGAACTACCTCCATTTCTCTGGCTAACTTTATGACCATAAATCTTTATTTTTTGAGGGGTTTGGAAAGTGTACCTGAAATCCCATCTGTCAGAAGCTTCAGGACCTCTGCTGAACCCCAGATCCACCCTGTTAAAGTATATATTGTCCTCAAACAAGCAGATCTGCTGGCAGTCTGAGTTTACAGTTCTCCTATTCAGAAGCACCTATTTGACAAAAACTGATGCACAGACTGCAAGGGTTCCAAAAATCTAGTCCCTACTATATACAGTACAAGAAATATATGGTTACAGTGGGAATACAATAAAATCTGCTTTCAGTGCTCTGCCTCAACTTCTTTGTTAGTCCTGACTCTTTTGCACTTAGAGCAAACTTATCTTAGTAGTCCAGGTTGCTTTGTTCTGTGCATGGTTTCTTCTCCTATCCATAGGGTTTTTTCTGCACACAGTTCCTTCATCTTTGGATGGCCCTGCAGCTAAATTACCCCTCCTGCTGTAAAAGAATTCCCTTTTCTTATTCTTTAATGTGCCCATTATTACCATTCATCCTGCTCCCTTTTCACTTTTGCCATTGCTTAAACTAGCAAACTAGTACCTAGTAGTTTCTTTTTTCCTTTTGCAGATTTTTTTCAGTCTGCAAAGCCTCATGCTAGTTACTAGAAAAAACCCCCACCTTTTTCATAGGCTGCATCCAGACCATTTTTCCTGATATTTTCTCTCTGATGAAAACTAGGATTTAATGAGACTGACTTGGAAGAACCATAACTCACCCTCCTAGTTATGCCTAACAGTGTATGACTAACTCCACATATGCAAAGGCATTGACTGATTAAGTTACTTCACGACGCCAATCAAAATTCATAAATTGTACAATATGTGTAAAAACAATCTGATTTTCAGTCAGCTCTTCCTGTCCTGAATGTCAAGTCACCTTTGTATGGCTTAAGTATGGATTTGGTAGCTAAATTTATGGACCAGTTTCAAAACTGTAGTTCAACTAGAACCAAAAATTATAGCACTAACATTCACTCCAGTTTGTTGATGGTGGCAGTGCCAGATGTACATATTCTAGGTAATAGCACAAAAAGTGTCATTCAATATTTAAGTTGATCTAAAGAGAAAGGGCTATCTAACCTTTGCTGTCAGCCATTGCTGTGCAGACACATGAACTTTAGTTAGTTTAACAATGAACAGATATCATTTGAGTGTTAACAAATATCATAATACTTCTGAGAAATCTGAACCTTTGAGCTATACAACAGGGATGCCGTCTGCAGTTATATGCAGCATTGTGAAGTCTTGTATCTGTTCAGATTTTTTTGAATACTTTGAAAAGGCAGCTGTTGTGTTCTTCAACAGTACCCTGAAGTGTTAAATTAAAATACCACAGGAAGGACATTAATAAAACAGAGGTGCATCAAATGCATAAAAATAAGAAAGTGCTGAGGGCTTTGAAATTTTAGAAACTGTAATCATGTTTCTGAGCTTTTATTTAGTTTTGTTTAAGTATACCACTAATGGATGTTAAATATATTAGTCCACATCCTCAGATGGGGGGGGGGGGGAATCAATAAAGCTTAAGTAGATTTATATCAGTTGTGGTTCTGCCCCTCTATCCTGATATTTACATTTCTGGCAGTTCATTTGTCTTCAGTCTGCTTCTTGAAGAATTTCAATTTTGTAAGCCATGAGAAAACCAAGATCTTTTAGACTACCTCTGGTGTTGCACCAAAGTCTCACTGCTGAAAGCATAATCACCCATTCATATAATCTCATTTTGACTGGACCTGTTCAAATGTTTTTACTGCTCAAAAGGAAATTAACAGTCCAGATGAAAAAGTTCACATGTTCCGTGATAGGCTGTCTCCAGCTGTATAGCCAAATACAATCCACTTAAGCCGTAGTCTCCCATTTGCTTTTACTTGGAGCCTCTACAAATTAAAAAACAGAGGCACAACATCCGAGAGATGAAGTCACCATGAATTAACTTTCAGTTAAAACAGCCAGTGCTTTGCTTTAAGAGACCTCGCTATTCATTGTCACTTAAAATCCATCACCATATTTCTTGACAGTCCCAAACCATCAATTACGTTGCACTTCACTATGAACCCTGATGCTCTGCAGGCCATTAAAGGGTATGCCTTCCCACAAATCTGAACTGGAGGTAGCTTAACTCCAGTGAGTGTAATTGTTCTGTAAGGTAACACTTCAAATCATCATTTACACTTGTAATGCATCCACTTTCAAATGACTTAAGAGACACATCTAAAATAGTGCAAGTGCAAGAATGCACAAGCCATGAATCAAACACTTTCAAAACGTGTGACTATACTGCTCATGTGCATGGAATCATCCCAACCACGGATGGAATTTCAAAAAGACTATTTTGACTGTGAACATCTGATGAATTTGGGGGTCGCAGGAGCACTTACATTGTTGGTAAGCCTACAAATCAAACAACTGCAAACCAGGATCTGAATAATCAATGAGTCTTCATTCTAGATGCCATCAATGCCAGGAGTCTGTTAAGACTGCATCTACATTCAGATCACTTGGATCATTTTCAGACTCCGCTGGATTTGCAAAACACACTGATTTCTCTTGCCAGGTGGTATAAGACTTATAACTAACCCCTTCAAAACAACATCTCACAAGACTGAGCAGGCCCATGAACAAGATGATCACCTTTAGTGATACTTGGAAATAGCTACAAAGGGTTAAGGAAAGACACATCCCCCCTTGAACAAAGAAAGAGGAAGAAATGTGAGGTGGGTGATGTCTAGGGGTTTTTTTTTAAAAGTCCAGGATGGTTTGGGGTGGCAGTCCTCAGCATGCTCTCTGATCATCCCTCAAGGAGAAAAGCAAAGCATATCCTGAGGAACTGAACAGGAGTGGCTCTGCATGCTTGGATCTACAGGCAAGTGCACAATTGGGTGTGAAATAATGGAGAGGAAATTAAGAAGCAATCAGCCAGAAAATCCCTTCCTTTCACCATCTGTCTGAGCTGAAAGGCCTTAGGGGACACACCTCCCTCACATGAACCCACACAGAACACAACATCATGAGGAATTTGGGGTCTCTCTGCAGTACATGGAGGGACTCAGTCTGCTCACGAGTACATCATGGCCGAGCACCTTGTCCTTACAAACTTTCAACTGCGTTTTGGGTCTGCAGTGCTATTTGAGGACAGTCAGCCACTTGATTCCTTCACATGGAGGTCAGAGGGGGAAGGCAGTGCACCAGGATGAT